>NW_028274807.1:158029333-158332363 GCF_037043125.1 Eumetopias jubatus
CAAAAAATAGAAATGGAAGGAAAGCATCCAAACTCGTCTTATGAGGCCATTACCTTGATCCCCAAACCGAACAAAGACCCCATCAAAAAGGAAAATTACCGGTCCATATCCCTGAGGAACATGGATGCGAAACTTCTCACCAAAACGCCAGCCAATAGGATCCAACAGTGCATTAAAAGGATCATTCACCACGACCAAGTGGGATTTACTCCTAGGCTGCAAGGTTGGTTCAACATCTGCAAATCAATCAATGTGATACAATACATTAATAAAAAAAAAAAAAAGAAAAAGAACCATATGATCCGGTAAATAGACGCAGAAAAAGCATTTGACAAAGTACAGCATCCTTTCTTGAACAAAACTCTTCAGAGTATAGGGAGAGAGGGTACATACCTCAATATCATAAAAGCCATCTATGAATAACCTACAGCCAATATCATTCTCAAGGGGGAAAGGCTGAGAGCTTTTCCCCTAAGGTCAGGAACGCGGCAGGGATGTCCACTCTCACCACTGCTATTCAACATAGTATTAGAAGTCCTAGCCACAGCAATTAGACAACCAAAAGAAACGAAAGGCATCCAAATCGGCAAAGAGGAAGTCAAACTCTCACTCTTTGCAGAGGATATGATACTGTACGTGGGAAACCCAAAAGACTCCACCCCAAAACTGCTAGAACTCATACAGGAATTCAGTCAAGTGGCAGGATATAAAATCAATGCACAGAAATCCGTGGCATTCCTATACACCAACAACAAGACAGAAGAGAGACAAATCAAGGAGTCGATCCCATTTACAATTGCACCCAAAACCATTAGATACCTAGGAATAAATCTAACCAAAGAGGCAAAGGATCTGTACTCAGAAAACTATAAAATACCCATGAAAGCAATTGAAGAAGACACAAAGAAATGGAAAAACGTTCCATGCTCATGGATTGGGAGAATCAACATTGTGAAGATGTCAATGCTACCTAGAGCAATCTACACATTCAATGCAATCCCCATCAAAATACCATCCACTTTTTTCACAGGCATGGAACAAATAATCCTAAAATTTGTATGGAACCAGAAGAGACCCAGAATAGCCAGAGGAATACTGAAAAAGAAAAGCAAAGCTGGCGGCATCGCAATTCCGGACTTCCAGCTCTATTACAAAGCTGTCATCATCAAGACAGTATGGTCCTGGCACAAAAACAGACACATTGATCAATGGAACAGAATCGAGAGCCCAGAAATGGACCCTCAACTCTATGGTCAACTCATCTTTGACAAAGCAGGAAAGAATGTCCAGTGGAAACGAGACAGTCTCTTCAACAAATGGTGTTGGGAAAATTGGACAGCCACATGCAGAAGAATGAAACTGGACCATTTCCTTACACCACACACAAAAATCGACTCCAAATGGTTGAAAGACCTAAACGTGAGACAGGAGACCATCCAAATCCTAAAGGAGAACACAGGTAGCAACCTTTTCGACCTTAGCCGCAGCAAGTTCTCCCTAGAAACATCGCCAAAGGCACGGGAAGCCAGGGCAAAAATGAACTACTGGGATTTCATGCAGATAAAAAGCTTTTGCACAGCAAAAGAAACGGTCCACAAAACCCAAAGACAACCGACACAATGGGAGAAAATATTTGCAAATGACATATCAGAATAAGGGCTAGTATCCAAAATCTATAAAGAACTTATCAAACTCAACACCCAAAGAACAAATAATCCAGTCAAGGAATGGGCAGAAGACATGAACAGACATTTCTCCAAAGAAGACATCCACATGGCCAACAGGCACATGAAAAAGTGCTCAACATCGCTCGGCATCAGGGAAATCCAAATCAAAACCTCAATGAGATACCACCTCACACCAGTCCGATTGGCTAAAATGAACAAGTCAGGGAACGGCAGATGTTGGCGGGGATGTGGAGAAAGGGGAACCCTCCTACACTGTTGGTGGGAATGCAAGCTGGTGCAACCCCTCTGGAAAACAGTATGGAGGTTCCTCAAACAGTTGAAATTAGAGCTACCGTTCGATCCAGCAATTGCACTACTGGGTATTTACCACAAAGATACAAATGTAGGGACCCGAAGGGGTACGTGTACCCCAATGTTTATAGCAGCAATGTCCACCATAGCCAAACTGTGGAAAGAGCCAAGATGCCCATCGACAGATGAATGGATAAAGAAGAGGTGGTATAGATACACAATGGAATATTATGCAGCCATCAAAAGGAATGAGATCTTGCCATTTGCAACGACGTGGATGGAACTGGAGGGTGTTATGCTGAGTGAAATAAGTCAATCAGAGAAAGACATGTATCACATGACCTCACTGATATGAGGAATTCTTAATCTCAGGAGAGAAACGGAGTGTTACTGCAGTGGTTGGGGGTGGGAGGGATGGGGTGGCTGGGTGCTAGACATTGGGGAGGGTATGTGCTACGGTGAGCGCTGTGAATTGTGCAAGACTGTTGAATCACAGTTCTGTACTTCTGAAACAAATAACGCACCATATTTTAAGAAAAAAGAAAAAGAAGAAGATAACAGGAGAGGAAGAAAAGGGGAGTATGTCAGAGGGGGAGACGAACCATGAGAGATGAAGGACTCTGAAAGACAAACTGAGGGTTCTAGAGGGGAGGGGGTTAGGGGGATGGGTGAGCCTGGTGATGGGTATGGAGGAGGGCACGTTCTGCATGGAGCACTGGGTGTTATGAACAAACAATGAATCATGGAACACTGCACCAAAAACTAATGATGTAATATATGGTGATTAACATAACTATAAAAAAATTAAAAAAATAACCATGAATGAAAGAGGAGAGATGACAACCAACACCAAAGAAATACAAACAATTATAAGAACGTATTATGAGCCACTCTATGCCAGCACATTAGATAATCTTGAAGAAATGGATGCATTCCCAGAAATGTATCAACTACCTAAGCTGAACCAGGAAGAAATAGAAAACCTGAAGAGACCTATAACCACTAATGAGGAAATTGAAGCAGTCATCAAAAATCTCCCAACAAACAGGAGCCCAAGGCCAGATGGCTTCCCAGGGGAATTCTACCAACCATTTAAAGAAGTAGTACTACCTATTCTTCTGAAACTGTCCCAAAAAATAGAAATGGAAGGAAAGCATCCAAACTCGTCTTATGAGGCCATTACCTTGATCCCCAAACCGAACAAAGACCCCATCAAAAAGGAAAATTACCGGTCCATATCCCTGAGGAACATGGATGCAAAACTTCTCACCAAAACGCCAGCCAATAGGATCCAACAGTGCATTAAAAGGATCATTCACCACGACCAAGTGGGATTTACTCCTAGGCTGCAAGGTTGGTTCAACATCTGCAAATCAATCAATGTGATACAATACATTAATAAAAAAAAAAAAAAGAAAAAGAACCATATGATCCGGTAAATAGACGCAGAAAAAGCATTTGACAAAGTACAGCATCCTTTCTTGAACAAAACTCTTCAGAGTATAGGGAGAGAGGGTACATACCTCAATATCATAAAAGCCATCTATGAATAACCTACAGCCAATATCATTCTCAAGGGGGAAAGGCTGAGAGCTTTTCCCCTAAGGTCAGGAACGCGGCAGGGATGTCCACTCTCACCACTGCTATTCAACATAGTATTAGAAGTCCTAGCCACAGCAATTAGACAACCAAAAGAAACGAAAGGCATCCAAATCGGCAAAGAGGAAGTCAAACTCTCACTCTTTGCAGAGGATATGATACTGTACGTGGGAAACCCAAAAGACTCCACCCCAAAACTGCTAGAACTCATACAGGAATTCAGTCAAGTGGCAGGATATAAAATCAATGCACAGAAATCCGTGGCATTCCTATACACCAACAACAAGACAGAAGAGAGACAAATCAAGGAGTCGATCCCATTTACAATTGCACCCAAAACCATTAGATACCTAGGAATAAATCTAACCAAAGAGGCAAAGGATCTGTACTCAGAAAACTATAAAATACCCATGAAAGCAATTGAAGAAGACACAAAGAAATGGAAAAACGTTCCATGCTCATGGATTGGGAGAATCAACATTGTGAAGATGTCAATGCTACCTAGAGCAATCTACACATTCAATGCAATCCCCATCAAAATACCATCCACTTTTTTCACAGACATGGAACAAATAATCCTAAAATTTGTATGGAACCAGAAGAGACCCAGAATAGCCAGAGGAATACTGAAAAAGAAAAGCAAAGCTGGCGGCATCGCAATTCCGGACTTCCAGCTCTATTACAAAGCTGTCATCATCAAGACAGTATGGTCCTGGCACAAAAACAGACACATTGATCAATGGAACAGAATCGAGAGCCCAGAAATGGACCCTCAACTCTATGGTCAACTCATCTTTGACAAAGCAGGAAAGAATGTCCAGTGGAAACGAGACAGTCTCTTCAACAAATGGTGTTGGGAAAATTGGACAGCCACATGCAGAAGAATGAAACTGGACCATTTCCTTACACCACACACAAAAATCGACTCCAAATGGTTGAAAGACCTAAACGTGAGACAGGAGACCATCCAAATCCTAAAGGAGAACACAGGTAGCAACCTTTTCGACCTTAGCCGCAGCAAGTTCTCCCTAGAAACATCGCCAAAGGCACGGGAAGCCAGGGCAAAAATGAACTACTGGGATTTCATGCAGATAAAAAGCTTTTGCACAGCAAAAGAAACGGTCCACAAAACCCAAAGACAACCGACACAATGGGAGAAAATATTTGCAAATGACATATCAGAATAAGGGCTAGTATCCAAAATCTATAAAGAACTTATCAAACTCAACACCCAAAGAACAAATAATCCAGTCAAGGAATGGGCAGAAGACATGAACAGACATTTCTCCAAAGAAGACATCCACATGGCCAACAGGCACATGAAAAAGTGCTCAACATCGCTCGGCATCAGGGAAATCCAAATCAAAACCTCAATGAGATACCACCTCACACCAGTCCGATTGGCTAAAATGAACAAGTCAGGGAACGGCAGATGTTGGCGGGGATGTGGAGAAAGGGGAACCCTCCTACACTGTTGGTGGGAATGCAAGCTGGTGCAACCCCTCTGGAAAACAGTATGGAGGTTCCTCAAACAGTTGAAATTAGAGCTACCGTTCGATCCAGCAATTGCACTACTGGGTATTTACCACAAAGATACAAATGTAGGGACCCGAAGGGGTACGTGTACCCCAATGTTTATAGCAGCAATGTCCACCATAGCCAAACTGTGGAAAGAGCCAAGATGCCCATCGACAGATGAATGGATAAAGAAGAGGTGGTATAGATACACAATGGAATATTATGCAGCCATCAAAAGGAATGAGATCTTGCCATTTGCAACGACGTGGATGGAACTGGAGGGTGTTATGCTGAGTGAAATAAGTCAATCAGAGAAAGACATGTATCACATGACCTCACTGATATGAGGAATTCTTAATCTCAGGAGAGAAACGGAGTGTTACTGCAGTGGTTGGGGGTGGGAGGGATGGGGTGGCTGGGTGCTAGACATTGGGGAGGGTATGTGCTACGGTGAGCGCTGTGAATTGTGCAAGACTGTTGAATCACAGTTCTGTACTTCTGAAACAAATAACGCACCATATTTTAAGAAAAAAGAAAAAGAAGAAGATAACAGGAGAGGAAGAAAAGGGGAGTATGTCAGAGGGGGAGACGAACCATGAGAGATGAAGGACTCTGAAAGACAAACTGAGGGTTCTAGAGGGGAGGGGGGTAGGGGGATGGGTGAGCCTGGTGATGGGTATGGAGGAGGGCACGTTCTGCATGGAGCACTGGGTGTTATGAACAAACAATGAATCATGGAACACTGCACCAAAAACTAAGGATGTAATATATGGTGATTAACATAACTATAAAAAAATTAAAAAAATAACCATGAATGAAAGAGGAGAGATGACAACCAACACCAAAGAAATACAAACAATTATAAGAACGTATTATGAGCCACTCTATGCCAGCAGATTAGATAATCTTGAAGAAATGGATGCATTCCCAGAAATGTATCAACTACCTAAGCTGAACCAGGAAGAAATAGAAAACCTGAAGAGACCTATAACCGCTAATGAGGAAATTGAAGCAGTCATCAAAAATCTCCCAACAAACAGGAGCCCAAGGCCAGATGGCTTCCCAGGGGAATTCTACCAACCATTTAAAGAAGTAGTACTACCTATTCTTCTGAAACTGTCCCAAAAAATAGAAATGGAAGGAAAGCATCCAAACTCGTCTTATGAGGCCATTACCTTGATCCCCAAACCGAACAAAGACCCCATCAAAAAGGAAAATTACCGGTCCATATCCCTGAGGAACATGGATGCGAAACTTCTCACCAAAACGCCAGCCAATAGGATCCAACAGTGCATTAAAAGGATCATTCACCACGACCAAGTGGGATTTACTCCTAGGCTGCAAGGTTGGTTCAACATCTGCAAATCAATCAATGTGATACAATACATTAATAAAAAAAAAAAAAGAAAAAGAACCATATGATCCGGTAAATAGACGCAGAAAAAGCATTTGACAAAGTACAGCATCCTTTCTTGAACAAAACTCTTCAGAGTATAGGGAGAGAGGGTACATACCTCAATATCATAAAAGCCATCTATGAATAACCTACAGCCAATATCATTCTCAAGGGGGAAAGGCTGAGAGCTTTTCCCCTAAGGTCAGGAACGCGGCAGGGATGTCCACTCTCACCACTGCTATTCAACATAGTATTAGAAGTCCTAGCCACAGCAATTAGACAACCAAAAGAAACGAAAGGCATCCAAATCGGCAAAGAGGAAGTCAAACTCTCACTCTTTGCAGAGGATATGATACTGTACGTGGGAAACCCAAAAGACTCCACCCCAAAACTGCTAGAACTCATACAGGAATTCAGTCAAGTGGCAGGATATAAAATCAATGCACAGAAATCCGTGGCATTCCTATACACCAACAACAAGACAGAAGAGAGACAAATCAAGGAGTCGATCCCATTTACAATTGCACCCAAAACCATTAGATACCTAGGAATAAATCTAACCAAAGAGGCAAAGGATCTGTACTCAGAAAACTATAAAATACCCATGAAAGCAATTGAAGAAGACACAAAGAAATGGAAAAACGTTCCATGCTCATGGATTGGGAGAATCAACATTGTGAAGATGTCAATGCTACCTAGAGCAATCTACACATTCAATGCAATCCCCATCAAAATACCATCCACTTTTTTCACAGACATGGAACAAATAATCCTAAAATTTGTATGGAACCAGAAGAGACCCAGAATAGCCAGAGGAATACTGAAAAAGAAAAGCAAAGCTGGCGGCATCGCAATTCCGGACTTCCAGCTCTATTACAAAGCTGTCATCATCAAGACAGTATGGTCCTGGCACAAAAACAGACACATTGATCAATGGAACAGAATCGAGAGCCCAGAAATGGACCCTCAACTCTATGGTCAACTCATCTTTGACAAAGCAGGAAAGAATGTCCAGTGGAAACGAGACAGTCTCTTCAACAAATGGTGTTGGGAAAATTGGACAGCCACATGCAGAAGAATGAAACTGGACCATTTCCTTACACCACACACAAAAATCGACTCCAAATGGTTGAAAGACCTAAACGTGAGACAGGAGACCATCCAAATCCTAAAGGAGAACACAGGTAGCAACCTTTTCGACCTTAGCCGCAGCAACTTCTCCCTAGAAACATCGCCAAAGGCACGGGAAGCCAGGGCAAAAATGAACTACTGGGATTTCATGCAGATAAAAAGCTTTTGCACAGCAAAAGAAACGGTCCACAAAACCCAAAGACAACCGACACAATGGGAGAAAATATTTGCAAATGACATATCAGAATAAGGGCTAGTATCCAAAATCTATAAAGAACTTATCAAACTCAACACCCAAAGAACAAATAATCCAGTCAAGGAATGGGCAGAAGACATGAACAGACATTTCTCCAAAGAAGACATCCACATGGCCAACAGGCACATGAAAAAGTGCTCAACATCGCTCGGCATCAGGGAAATCCAAATCAAAACCTCAATGAGATACCACCTCACACCAGTCCGATTGGCTAAAATGAACAAGTCAGGGAACGGCAGATGTTGGCGGGGATGTGGAGAAAGGGGAACCCTCCTACACTGTTGGTGGGAATGCAAGCTGGTGCAACCCCTCTGGAAAACAGTATGGAGGTTCCTCAAACAGTTGAAATTAGAGCTACCGTTCGATCCAGCAATTGCACTACTGGGTATTTACCACAAAGATACAAATGTAGGGACCCGAAGGGGTACGTGTACCCCAATGTTTATAGCAGCAATGTCCACCATAGCCAAACTGTGGAAAGAGCCAAGATGCCCATCGACAGATGAATGGATAAAGAAGAGGTGGTATAGATACACAATGGAATATTATGCAGCCATCAAAAGGAATGAGATCTTGCCATTTGCAACGACGTGGATGGAACTGGAGGGTGTTATGCTGAGTGAAATAAGTCAATCAGAGAAAGACATGTATCACATGACCTCACTGATATGAGGAATTCTTAATCTCAGGAGAGAAACGGAGTGTTACTGCAGTGGTTGGGGGTGGGAGGGATGGGGTGGCTGGGTGCTAGACATTGGGGAGGGTATGTGCTACGGTGAGCGCTGTGAATTGTGCAAGACTGTTGAATCACAGTTCTGTACTTCTGAAACAAATAACGCACCATATTTTAAGAAAAAAGAAAAAGAAGAAGATAACAGGAGAGGAAGAAAAGGGGAGTATGTCAGAGGGGGAGACGAACCATGAGAGATGAAGGACTCTGAAAGACAAACTGAGGGTTCTAGAGGGGAGGGGGGTAGGGGGATGGGTGAGCCTGGTGATGGGTATGGAGGAGGGCACGTTCTGCATGGAGCACTGGGTGTTATGAACAAACAATGAATCATGGAACACTGCACCAAAAACTAACGATGTAATATATGGTGATTAACATAACTATAAAAAAATTAAAAAAATAACCATGAATGAAAGAGGAGAGATGACAACCAACACCAAAGAAATACAAACAATTATAAGAACGTATTATGAGCCACTCTAGGCCAGCACATTAGATAATCTTGAAGAAATGGATGCATTCCCAGAAATGTATCAACTACCTAAGCTGAACCAGGAAGAAATAGAAAACCTGAAGAGACCTATAACCGCTAATGAGGAAATTGAAGCAGTCATCAAAAATCTCCCAACAAACAGGAGCCCAAGGCCAGATGGCTTCCCAGGGGAATTCTACCAACCATTTAAAGAAGTAGTACTACCTATTCTTCTGAAACTGTCCCAAAAAATAGAAATGGAAGGAAAGCATCCAAACTCGTCTTATGAGGCCATTACCTTGATCCCCAAACCGAACAAAGACCCCATCAAAAAGGAAAATTACCGGTCCATATCCCTGAGGAACATGGATGCAAAACTTCTCACCAAAACGCCAGCCAATAGGATCCAACAGTGCATTAAAAGGATCATTCACCACGACCAAGTGGGATTTACTCCTAGGCTGCAAGGTTGGTTCAACATCTGCAAATCAATCAATGTGATACAATACATTAATAAAAAAAAAAAAAAGAAAAAGAACCATATGATCCGGTAAATAGACGCAGAAAAAGCATTTGACAAAGTACAGCATCCTTTCTTGAACAAAACTCTTCAGAGTATAGGGAGAGAGGGTACATACCTCAATATCATAAAAGCCATCTATGAATAACCTACAGCCAATATCATTCTCAAGGGGGAAAGGCTGAGAGCTTTTCCCCTAAGGTCAGGAACGCGGCAGGGATGTCCACTCTCACCACTGCTATTCAACATAGTATTAGAAGTCCTAGCCACAGCAATTAGACAACCAAAAGAAACGAAAGGCATCCAAATCGGCAAAGAGGAAGTCAAACTCTCACTCTTTGCAGAGGATATGATACTGTACGTGGGAAACCCAAAAGACTCCACCCCAAAACTGCTAGAACTCATACAGGAATTCAGTCAAGTGGCAGGATATAAAATCAATGCACAGAAATCCGTGGCATTCCTATACACCAACAACAAGACAGAAGAGAGACAAATCAAGGAGTCGATCCCATTTACAATTGCACCCAAAACCATTAGATACCTAGGAATAAATCTAACCAAAGAGGCAAAGGATCTGTACTCAGAAAACTATAAAATACCCATGAAAGCAATTGAAGAAGACACAAAGAAATGGAAAAACGTTCCATGCTCATGGATTGGGAGAATCAACATTGTGAAGATGTCAATGCTACCTAGAGCAATCTACACATTCAATGCAATCCCCATCAAAATACCATCCACTTTTTTCACAGACATGGAACAAATAATCCTAAAATTTGTATGGAACCAGAAGAGACCCAGAATAGCCAGAGGAATACTGAAAAAGAAAAGCAAAGCTGGCGGCATCGCAATTCCGGACTTCCAGCTCTATTACAAAGCTGTCATCATCAAGACAGTATGGTCCTGGCACAAAAACAGACACATTGATCAATGGAACAGAATCGAGAGCCCAGAAATGGACCCTCAACTCTATGGTCAACTCATCTTTGACAAAGCAGGAAAGAATGTCCAGTGGAAACGAGACAGTCTCTTCAACAAATGGTGTTGGGAAAATTGGACAGCCACATGCAGAAGAATGAAACTGGACCATTTCCTTACACCACACACAAAAATCGACTCCAAATGGTTGAAAGACCTAAACGTGAGACAGGAGACCATCCAAATCCTAAAGGAGAACACAGGTAGCAACCTTTTCGACCTTAGCCGCAGCAAGTTCTCCCTAGAAACATCGCCAAAGGCACGGGAAGCCAGGGCAAAAATGAACTACTGGGATTTCATGCAGATAAAAAGCTTTTGCACAGCAAAAGAAACGGTCCACAAAACCCAAAGACAACCGACACAATGGGAGAAAATATTTGCAAATGACATATCAGAATAAGGGCTAGTATCCAAAATCTATAAAGAACTTATCAAACTCAACACCCAAAGAACAAATAATCCAGTCAAGGAATGGGCAGAAGACATGAACAGACATTTCTCCAAAGAAGACATCCACATGGCCAACAGGCACATGAAAAAGTGCTCAACATCGCTCGGCATCAGGGAAATCCAAATCAAAACCTCAATGAGATACCACCTCACACCAGTCCGATTGGCTAAAATGAACAAGTCAGGGAACGGCAGATGTTGGCGGGGATGTGGAGAAAGGGGAACCCTCCTACACTGTTGGTGGGAATGCAAGCTGGTGCAACCCCTCTGGAAAACAGTATGGAGGTTCCTCAAACAGTTGAAATTAGAGCTACCGTTCGATCCAGCAATTGCACTACTGGGTATTTACCACAAAGATACAAATGTAGGGACCCGAAGGGGTACGTGTACCCCAATGTTTATAGCAGCAATGTCCACCATAGCCAAACTGTGGAAAGAGCCAAGATGCCCATCGACAGATGAATGGATAAAGAAGAGGTGGTATAGATACACAATGGAATATTATGCAGCCATCAAAAGGAATGAGATCTTGCCATTTGCAACGACGTGGATGGAACTGGAGGGTGTTATGCTGAGTGAAATAAGTCAATCAGAGAAAGACATGTATCACATGACCTCACTGATATGAGGAATTCTTAATCTCAGGAGAGAAACGGAGTGTTACTGCAGTGGTTGGGGGTGGGAGGGATGGGGTGGCTGGGTGCTAGACATTGGGGAGGGTATGTGCTACGGTGAGCGCTGTGAATTGTGCAAGACTGTTGAATCACAGTTCTGTACTTCTGAAACAAATAACGCACCATATTTTAAGAAAAAAGAAAAAGAAGAAGATAACAGGAGAGGAAGAAAAGGGGAGTATGTCAGAGGGGGAGACGAACCATGAGAGATGAAGGACTCTGAAAGACAAACTGAGGGTTCTAGAGGGGAGGGGGGTAGGGGGATGGGTGAGCCTGGTGATGGGTATGGAGGAGGGCACGTTCTGCATGGAGCACTGGGTGTTATGAACAAACAATGAATCATGGAACACTGCACCAAAAACTAAGGATGTAATATATGGTGATTAACATAACTATAAAAAAATTAAAAAAATAACCATGAATGAAAGAGGAGAGATGACAACCAACACCAAAGAAATACAAACAATTATAAGAACGTATTATGAGCCACTCTATGCCAGCAGATTAGATAATCTTGAAGAAATGGATGCATTCCCAGAAATGTATCAACTACCTAAGCTGAACCAGGAAGAAATAGAAAACCTGAAGAGACCTATAACCGCTAATGAGGAAATTGAAGCAGTCATCAAAAATCTCCCAACAAACAGGAGCCCAAGGCCAGATGGCTTCCCAGGGGAATTCTACCAACCATTTAAAGAAGTAGTACTACCTATTCTTCTGAAACTGTCCCAAAAAATAGAAATGGAAGGAAAGCATCCAAACTCGTCTTATGAGGCCATTACCTTGATCCCCAAACCGAACAAAGACCCCATCAAAAAGGAAAATTACCGGTCCATATCCCTGAGGAACATGGATGCGAAACTTCTCACCAAAACGCCAGCCAATAGGATCCAACAGTGCATTAAAAGGATCATTCACCACGACCAAGTGGGATTTACTCCTAGGCTGCAAGGTTGGTTCAACATCTGCAAATCAATCAATGTGATACAATACATTAATAAAAAAAAAAAAAAGAAAAAGAACCATATGATCCGGTAAATAGACGCAGAAAAAGCATTTGACAAAGTACAGCATCCTTTCTTGAACAAAACTCTTCAGAGTAGAGGGAGAGAGGGTACATACCTCAATATCATAAAAGCCATCTATGAATAACCTACAGCCAATATCATTCTCAAGGGGGAAAGGCTGAGAGCTTTTCCCCTAAGGTCAGGAACGCGGCAGGGATGTCCACTCTCACCACTGCTATTCAACATAGTATTAGAAGTCCTAGCCACAGCAATTAGACAACCAAAAGAAACGAAAGGCATCCAAATCGGCAAAGAGGAAGTCAAACTCTCACTCTTTGCAGAGGATATGATACTGTACGTGGGAAACCCAAAAGACTCCACCCCAAAACTGCTAGAACTCATACAGGAATTCAGTCAAGTGGCAGGATATAAAATCAATGCACAGAAATCCGTGGCATTCCTATACACCAACAACAAGACAGAAGAGAGACAAATCAAGGAGTCGATCCCATTTACAATTGCACCCAAAACCATTAGATACCTAGGAATAAATCTAACCAAAGAGGCAAAGGATCTGTACTCAGAAAACTATAAAATACCCATGAAAGCAATTGAAGAAGACACAAAGAAATGGAAAAACGTTCCATGCTCATGGATTGGGAGAATCAACATTGTGAAGATGTCAATGCTACCTAGAGCAATCTACACATTCAATGCAATCCCCATCAAAATACCATCCACTTTTTTCACAGACATGGAACAAATAATCCTAAAATTTGTATGGAACCAGAAGAGACCCAGAATAGCCAGAGGAATACTGAAAAAGAAAAGCAAAGCTGGCGGCATCGCAATTCCGGACTTCCAGCTCTATTACAAAGCTGTCATCATCAAGACAGTATGGTCCTGGCACAAAAACAGACACATTGATCAATGGAACAGAATCGAGAGCCCAGAAATGGACCCTCAACTCTATGGTCAACTCATCTTTGACAAAGCAGGAAAGAATGTCCAGTGGAAACGAGACAGTCTCTTCAACAAATGGTGTTGGGAAAATTGGACAGCCACATGCAGAAGAATGAAACTGGACCATTTCCTTACACCACACACAAAAATCGACTCCAAATGGTTGAAAGACCTAAACGTGAGACAGGAGACCATCCAAATCCTAAAGGAGAACACAGGTAGCAACCTTTTCGACCTTAGCCGCAGCAAGTTCTCCCTAGAAACATCGCCAAAGGCACGGGAAGCCAGGGCAAAAATGAACTACTGGGATTTCATGCAGATAAAAAGCTTTTGCACAGCAAAAGAAACGGTCCACAAAACCCAAAGACAACCGACACAATGGGAGAAAATATTTGCAAATGACATATCAGAATAAGGGCTAGTATCCAAAATCTATAAAGAACTTATCAAACTCAACACCCAAAGAACAAATAATCCAGTCAAGGAATGGGCAGAAGACATGAACAGACATTTCTCCAAAGAAGACATCCACATGGCCAACAGGCACATGAAAAAGTGCTCAACATCGCTCGGCATCAGGGAAATCCAAATCAAAACCTCAATGAGATACCACCTCACACCAGTCCGATTGGCTAAAATGAACAAGTCAGGGAACGGCAGATGTTGGCGGGGATGTGGAGAAAGGGGAACCCTCCTACACTGTTGGTGGGAATGCAAGCTGGTGCAACCCCTCTGGAAAACAGTATGGAGGTTCCTCAAACAGTTGAAATTAGAGCTACCGTTCGATCCAGCAATTGCACTACTGGGTATTTACCACAAAGATACAAATGTAGGGACCCGAAGGGGTACGTGTACCCCAATGTTTATAGCAGCAATGTCCACCATAGCCAAACTGTGGAAAGAGCCAAGATGCCCATCGACAGATGAATGGATAAAGAAGAGGTGGTATAGATACACAATGGAATATTATGCAGCCATCAAAAGGAATGAGATCTTGCCATTTGCAACGACGTGGATGGAACTGGAGGGTGTTATGCTGAGTGAAATAAGTCAATCAGAGAAAGACATGTATCACATGACCTCACTGATATGAGGAATTCTTAATCTCAGGAGAGAAACGGAGTGTTACTGCAGTGGTTGGGGGTGGGAGGGATGGGGTGGCTGGGTGCTAGACATTGGGGAGGGTATGTGCTACGGTGAGCGCTGTGAATTGTGCAAGACTGTTGAATCACAGTTCTGTACTTCTGAAACAAATAACGCACCATATTTTAAGAAAAAAGAAAAAGAAGAAGATAACAGGAGAGGAAGAAAAGGGGAGTATGTCAGAGGGGGAGACGAACCATGAGAGATGAAGGACTCTGAAAGACAAACTGAGGGTTCTAGAGGGGAGGGGGGTAGGGGGATGGGTGAGCCTGGTGATGGGTATGGAGGAGGGCACGTTCTGCATGGAGCACTGGGTGTTATGAACAAACAATGAATCATGGAACACTGCACCAAAAACTAAGGATGTAATATATGGTGATTAACATAACTATAAAAAAATTAAAAAAATAACCATGAATGAAAGAGGAGAGATGACAACCAACACCAAAGAAATACAAACAATTATAAGAACGTATTATGAGCCACTCTATGCCAGCAGATTAGATAATCTTGAAGAAATGGATGCATTCCCAGAAATGTATCAACTACCTAAGCTGAACCAGGAAGAAATAGAAAACCTGAAGAGACCTATAACCGCTAATGAGGAAATTGAAGCAGTCATCAAAAATCTCCCAACAAACAGGAGCCCAAGGCCAGATGGCTTCCCAGGGGAATTCTACCAACCATTTAAAGAAGTAGTACTACCTATTCTTCTGAAACTGTCCCAAAAAATAGAAATGGAAGGAAAGCATCCAAACTCGTCTTATGAGGCCATTACCTTGATCCCCAAACCGAACAAAGACCCCATCAAAAAGGAAAATTACCGGTCCATATCCCTGAGGAACATGGATGCAAAACTTCTCACCAAAACGCCAGCCAATAGGATCCAACAGTGCATTAAAAGGATCATTCACCACGACCAAGTGGGATTTACTCCTAGGCTGCAAGGTTGGTTCAACATCTGCAAATCAATCAATGTGATACAATACATTAATAAAAAAAAAAAAAAGAAAAAGAACCATATGATCCGGTAAATAGACGCAGAAAAAGCATTTGACAAAGTACAGCATCCTTTCTTGAACAAAACTCTTCAGAGTAGAGGGAGAGAGGGTACATACCTCAATATCATAAAAGCCATCTATGAATAACCTACAGCCAATATCATTCTCAAGGGGGAAAGGCTGAGAGCTTTTCCCCTAAGGTCAGGAACGCGGCAGGGATGTCCACTCTCACCACTGCTATTCAACATAGTATTAGAAGTCCTAGCCACAGCAATTAGACAACCAAAAGAAACGAAAGGCATCCAAATCGGCAAAGAGGAAGTCAAACTCTCACTCTTTGCAGAGGATATGATACTGTACGTGGGAAACCCAAAAGACTCCACCCCAAAACTGCTAGAACTCATACAGGAATTCAGTCAAGTGGCAGGATATAAAATCAATGCACAGAAATCCGTGGCATTCCTATACACCAACAACAAGACAGAAGAGAGACAAATCAAGGAGTCGATCCCATTTACAATTGCACCCAAAACCATTAGATACCTAGGAATAAATCTAACCAAAGAGGCAAAGGATCTGTACTCAGAAAACTATAAAATACCCATGAAAGCAATTGAAGAAGACACAAAGAAATGGAAAAACGTTCCATGCTCATGGATTGGGAGAATCAACATTGTGAAGATGTCAATGCTACCTAGAGCAATCTACACATTCAATGCAATCCCCATCAAAATACCATCCACTTTTTTCACAGACATGGAACAAATAATCCTAAAATTTGTATGGAACCAGAAGAGACCCAGAATAGCCAGAGGAATACTGAAAAAGAAAAGCAAAGCTGGCGGCATCGCAATTCCGGACTTCCAGCTCTATTACAAAGCTGTCATCATCAAGACAGTATGGTCCTGGCACAAAAACAGACACATTGATCAATGGAACAGAATCGAGAGCCCAGAAATGGACCCTCAACTCTATGGTCAACTCATCTTTGACAAAGCAGGAAAGAATGTCCAGTGGAAACGAGACAGTCTCTTCAACAAATGGTGTTGGGAAAATTGGACAGCCACATGCAGAAGAATGAAACTGGACCATTTCCTTACACCACACACAAAAATCGACTCCAAATGGTTGAAAGACCTAAACGTGAGACAGGAGACCATCCAAATCCTAAAGGAGAACACAGGTAGCAACCTTTTCGACCTTAGCCGCAGCAACTTCTCCCTAGAAACATCGCCAAAGGCACGGGAAGCCAGGGCAAAAATGAACTACTGGGATTTCATGCAGATAAAAAGCTTTTGCACAGCAAAAGAAACGGTCCACAAAACCCAAAGACAACCGACAGAATGGGAGAAAATATTTGCAAATGACATATCAGAATAAGGGCTAGTATCCAAAATCTATAAAGAACTTATCAAACTCAACACCCAAAGAACAAATAATCCAGTCAAGGAATGGGCAGAAGACATGAACAGACATTTCTCCAAAGAAGACATCCACATGGCCAACAGGCACATGAAAAAGTGCTCAACATCGCTCGGCATCAGGGAAATCCAAATCAAAACCTCAATGAGATACCACCTCACACCAGTCCGATTGGCTAAAATGAACAAGTCAGGGAACGGCAGATGTTGGCGGGGATGTGGAGAAAGGGGAACCCTCCTACACTGTTGGTGGGAATGCAAGCTGGTGCAACCCCTCTGGAAAACAGTATGGAGGTTCCTCAAACAGTTGAAATTAGAGCTACCGTTCGATCCAGCAATTGCACTACTGGGTATTTACCACAAAGATACAAATGTAGGGACCCGAAGGGGTACGTGTACCCCAATGTTTATAGCAGCAATGTCCACCATAGCCAAACTGTGGAAAGAGCCAAGATGCCCATCGACAGATGAATGGATAAAGAAGAGGTGGTATAGATACACAATGGAATATTATGCAGCCATCAAAAGGAATGAGATCTTGCCATTTGCAACGACGTGGATGGAACTGGAGGGTGTTATGCTGAGTGAAATAAGTCAATCAGAGAAAGACATGTATCACATGACCTCACTGATATGAGGAATTCTTAATCTCAGGAGAGAAACGGAGTGTTACTGCAGTGGTTGGGGGTGGGAGGGATGGGGTGGCTGGGTGCTAGACATTGGGGAGGGTATGTGCTACGGTGAGCGCTGTGAATTGTGCAAGACTGTTGAATCACAGTTCTGTACTTCTGAAACAAATAACGCACCATATTTTAAGAAAAAAGAAAAAGAAGAAGATAACAGGAGAGGAAGAAAAGGGGAGTATGTCAGAGGGGGAGACGAACCATGAGAGATGAAGGACTCTGAAAGACAAACTGAGGGTTCTAGAGGGGAGGGGGGTAGGGGGATGGGTGAGCCTGGTGATGGGTATGGAGGAGGGCACGTTCTGCATGGAGCACTGGGTGTTATGAACAAACAATGAATCATGGAACACTGCACCAAAAACTAACGATGTAATATATGGTGATTAACATAACTATAAAAAAATTAAAAAAATAACCATGAATGAAAGAGGAGAGATGACAACCAACACCAAAGAAATACAAACAATTATAAGAACGTATTATGAGCCACTCTATGCCAGCAGATTAGATAATCTTGAAGAAATGGATGCATTCCCAGAAATGTATCAACTACCTAAGCTGAACCAGGAAGAAATAGAAAACCTGAAGAGACCTATAACCGCTAATGAGGAAATTGAAGCAGTCATCAAAAATCTCCCAACAAACAGGAGCCCAAGGCCAGATGGCTTCCCAGGGGAATTCTACCAACCATTTAAAGAAGTAGTACTACCTATTCTTCTGAAACTGTCCCAAAAAATAGAAATGGAAGGAAAGCATCCAAACTCGTCTTATGAGGCCATTACCTTGATCCCCAAACCGAACAAAGACCCCATCAAAAAGGAAAATTACCGGTCCATATCCCTGAGGAACATGGATGCAAAACTTCTCACCAAAACGCCAGCCAATAGGATCCAACAGTGCATTAAAAGGATCATTCCCCACGACCAAGTGGGATTTACTCCTAGGCTGCAAGGTTGGTTCAACATCTGCAAATCAATCAATGTGATACAATACATTAATAAAAAAAAAAAAAAGAAAAAGAACCATATGATCCGGTAAATAGACGCAGAAAAAGCATTTGACAAAGTACAGCATCCTTTCTTGAACAAAACTCTTCAGAGTATAGGGAGAGAGGGTACATACCTCAATATCATAAAAGCCATCTATGAATAACCTACAGCCAATATCATTCTCAAGGGGGAAAGGCTGAGAGCTTTTCCCCTAAGGTCAGGAACGCGGCAGGGATGTCCACTCTCACCACTGCTATTCAACATAGTATTAGAAGTCCTAGCCACAGCAATTAGACAACCAAAAGAAACGAAAGGCATCCAAATCGGCAAAGAGGAAGTCAAACTCTCACTCTTTGCAGAGGATATGATACTGTACGTGGGAAACCCAAAAGACTCCACCCCAAAACTGCTAGAACTCATACAGGAATTCAGTCAAGTGGCAGGATATAAAATCAATGCACAGAAATCCGTGGCATTCCTATACACCAACAACAAGACAGAAGAGAGACAAATCAAGGAGTCGATCCCATTTACAATTGCACCCAAAACCATTAGATACCTAGGAATAAATCTAACCAAAGAGGCAAAGGATCTGTACTCAGAAAACTATAAAATACCCATGAAAGCAATTGAAGAAGACACAAAGAAATGGAAAAACGTTCCATGCTCATGGATTGGGAGAATCAACATTGTGAAGATGTCAATGCTACCTAGAGCAATCTACACATTCAATGCAATCCCCATCAAAATACCATCCACTTTTTTCACAGGCATGGAACAAATAATCCTAAAATTTGTATGGAACCAGAAGAGACCCAGAATAGCCAGAGGAATACTGAAAAAGAAAAGCAAAGCTGGCGGCATCGCAATTCCGGACTTCCAGCTCTATTACAAAGCTGTCATCATCAAGACAGTATGGTCCTGGCACAAAAACAGACACATTGATCAATGGAACAGAATCGAGAGCCCAGAAATGGACCCTCAACTCTATGGTCAACTCATCTTTGACAAAGCAGGAAAGAATGTCCAGTGGAAACGAGACAGTCTCTTCAACAAATGGTGTTGGGAAAATTGGACAGCCACATGCAGAAGAATGAAACTGGACCATTTCCTTACACCACACACAAAAATCGACTCCAAATGGTTGAAAGACCTAAACGTGAGACAGGAGACCATCCAAATCCTAAAGGAGAACACAGGTAGCAACCTTTTCGACCTTAGCCGCAGCAAGTTCTCCCTAGAAACATCGCCAAAGGCACGGGAAGCCAGGGCAAAAATGAACTACTGGGATTTCATGCAGATAAAAAGCTTTTGCACAGCAAAAGAAACGGTCCACAAAACCCAAAGACAACCGACACAATGGGAGAAAATATTTGCAAATGACATATCAGAATAAGGGCTAGTATCCAAAATCTATAAAGAACTTATCAAACTCAACACCCAAAGAACAAATAATCCAGTCAAGGAATGGGCAGAAGACATGAACAGACATTTCTCCAAAGAAGACATCCACATGGCCAACAGGCACATGAAAAAGTGCTCAACATCGCTCGGCATCAGGGAAATCCAAATCAAAACCTCAATGAGATACCACCTCACACCAGTCCGATTGGCTAAAATGAACAAGTCAGGGAACGGCAGATGTTGGCGGGGATGTGGAGAAAGGGGAACCCTCCTACACTGTTGGTGGGAATGCAAGCTGGTGCAACCCCTCTGGAAAACAGTATGGAGGTTCCTCAAACAGTTGAAATTAGAGCTACCGTTCGATCCAGCAATTGCACTACTGGGTATTTACCACAAAGATACAAATGTAGGGACCCGAAGGGGTACGTGTACCCCAATGTTTATAGCAGCAATGTCCACCATAGCCAAACTGTGGAAAGAGCCAAGATGCCCATCGACAGATGAATGGATAAAGAAGAGGTGGTATAGATACACAATGGAATATTATGCAGCCATCAAAAGGAATGAGATCTTGCCATTTGCAACGACGTGGATGGAACTGGAGGGTGTTATGCTGAGTGAAATAAGTCAATCAGAGAAAGACATGTATCACATGACCTCACTGATATGAGGAATTCTTAATCTCAGGAGAGAAACGGAGTGTTACTGCAGTGGTTGGGGGTGGGAGGGATGGGGTGGCTGGGTGCTAGACATTGGGGAGGGTATGTGCTACGGTGAGCGCTGTGAATTGTGCAAGACTGTTGAATCACAGTTCTGTACTTCTGAAACAAATAACGCACCATATTTTAAGAAAAAAGAAAAAGAAGAAGATAACAGGAGAGGAAGAAAAGGGGAGTATGTCAGAGGGGGAGACGAACCATGAGAGATGAAGGACTCTGAAAGACAAACTGAGGGTTCTAGAGGGGAGGGGGGTAGGGGGATGGGTGAGCCTGGTGATGGGTATGGAGGAGGGCACGTTCTGCATGGAGCACTGGGTGTTATGAACAAACAATGAATCATGGAACACTGCACCAAAAACTAACGATGTAATATATGGTGATTAACATAACTATAAAAAAATTAAAAAAATAACCATGAATGAAAGAGGAGAGATGACAACCAACACCAAAGAAATACAAACAATTATAAGAACGTATTATGAGCCACTCTATGCCAGCACATTAGATAATCTTGAAGAAATGGAGGCATTCCCAGAAATGTATCAACTACCTAAGCTGAACCAGGAAGAAATAGAAAACCTGAAGAGACCTATAACCGCTAATGAGGAAATTGAAGCAGTCATCAAAAATCTCCCAACAAACAGGAGCCCAAGGCCAGATGGCTTCCCAGGGGAATTCTACCAACCATTTAAAGAAGTAGTACTACCTATTCTTCTGAAACTGTCCCAAAAAATAGAAATGGAAGGAAAGCATCCAAACTCGTCTTATGAGGCCATTACCTTGATCCCCAAACCGAACAAAGACCCCATCAAAAAGGAAAATTACAGGTCCATATCCCTGAGGAACATGGATGCGAAACTTCTCACCAAAACGCCAGCCAATAGGATCCAACAGTGCATTAAAAGGATCATTCCCCACGACCAAGTGGGATTTACTCCTAGGCTGCAAGGTTGGTTCAACATCTGCAAATCAATCAATGTGATACAATACATTAATAAAAAAAAAAAAAAGAAAAAGAACCATATGATCCGGTAAATAGACGCAGAAAAAGCATTTGACAAAGTACAGCATCCTTTCTTGAACAAAACTCTTCAGAGTATAGGGAGAGAGGGTACATACCTCAATATCATAAAAGCCATCTATGAATAACCTACAGCCAATATCATTCTCAAGGGGGAAAGGCTGAGAGCTTTTCCCCTAAGGTCAGGAACGCGGCAGGGATGTCCACTCTCACCACTGCTATTCAACATAGTATTAGAAGTCCTAGCCACAGCAATTAGACAACCAAAAGAAACGAAAGGCATCCAAATCGGCAAAGAGGAAGTCAAACTCTCACTCTTTGCAGAGGATATGATACTGTACGTGGGAAACCCAAAAGACTCCACCCCAAAACTGCTAGAACTCATACAGGAATTCAGTCAAGTGGCAGGATATAAAATCAATGCACAGATATCCGTGGCATTCCTATACACCAACAACAAGACAGAAGAGAGACAAATCAAGGAGTCGATCCCATTTACAATTGCACCCAAAACCATTAGATACCTAGGAATAAATCTAACCAAAGAGGCAAAGGATCTGTACTCAGAAAACTATAAAATACCCATGAAAGCAATTGAAGAAGACACAAAGAAATGGAAAAACGTTCCATGCTCATGGATTGGGAGAATCAACATTGTGAAGATGTCAATGCTACCTAGAGCAATCTACACATTCAATGCAATCCCCATCAAAATACCATCCACTTTTTTCACAGGCATGGAACAAATAATCCTAAAATTTGTATGGAACCAGAAGAGACCCAGAATAGCCAGAGGAATACTGAAAAAGAAAAGCAAAGCTGGCGGCATCGCAATTCCGGACTTCCAGCTCTATTACAAAGCTGTCATCATCAAGACAGTATGGTCCTGGCACAAAAACAGACACATTGATCAATGGAACAGAATCGAGAGCCCAGAAATGGACCCTCAACTCTATGGTCAACTCATCTTTGACAAAGCAGGAAAGAATGTCCAGTGGAAACGAGACAGTCTCTTCAACAAATGGTGTTGGGAAAATTGGACAGCCACATGCAGAAGAATGAAACTGGACCATTTCCTTACACCACACACAAAAATCGACTCCAAATGGTTGAAAGACCTAAACGTGAGACAGGAGACCATCCAAATCCTAAAGGAGAACACAGGTAGCAACCTTTTCGACCTTAGCCGCAGCAACTTCTCCCTAGAAACATCGCCAAAGGCACGGGAAGCCAGGGCAAAAATGAACTACTGGGATTTCATGCAGATAAAAAGCTTTTGCACAGCAAAAGAAACGGTCCACAAAACCCAAAGACAACCGACACAATGGGAGAAAATATTTGCAAATGACATATCAGAATAAGGGCTAGTATCCAAAATCTATAAAGAACTTATCAAACTCAACACCCAAAGAACAAATAATCCAGTCAAGGAATGGGCAGAAGACATGAACAGACATTTCTCCAAAGAAGACATCCACATGGCCAACAGGCACATGAAAAAGTGCTCAACATCGCTCGGCATCAGGGAAATCCAAATCAAAACCTCAATGAGATACCACCTCACACCAGTCCGATTGGCTAAAATGAACAAGTCAGGGAACGGCAGATGTTGGCGGGGATGTGGAGAAAGGGGAACCCTCCTACACTGTTGGTGGGAATGCAAGCTGGTGCAACCCCTCTGGAAAACAGTATGGAGGTTCCTCAAACAGTTGAAATTAGAGCTACCGTTCGATCCAGCAATTGCACTACTGGGTATTTACCACAAAGATACAAATGTAGGGACCCGAAGGGGTACGTGTACCCCAATGTTTATAGCAGCAATGTCCACCATAGCCAAACTGTGGAAAGAGCCAAGATGCCCATCGACAGATGAATGGATAAAGAAGAGGTGGTATAGATACACAATGGAATATTATGCAGCCATCAAAAGGAATGAGATCTTGCCATTTGCAACGACGTGGATGGAACTGGAGGGTGTTATGCTGAGTGAAATAAGTCAATCAGAGAAAGACATGTATCACATGACCTCACTGATATGAGGAATTCTTAATCTCAGGAGAGAAACGGAGTGTTACTGCAGTGGTTGGGGGTGGGAGGGATGGGGTGGCTGGGTGCTAGACATTGGGGAGGGTATGTGCTACGGTGAGCGCTGTGAACTGTGCAAGACTGTTGAATCACAGTTCTGTACTTCTGAAACAAATAACGCACCATATTTTAAGAAAAAAGAAAAAGAAGAAGATAACAGGAGAGGAAGAAAAGGGGAGTATGTCAGAGGGGGAGACGAACCATGAGAGATGAAGGACTCTGAAAGACAAACTGAGGGTTCTAGAGGGGAGGGGGGTAGGGGGATGGGTGAGCCTGGTGATGGGTATGGAGGAGGGCACGTTCTGCATGGAGCACTGGGTGTTATGAACAAACAATGAATCATGGAACACTGCACCAAAAACTAACGATGTAATATATGGTGATTAACATAACTATAAAAAAATTAAAAAAATAACCATGAATGAAAGAGGAGAGATGACAACCAACACCAAAGAAATACAAACAATTATAAGAACGTATTATGAGCCACTCTATGCCAGCAGATTAGATAATCTTGAAGAAATGGATGCATTCCCAGAAATGTATCAACTACCTAAGCTGAACCAGGAAGAAATAGAAAACCTGAAGAGACCTATAACCGCTAATGAGGAAATTGAAGCAGTCATCAAAAATCTCCCAACAAACAGGAGCCCAAGGCCAGATGGCTTCCCAGGGGAATTCTACCAACCATTTAAAGAAGTAGTACTACCTATTCTTCTGAAACTGTCCCAAAAAATAGAAATGGAAGGAAAGCATCCAAACTCGTCTTATGAGGCCATTACCTTGATCCCCAAACCGAACAAAGACCCCATCAAAAAGGAAAATTACCGGTCCATATCCCTGAGGAACATGGATGCAAAACTTCTCACCAAAACGCCAGCCAATAGGATCCAACAGTGCATTAAAAGGATCATTCACCACGACCAAGTGGGATTTACTCCTAGGCTGCAAGGTTGGTTCAACATCTGCAAATCAATCAATGTGATACAATACATTAATAAAAAAAAAAAAAAAGAAAAAGAACCATATGATCCGGTAAATAGACGCAGAAAAAGCATTTGACAAAGTACAGCATCCTTTCTTGAACAAAACTCTTCAGAGTATAGGGAGAGAGGGTACATACCTCAATATCATAAAAGCCATCTATGAATAACCTACAGCCAATATCATTCTCAAGGGGGAAAGGCTGAGAGCTTTTCCCCTAAGGTCAGGAACGCGGCAGGGATGTCCACTCTCACCACTGCTATTCAACATAGTATTAGAAGTCCTAGCCACAGCAATTAGACAACCAAAAGAAACGAAAGGCATCCAAATCGGCAAAGAGGAAGTCAAACTCTCACTCTTTGCAGAGGATATGATACTGTACGTGGGAAACCCAAAAGACTCCACCCCAAAACTGCTAGAACTCATACAGGAATTCAGTCAAGTGGCAGGATATAAAATCAATGCACAGAAATCCGTGGCATTCCTATACACCAACAACAAGACAGAAGAGAGACAAATCAAGGAGTCGATCCCATTTACAATTGCACCCAAAACCATTAGATACCTAGGAATAAATCTAACCAAAGAGGCAAAGGATCTGTACTCAGAAAACTATAAAATACCCATGAAAGCAATTGAAGAAGACACAAAGAAATGGAAAAACGTTCCATGCTCATGGATTGGGAGAATCAACATTGTGAAGATGTCAATGCTACCTAGAGCAATCTACACATTCAATGCAATCCCCATCAAAATACCATCCACTTTTTTCACAGACATGGAACAAATAATCCTAAAATTTGTATGGAACCAGAAGAGACCCAGAATAGCCAGAGGAATACTGAAAAAGAAAAGCAAAGCTGGCGGCATCGCAATTCCGGAATTCCAGCTCTATTACAAAGCTGTCATCATCAAGACAGTATGGTCCTGGCACAAAAACAGACACATTGATCAATGGAACAGAATCGAGAGCCCAGAAATGGACCCTCAACTCTATGGTCAACTCATCTTTGACAAAGCAGGAAAGAATGTCCAGTGGAAACGAGACAGTCTCTTCAACAAATGGTGTTGGGAAAATTGGACAGCCACATGCAGAAGAATGAAACTGGACCATTTCCTTACACCACACACAAAAATCGACTCCAAATGGTTGAAAGACCTAAACGTGAGACAGGAGACCATCCAAATCCTAAAGGAGAACACAGGTAGCAACCTTTTCGACCTTAGCCGCAGCAACTTCTCCCTAGAAACATCGCCAAAGGCACGGGAAGCCAGGGCAAAAATGAACTACTGGGATTTCATGCAGATAAAAAGCTTTTGCACAGCAAAAGAAACGGTCCACAAAACCCAAAGACAACCGACAGAATGGGAGAAAATATTTGCAAATGACATATCAGAATAAGGGCTAGTATCCAAAATCTATAAAGAACTTATCAAACTCAACACCCAAAGAACAAATAATCCAGTCAAGGAATGGGCAGAAGACATGAACAGACATTTCTCCAAAGAAGACATCCACATGGCCAACAGGCACATGAAAAAGTGCTCAACATCGCTCGGCATCAGGGAAATCCAAATCAAAACCTCAATGAGATACCACCTCACACCAGTCCGATTGGCTAAAATGAACAAGTCAGGGAACGGCAGATGTTGGCGGGGATGTGGAGAAAGGGGAAGCCTCCTACACTGTTGGTGGGAATGCAAGCTGGTGCAACCCCTCTGGAAAACAGTATGGAGGTTCCTCAAACAGTTGAAATTAGAGCTACCGTTCGATCCAGCAATTGCACTACTGGGTATTTACCACAAAGATACAAATGTAGGGACCCGAAGGGGTACGTGTACCCCAATGTTTATAGCAGCAATGTCCACCATAGCCAAACTGTGGAAAGAGCCAAGATGCCCATCGACAGATGAATGGATAAAGAAGAGGTGGTATAGATACACAATGGAATATTATGCAGCCATCAAAAGGAATGAGATCTTGCCATTTGCAACGACGTGGATGGAACTGGAGGGTGTTATGCTGAGTGAAATAAGTCAATCAGAGAAAGACATGTATCACATGACCTCACTGATATGAGGAATTCTTAATCTCAGGAGAGAAACGGAGTGTTACTGCAGTGGTTGGGGGTGGGAGGGATGGGGTGGCTGGGTGCTAGACATTGGGGAGGGTATGTGCTACGGTGAGCGCTGTGAATTGTGCAAGACTGTTGAATCACAGTTCTGTCCTTCTGAAACAAATAACGCACCATATTTTAAGAAAAAAGAAAAAGAAGAAGATAACAGGAGAGGAAGAAAAGGGGAGTATGTCAGAGGGGGAGACGAACCATGAGAGATGAAGGACTCTGAAAGACAAACTGAGGGTTCTAGAGGGGAGGGGGGTAGGGGGATGGGTGAGCCTGGTGATGGGTATGGAGGAGGGCACGTTCTGCATGGAGCACTGGGTGTTATGAACAAACAATGAATCATGGAACACTGCACCAAAAACTAACGATGTAATATATGGTGATTAACATAACTATAAAAAAATTAAAAAAATAACCATGAATGAAAGAGGAGAGATGACAACCAACACCAAAGAAATACAAACAATTATAAGAACGTATTATGAGCCACTCTATGCCAGCAGATTAGATAATCTTGAAGAAATGGATGCATTCCCAGAAATGTATCAACTACCTAAGCTGAACCAGGAAGAAATAGAAAACCTGAAGAGACCTATAACCGCTAATGAGGAAATTGAAGCAGTCATCAAAAATCTCCCAACAAACAGGAGCCCAAGGCCAGATGGCTTCCCAGGGGAATTCTACCAACCATTTAAAGAAGTAGTACTACCTATTCTTCTGAAACTGTCCCAAAAAATAGAAATGGAAGGAAAGCATCCAAACTCGTCTTATGAGGCCATTACCTTGATCCCCAAACCGAACAAAGACCCCATCAAAAAGGAAAATTACCGGTCCATATCCCTGAGGAACATGGATGCAAAACTTCTCACCAAAACGCCAGCCAATAGGATCCAACAGTGCATTAAAAGGATCATTCACCACGACCAAGTGGGATTTACTCCTAGGCTGCAAGGTTGGTTCAACATCTGCAAATCAATCAATGTGATACAATACATTAATAAAAAAAAAAAAAAGAAAAAGAACCATATGATCCGGTAAATAGATGCAGAAAAAGCATTTGACAAAGTACAGCATCCTTTCTTGAACAAAACTCTTCAGAGTATAGGGAGAGAGGGTACATACCTCAATATCATAAAAGCCATCTATGAATAACCTACAGCCAATATCATTCTCCAGGGGGAAAGGCTCAGAGCTTTTCCCCTAAGGTCAGGAACGCGGCAGGGATGTCCACTCTCACCACTGCTATTCAACATAGTATTAGAAGTCCTAGCCACAGCAATTAGACAACCAAAAGAAACGAAAGGCATCCAAATCGGCAAAGAGGAAGTCAAACTCTCACTCTTTGCAGAGGATATGATACTGTACGTGGGAAACCCAAAAGACTCCACCCCAAAACTGCTAGAACTCATACAGGAATTCAGTCAAGTGGCAGGATATAAAATCAATGCACAGAAATCCGTGGCATTCCTATACACCAACAACAAGACAGAAGAGAGACAAATCAAGGAGTCGATCCCATTTACAATTGCACCCAAAACCATTAGATACCTAGGAATAAATCTAACCAAAGAGGCAAAGGATCTGTACTCAGAAAACTATAAAATACCCATGAAAGCAATTGAAGAAGACACAAAGAAATGGAAAAACGTTCCATGCTCATGGATTGGGAGAATCAACATTGTGAAGATGTCAATGCTACCTAGAGCAATCTACACATTCAATGCAATCCCCATCAAAATACCATCCACTTTTTTCACAGACATGGAACAAATAATCCTAAAATTTGTATGGAACCAGAAGAGACCCAGAATAGCCAGAGGAATACTGAAAAAGAAAAGCAAAGCTGGCGGCATCTCAATTCCGGACTTCCAGCTCTATTACAAAGCTGTCATCATCAAGACAGTATGGTCCTGGCACAAAAACAGACACATTGATCAATGGAACAGAATCGAGAGCCCAGAAATGGACCCTCAACTCTATGGTCAACTCATCTTTGACAAAGCAGGAAAGAATGTCCAGTGGAAACGAGACAGTCTCTTCAACAAATGGTGTTGGGAAAATTGGACAGCCACATGCAGAAGAATGAAACTGGACCATTTCCTTACACCACACACAAAAATCGACTCCAAATGGTTGAAAGACCTAAACGTGAGACAGGAGACCATCCAAATCCTAAAGGAGAACACAGGTAGCAACCTTTTCGACCTTAGCCGCAGCAACTTCTCCCTAGAAACATCGCCAAAGGCACGGGAAGCCAGGGCAAAAATGAACTACTGGGATTTCATGCAGATAAAAAGCTTTTGCACAGCAAAAGAAACGGTCCACAAAACCCAAAGACAACCGACAGAATGGGAGAAAATATTTGCAAATGACATATCAGAATAAGGGCTAGTATCCAAAATCTATAAAGAACTTATCAAACTCAACACCCAAAGAACAAATAATCCAGTCAAGGAATGGGCAGAAGACATGAACAGACATTTCTCCAAAGAAGACATCCACATGGCCAACAGGCACATGAAAAAGTGCTCAACATCGCTCGGCATCAGGGAAATCCAAATCAAAACCTCAATGAGATACCACCTCACACCAGTCCGATTGGCTAAAATGAACAAGTCAGGGAACGGCAGATGTTGGCGGGGATGTGGAGAAAGGGGAAGCCTCCTACACTGTTGGTGGGAATGCAAGCTGGTGCAACCCCTCTGGAAAACAGTATGGAGGTTCCTCAAACAGTTGAAATTAGAGCTACCGTTCGATCCAGCAATTGCACTACTGGGTATTTACCACAAAGATACAAATGTAGGGACCCGAAGGGGTACGTGTACCCCAATGTTTATAGCAGCAATGTCCACCATAGCCAAACTGTGGAAAGAGCCAAGATGCCCATCGACAGATGAATGGATAAAGAAGAGGTGGTATAGATACACAATGGAATATTATGCAGCCATCAAAAGGAATGAGATCTTGCCATTTGCAACGACGTGGATGGAACTGGAGGGTGTTATGCTGAGTGAAATAAGTCAATCAGAGAAAGACATGTATCACATGACCTCACTGATATGAGGAATTCTTAATCTCAGGAGAGAAACGGAGTGTTACTGCAGTGGTTGGGGGTGGGAGGGATGGGGTGGCTGGGTGCTAGACATTGGGGAGGGTATGTGCTACGGTGAGCGCTGTGAATTGTGCAAGACTGTTGAATCACAGTTCTGTACTTCTGAAACAAATAACGCACCATATTTTAAGAAAAAAGAAAAAGAAGAAGATAACAGGAGAGGAAGAAAAGGGGAGTATGTCAGAGGGGGAGACGAACCATGAGAGATGAAGGACTCTGAAAGACAAACTGAGGGTTCTAGAGGGGAGGGGGGTAGGGGGATGGGTGAGCCTGGTGATGGGTATGGAGGAGGGCACGTTCTGCATGGAGCACTGGGTGTTATGAACAAACAATGAATCATGGAACACTGCACCAAAAACTAACGATGTAATATATGGTGATTAACATAACTATAAAAAAATTAAAAAAATAACCATGAATGAAAGAGGAGAGATGACAACCAACACCAAAGAAATACAAACAATTATAAGAACGTATTATGAGCCACTCTATGCCAGCACATTAGATAATCTTGAAGAAATGGATGCATTCCCAGAAATGTATCAACTACCTAAGCTGAACCAGGAAGAAATAGAAAACCTGAAGAGACCTATAACCGCTAATGAGGAAATTGAAGCAGTCATCAAAAATCTCCCAACAAACAGGAGCCCAAGGCCAGATGGCTTCCCAGGGGAATTCTACCAACCATTTAAAGAAGTAGTACTACCTATTCTTCTGAAACTGTCCCAAAAAATAGAAATGGAAGGAAAGCATCCAAACTCGTCTTATGAGGCCATTACCTTGATCCCCAAACCGAACAAAGACCCCATCAAAAAGGAAAATTACAGGTCCATATCCCTGAGGAACATGGATGCGAAACTTCTCACCAAAACGCCAGCCAATAGGATCCAACAGTGCATTAAAAGGATCATTCACCACGACCAAGTGGGATTTACTCCTAGGCTGCAAGGTTGGTTCAACATCTGCAAATCAATCAATGTGATACAATACATTAATAAAAAAAAAAAAAGAAAAAGAACCATATGATCCGGTAAATAGATGCAGAAAAAGCATTTGACAAAGTACAGCATCCTTTCTTGAACAAAACTCTTCAGAGTATAGGGAGAGAGGGTACATACCTCAATATCATAAAAGCCATCTATGAATAACCTACAGCCAATATCATTCTCAAGGGGGAAAGGCTCAGAGCTTTTCCCCTAAGGTCAGGAACGCGGCAGGGATGTCCACTCTCACCACTGCTATTCAACATAGTATTAGAAGTCCTAGCCACAGCAATTAGACAACCAAAAGAAACGAAAGGCATCCAAATCGGCAAAGAGGAAGTCAAACTCTCACTCTTTGCAGAGGATATGATACTGTACGTGGGAAACCCAAAAGACTCCACCCCAAAACTGCTAGAACTCATACAGGAATTCAGTCAAGTGGCAGGATATAAAATCAATGCACAGAAATCCGTGGCATTCCTATACACCAACAACAAGACAGAAGAGAGACAAATCAAGGAGTCGATCCCATTTACAATTGCACCCAAAACCATTAGATACCTAGGAATAAATCTAACCAAAGAGGCAAAGGATCTGTACTCAGAAAACTATAAAATACCCATGAAAGCAATTGAAGAAGACACAAAGAAATGGAAAAACGTTCCATGCTCATGGATTGGGAGAATCAACATTGTGAAGATGTCAATGCTACCTAGAGCAATCTACACATTCAATGCAATCCCCATCAAAATACCATCCACTTTTTTCACAGGCATGGAACAAATAATCCTAAAATTTGTATGGAACCAGAAGAGACCCAGAATAGCCAGAGGAATACTGAAAAAGAAAAGCAAAGCTGGCGGCATCGCAATTCCGGACTTCCAGCTCTATTACAAAGCTGTCATCATCAAGACAGTATGGTCCTGGCACAAAAACAGACACATTGATCAATGGAACAGAATCGAGAGCCCAGAAATGGACCCTCAACTCTATGGTCAACTCATCTTTGACAAAGCAGGAAAGAATGTCCAGTGGAAAAGAGACAGTCTCTTCAACAAATGGTGTTGGGAAAATTGGACAGCCACATGCAGAAGAATGAAACTGGACCATTTCCTTACACCACACACAAAAATCGACTCCAAATGGTTGAAAGACCTAAACGTGAGACAGGAGACCATCCAAATCCTAAAGGAGAACACAGGTAGCAACCTTTTCGACCTTAGCCGCAGCAACTTCTCCCTAGAAACATCGCCAAAGGCACGGGAAGCCAGGGCAAAAATGAACTACTGGGATTTCATGCAGATAAAAAGCTTTTGCACAGCAAAAGAAACGGTCCACAAAACCCAAAGACAACCGACAGAATGGGAGAAAATATTTGCAAATGACATATCAGAATAAGGGCTAGTATCCAAAATCTATAAAGAACTTATCAAACTCAACACCCAAAGAACAAATAATCCAGTCAAGGAATGGGCAGAAGACATGAACAGACATTTCTCCAAAGAAGACATCCACATGGCCAACAGGCACATGAAAAAGTGCTCAACATCGCTCGGCATCAGGGAAATCCAAATCAAAACCTCAATGAGATACCACCTCACACCAGTCCGATTGGCTAAAATGAACAAGTCAGGGAACGGCAGATGTTGGCGGGGATGTGGAGAAAGGGGAAGCCTCCTACACTGTTGGTGGGAATGCAAGCTGGTGCAACCCCTCTGGAAAACAGTATGGAGGTTCCTCAAACAGTTGAAATTAGAGCTACCGTTCGATCCAGCAATTGCACTACTGGGTATTTACCACAAAGATACAAATGTAGGGACCCGAAGGGGTACGTGTACCCCAATGTTTATAGCAGCAATGTCCACCATAGCCAAACTGTGGAAAGAGCCAAGATGCCCATCGACAGATGAATGGATAAAGAAGAGGTGGTATAGATACACAATGGAATATTATGCAGCCATCAAAAGGAATGAGATCTTGCCATTTGCAACGACGTGGATGGAACTGGAGGGTGTTATGCTGAGTGAAATAAGTCAATCAGAGAAAGACATGTATCACATGACCTCACTGATATGAGGAATTCTTAATCTCAGGAGAGAAACGGAGTGTTACTGCAGTGGTTGGGGGTGGGAGGGATGGGGTGGCTGGGTGCTAGACATTGGGGAGGGTATGTGCTACGGTGAGCGCTGTGAATTGTGCAAGACTGTTGAATCACAGTTCTGTACTTCTGAAACAAATAACGCACCATATTTTAAGAAAAAAGAAAAAGAAGAAGATAACAGGAGAGGAAGAAAAGGGGAGTATGTCAGAGGGGGAGACGAACCATGAGAGATGAAGGACTCTGAAAGACAAACTGAGGGTTCTAGAGGGGAGGGGGGTAGGGGGATGGGTGAGCCTGGTGATGGGTATGGAGGAGGGCACGTTCTGCATGGAGCACTGGGTGTTATGAACAAACAATGAATCATGGAACACTGCACCAAAAACTAACGATGTAATATATGGTGATTAACATAACTATAAAAAAATTAAAAAAATAACCATGAATGAAAGAGGAGAGATGACAACCAACACCAAAGAAATACAAACAATTATAAGAACGTATTATGAGCCACTCTATGCCAGCACATTAGATAATCTTGAAGAAATGGATGCATTCCCAGAAATGTATCAACTACCTAAGCTGAACCAGGAAGAAATAGAAAACCTGAAGAGACCTATAACCGCTAATGAGGAAATTGAAGCAGTCATCAAAAATCTCCCAACAAACAGGAGCCCAAGGCCAGATGGCTTCCCAGGGGAATTCTACCAACCATTTAAAGAAGTAGTACTACCTATTCTTCTGAAACTGTCCCAAAAAATAGAAATGGAAGGAAAGCATCCAAACTCGTCTTATGAGGCCATTACCTTGATCCCCAAACCGAACAAAGACCCCATCAAAAAGGAAAATTACCGGTCCATATCCCTGAGGAACATGGATGCAAAACTTCTCACCAAAACGCCAGCCAATAGGATCCAACAGTGCATTAAAAGGATCATTCACCACGACCAAGTGGGATTTACTCCTAGGCTGCAAGGTTGGTTCAACATCTGCAAATCAATCAATGTGATACAATACATTAATAAAAAAAAAAAAAAGAAAAAGAACCATATGATCCGGTAAATAGATGCAGAAAAAGCATTTGACAAAGTACAGCATCCTTTCTTGAACAAAACTCTTCAGAGTATAGGGAGAGAGGGTACATACCTCAATATCATAAAAGCCATCTATGAATAACCTACAGCCAATATCATTCTCAAGGGGGAAAGGCTGAGAGCTTTTCCCCTAAGGTCAGGAACGCGGCAGGGATGTCCACTCTCACCACTGCTATTCAACATAGTATTAGAAGTCCTAGCCACAGCAATTAGACAACCAAAAGAAACGAAAGGCATCCAAATCGGCAAAGAGGAAGTCAAACTCTCACTCTTTGCAGAGGATATGATACTGTACGTGGGAAACCCAAAAGACTCCACCCCAAAACTGCTAGAACTCATACAGGAATTCAGTCAAGTGGCAGGATATAAAATCAATGCACAGAAATCCGTGGCATTCCTATACACCAACAACAAGACAGAAGAGAGACAAATCAAGGAGTCGATCCCATTTACAATTGCACCCAAAACCATTAGATACCTAGGAATAAATCTAACCAAAGAGGCAAAGGATCTGTACTCAGAAAACTATAAAATACCCATGAAAGCAATTGAAGAAGACACAAAGAAATGGAAAAACGTTCCATGCTCATGGATTGGGAGAATCAACATTGTGAAGATGTCAATGCTACCTAGAGCAATCTACACATTCAATGCAATCCCCATCAAAATACCATCCACTTTTTTCACAGGCATGGAACAAATAATCCTAAAATTTGTATGGAACCAGAAGAGACCCAGAATAGCCAGAGGAATACTGAAAAAGAAAAGCAAAGCTGGCGGCATCGCAATTCCGGACTTCCAGCTCTATTACAAAGCTGTCATCATCAAGACAGTATGGTCCTGGCACAAAAACAGACACATTGATCAATGGAACAGAATCGAGAGCCCAGAAATGGACCCTCAACTCTATGGTCAACTCATCTTTGACAAAGCAGGAAAGAATGTCCAGTGGAAACGAGACAGTCTCTTCAACAAATGGTGTTGGGAAAATTGGACAGCCACATGCAGAAGAATGAAACTGGACCATTTCCTTACACCACACACAAAAATCGACTCCAAATGGTTGAAAGACCTAAACGTGAGACAGGAGACCATCCAAATCCTAAAGGAGAACACAGGTAGCAACCTTTTCGACCTTAGCCGCAGCAACTTCTCCCTAGAAACATCGCCAAAGGCACGGGAAGCCAGGGCAAAAATGAACTACTGGGATTTCATGCAGATAAAAAGCTTTTGCACAGCAAAAGAAACGGTCCACAAAACCCAAAGACAACCGACAGAATGGGAGAAAATATTTGCAAATGACATATCAGAATAAGGGCTAGTATCCAAAATCTATAAAGAACTTATCAAACTCAACACCCAAAGAACAAATAATCCAGTCAAGGAATGGGCAGAAGACATGAACAGACATTTCTCCAAAGAAGACATCCACATGGCCAACAGGCACATGAAAAAGTGCTCAACATCGCTCGGCATCAGGGAAATCCAAATCAAAACCTCAATGAGATACCACCTCACACCAGTCCGATTGGCTAAAATGAACAAGTCAGGGAACGGCAGATGTTGGCGGGGATGTGGAGAAAGGGGAAGCCTCCTACACTGTTGGTGGGAATGCAAGCTGGTGCAACCCCTCTGGAAAACAGTATGGAGGTTCCTCAAACAGTTGAAATTAGAGCTACCGTTCGATCCAGCAATTGCACTACTGGGTATTTACCACAAAGATACAAATGTAGGGACCCGAAGGGGTACGTGTACCCCAATGTTTATAGCAGCAATGTCCACCATAGCCAAACTGTGGAAAGAGCCAAGATGCCCATCGACAGATGAATGGATAAAGAAGAGGTGGTATAGATACACAATGGAATATTATGCAGCCATCAAAAGGAATGAGATCTTGCCATTTGCAACGACGTGGATGGAACTGGAGGGTGTTATGCTGAGTGAAATAAGTCAATCAGAGAAAGACATGTATCACATGACCTCACTGATATGAGGAATTCTTAATCTCAGGAGAGAAACGGAGTGTTACTGCAGTGGTTGGGGGTGGGAGGGATGGGGTGGCTGGGTGCTAGACATTGGGGAGGGTATGTGCTACGGTGAGCGCTGTGAATTGTGCAAGACTGTTGAATCACAGTTCTGTACTTCTGAAACAAATAACGCACCATATTTTAAGAAAAAAGAAAAAGAAGAAGATAACAGGAGAGGAAGAAAAGGGGAGTATGTCAGAGGGGGAGACGAACCATGAGAGATGAAGGACTCTGAAAGACAAACTGAGGGTTCTAGAGGGGAGGGGGGTAGGGGGATGGGTGAGCCTGGTGATGGGTATGGAGGAGGGCACGTTCTGCATGGAGCACTGGGTGTTATGAACAAACAATGAATCATGGAACACTGCACCAAAAACTAACGATGTAATATATGGTGATTAACATAACTATAAAAAAATTAAAAAAATAACCATGAATGAAAGAGGAGAGATGACAACCAACACCAAAGAAATACAAACAATTATAAGAACGTATTATGAGCCACTCTATGCCAGCACATTAGATAATCTTGAAGAAATGGATGCATTCCCAGAAATGTATCAACTACCTAAGCTGAACCAGGAAGAAATAGAAAACCTGAAGAGACCTATAACCGCTAATGAGGAAATTGAAGCAGTCATCAAAAATCTCCCAACAAACAGGAGCCCAAGGCCAGATGGCTTCCCAGGGGAATTCTACCAACCATTTAAAGAAGTAGTACTACCTATTCTTCTGAAACTGTCCCAAAAAATAGAAATGGAAGGAAAGCATCCAAACTCGTCTTATGAGGCCATTACCTTGATCCCCAAACCGAACAAAGACCCCATCAAAAAGGAAAATTACAGGTCCATATCCCTGAGGAACATGGATGCGAAACTTCTCACCAAAACGCCAGCCAATAGGATCCAACAGTGCATTAAAAGGATCATTCACCACGACCAAGTGGGATTTACTCCTAGGCTGCAAGGTTGGTTCAACATCTGCAAATCAATCAATGTGATACAATACATTAATAAAAAAAAAAAAAGAAAAAGAACCATATGATCCGGTAAATAGATGCAGAAAAAGCATTTGACAAAGTACAGCATCCTTTCTTGAACAAAACTCTTCAGAGTATAGGGAGAGAGGGTACATACCTCAATATCATAAAAGCCATCTATGAATAACCTACAGCCAATATCATTCTCAAGGGGGAAAGGCTCAGAGCTTTTCCCCTAAGGTCAGGAACGCGGCAGGGATGTCCACTCTCACCACTGCTATTCAACATAGTATTAGAAGTCCTAGCCACAGCAATTAGACAACCAAAAGAAACGAAAGGCATCCAAATCGGCAAAGAGGAAGTCAAACTCTCACTCTTTGCAGAGGATATGATACTGTACGTGGGAAACCCAAAAGACTCCACCCCAAAACTGCTAGAACTCATACAGGAATTCAGTCAAGTGGCAGGATATAAAATCAATGCACAGAAATCCGTGGCATTCCTATACACCAACAACAAGACAGAAGAGAGACAAATCAAGGAGTCGATCCCATTTACAATTGCACCCAAAACCATTAGATACCTAGGAATAAATCTAACCAAAGAGGCAAAGGATCTGTACTCAGAAAACTATAAAATACCCATGAAAGCAATTGAAGAAGACACAAAGAAATGGAAAAACGTTCCATGCTCATGGATTGGGAGAATCAACATTGTGAAGATGTCAATGCTACCTAGAGCAATCTACACATTCAATGCAATCCCCATCAAAATACCATCCACTTTTTTCACAGGCATGGAACAAATAATCCTAAAATTTGTATGGAACCAGAAGAGACCCAGAATAGCCAGAGGAATACTGAAAAAGAAAAGCAAAGCTGGCGGCATCGCAATTCCGGACTTCCAGCTCTATTACAAAGCTGTCATCATCAAGACAGTATGGTCCTGGCACAAAAACAGACACATTGATCAATGGAACAGAATCGAGAGCCCAGAAATGGACCCTCAACTCTATGGTCAACTCATCTTTGACAAAGCAGGAAAGAATGTCCAGTGGAAAAGAGACAGTCTCTTCAACAAATGGTGTTGGGAAAATTGGACAGCCACATGCAGAAGAATGAAACTGGACCATTTCCTTACACCACACACAAAAATCGACTCCAAATGGTTGAAAGACCTAAACGTGAGACAGGAGACCATCCAAATCCTAAAGGAGAACACAGGTAGCAACCTTTTCGACCTTAGCCGCAGCAACTTCTCCCTAGAAACATCGCCAAAGGCACGGGAAGCCAGGGCAAAAATGAACTACTGGGATTTCATGCAGATAAAAAGCTTTTGCACAGCAAAAGAAACGGTCCACAAAACCCAAAGACAACCGACAGAATGGGAGAAAATATTTGCAAATGACATATCAGAATAAGGGCTAGTATCCAAAATCTATAAAGAACTTATCAAACTCAACACCCAAAGAACAAATAATCCAGTCAAGGAATGGGCAGAAGACATGAACAGACATTTCTCCAAAGAAGACATCCACATGGCCAACAGGCACATGAAAAAGTGCTCAACATCGCTCGGCATCAGGGAAATCCAAATCAAAACCTCAATGAGATACCACCTCACACCAGTCAGATTGGCTAAAATGAACAAGTCAGGGAACGGCAGATGTTGGCGGGGATGTGGAGAAAGGGGAAGCCTCCTACACTGTTGGTGGGAATGCAAGCTGGTGCAACCCCTCTGGAAAACAGTATGGAGGTTCCTCAAACAGTTGAAATTAGAGCTACCGTTCGATCCAGCAATTGCACTACTGGGTATTTACCACAAAGATACAAATGTAGGGACCCGAAGGGGTACGTGTACCCCAATGTTTATAGCAGCAATGTCCACCATAGCCAAACTGTGGAAAGAGCCAAGATGCCCATCGACAGATGAATGGATAAAGAAGAGGTGGTATAGATACACAATGGAATATTATGCAGCCATCAAAAGGAATGAGATCTTGCCATTTGCAACGACGTGGATGGAACTGGAGGGTGTTATGCTGAGTGAAATAAGTCAATCAGAGAAAGACATGTATCACATGACCTCACTGATATGAGGAATTCTTAATCTCAGGAGAGAAACGGAGTGTTACTGCAGTGGTTGGGGGTGGGAGGGATGGGGTGGCTGGGTGCTAGACATTGGGGAGGGTATGTGCTACGGTGAGCGCTGTGAATTGTGCAAGACTGTTGAATCACAGTTCTGTACTTCTGAAACAAATAACGCACCATATTTTAAGAAAAAAGAAAAAGAAGAAGATAACAGGAGAGGAAGAAAAGGGGAGTATGTCAGAGGGGGAGACGAACCATGAGAGATGAAGGACTCTGAAAGACAAACTGAGGGTTCTAGAGGGGAGGGGGGTAGGGGGATGGGTGAGCCTGGTGATGGGTATGGAGGAGGGCACGTTCTGCATGGAGCACTGGGTGTTATGAACAAACAATGAATCATGGAACACTGCACCAAAAACTAACGATGTAATATATGGTGATTAACATAACTATAAAAAAATTAAAAAAATAACCATGAATGAAAGAGGAGAGATGACAACCAACACCAAAGAAATACAAACAATTATAAGAACGTATTATGAGCCACTCTATGCCAGCACATTAGATAATCTTGAAGAAATGGATGCATTCCCAGAAATGTATCAACTACCTAAGCTGAACCAGGAAGAAATAGAAAACCTGAAGAGACCTATAACCGCTAATGAGGAAATTGAAGCAGTCATCAAAAATCTCCCAACAAACAGGAGCCCAAGGCCAGATGGCTTCCCAGGGGAATTCTACCAACCATTTAAAGAAGTAGTACTACCTATTCTTCTGAAACTGTCCCAAAAAATAGAAATGGAAGGAAAGCATCCAAACTCGTCTTATGAGGCCATTACCTTGATCCCCAAACCGAACAAAGACCCCATCAAAAAGGAAAATTACCGGTCCATATCCCTGAGGAACATGGATGCAAAACTTCTCACCAAAACGCCAGCCAATAGGATCCAACAGTGCATTAAAAGGATCATTCACCACGACCAAGTGGGATTTACTCCTAGGCTGCAAGGTTGGTTCAACATCTGCAAATCAATCAATGTGATACAATACATTAATAAAAAAAAAAAAAAGAAAAAGAACCATATGATCCGGTAAATAGATGCAGAAAAAGCATTTGACAAAGTACAGCATCCTTTCTTGAACAAAACTCTTCAGAGTATAGGGAGAGAGGGTACATACCTCAATATCATAAAAGCCATCTATGAATAACCTACAGCCAATATCATTCTCAAGGGGGAAAGGCTCAGAGCTTTTCCCCTAAGGTCAGGAACGCGGCAGGGATGTCCACTCTCACCACTGCTATTCAACATAGTATTAGAAGTCCTAGCCACAGCAATTAGACAACCAAAAGAAACGAAAGGCATCCAAATCGGCAAAGAGGAAGTCAAACTCTCACTCTTTGCAGAGGATATGATACTGTACGTGGGAAACCCAAAAGACTCCACCCCAAAACTGCTAGAACTCATACAGGAATTCAGTCAAGTGGCAGGATATAAAATCAATGCACAGAAATCCGTGGCATTCCTATACACCAACAACAAGACAGAAGAGAGACAAATCAAGGAGTCGATCCCATTTACAATTGCACCCAAAACCATTAGATACCTAGGAATAAATCTAACCAAAGAGGCAAAGGATCTGTACTCAGAAAACTATAAAATACCCATGAAAGCAATTGAAGAAGACACAAAGAAATGGAAAAACGTTCCATGCTCATGGATTGGGAGAATCAACATTGTGAAGATGTCAATGCTACCTAGAGCAATCTACACATTCAATGCAATCCCCATCAAAATACCATCCACTTTTTTCACAGGCATGGAACAAATAATCCTAAAATTTGTATGGAACCAGAAGAGACCCAGAATAGCCAGAGGAATACTGAAAAAGAAAAGCAAAGCTGGCGGCATCGCAATTCCGGACTTCCAGCTCTATTACAAAGCTGTCATCATCAAGACAGTATGGTCCTGGCACAAAAACAGACACATTGATCAATGGAACAGAATCGAGAGCCCAGAAATGGACCCTCAACTCTATGGTCAACTCATCTTTGACAAAGCAGGAAAGAATGTCCAGTGGAAACGAGACAGTCTCTTCAACAAATGGTGTTGGGAAAATTGGACAGCCACATGCAGAAGAATGAAACTGGACCATTTCCTTACACCACACACAAAAATCGACTCCAAATGGTTGAAAGACCTAAACGTGAGACAGGAGACCATCCAAATCCTAAAGGAGAACACAGGTAGCAACCTTTTCGACCTTAGCCGCAGCAAGTTCTCCCTAGAAACATCGCCAAAGGCACGGGAAGCCAGGGCAAAAATGAACTACTGGGATTTCATGCAGATAAAAAGCTTTTGCACAGCAAAAGAAACGGTCCACAAAACCCAAAGACAACCGACAGAATGGGAGAAAATATTTGCAAATGACATATCAGAATAAGGGCTAGTATCCACAATCTATAAAGAACTTATCAAACTCAACACCCAAAGAACAAATAATCCAGTCAAGAAATGGGCAGAAGACATGAACAGACATTTCTCCAAAGAAGACATCCACATGGCCAACAGGCACATGAAAAAGTGCTCAACATCGCTCGGCATCAGGGAAATCCAAATCAAAACCTCAATGAGATACCACCTCACACCAGTCAGATTGGCTAAAATGAACAAGTCAGGGAACGGCAGATGTTGGCGGGGATGTGGAGAAAGGGGAACCCTCCTACATTCTTGGTGGGAATGCAAGCTGGTGCAACCCCTCTGGAAAACAGTATGGAGGTTCCTCAAACAGTTGAAATTAGAGCTACCGTTCGATCCAGCAATTGCACTACTGGGTATTTACCACAAAGATACAAATGTAGGGACCCGAAGGGGTACGTGTACCCCAATGTTTATAGCAGCAATGTCCACCATAGCCAAACTGTGGAAAGAGCCAAGATGCCCATCGACAGATGAATGGATAAAGAAGAGGTGGTATAGATACACAATGGAATATTATGCAGCCATCAAAAGGAATGAGATCTTGCCATTTGCAACGACGTGGATGGAACTGGAGGGTGTTATGCTGAGTGAAATAAGTCAATCAGAGAAAGACATGTATCACATGACCTCACTGATATGAGGAATTCTTAATCTCAGGAGAGAAACGGAGTGTTACTGCAGTGGTTGGGGGTGGGAGGGATGGGGTGGCTGGGTGCTAGACATTGGGGAGGGTATGTGCTACGGTGAGCGCTGTGAATTGTGCAAGACTGTTGAATCACAGTTCTGTACTTCTGAAACAAATAACGCACCATATTTTAAGAAAAAAGAAAAAGAAGAAGATAACAGGAGAGGAAGAAAAGGGGAGTATGTCAGAGGGGGAGACGAACCATGAGAGATGAAGGACTCTGAAAGACAAACTGAGGGTTCTAGAGGGGAGGGGGGTAGGGGGATGGGTGAGCCTGGTGATGGGTATGGAGGAGGGCACGTTCTGCATGGAGCACTGGGTGTTATGAACAAACAATGAATCATGGAACACTGCACCAAAAACTAACGATGTAATATATGGTGATTAACATAACTATAAAAAAATTAAAAAAATAACCATGAATGAAAGAGGAGAGATGACAACCAACACCAAAGAAATACAAACAATTATAAGAACGTATTATGAGCCACTCTATGCCAGCACATTAGATAATCTTGAAGAAATGGATGCATTCCCAGAAATGTATCAACTACCTAAGCTGAACCAGGAAGAAATAGAAAACCTGAAGAGACCTATAACCGCTAATGAGGAAATTGAAGCAGTCATCAAAAATCTCCCAACAAACAGGAGCCCAAGGCCAGATGGCTTCCCAGGGGAATTCTACCAACCATTTAAAGAAGTAGTACTACCTATTCTTCTGAAACTGTCCCAAAAAATAGAAATGGAAGGAAAGCATCCAAACTCGTCTTATGAGGCCATTACCTTGATCCCCAAACCGAACAAAGACCCCATCAAAAAGGAAAATTACCGGTCCATATCCCTGAGGAACATGGATGCAAAACTTCTCACCAAAACGCCAGCCAATAGGATCCAACAGTGCATTAAAAGGATCATTCACCACGACCAAGTGGGATTTACTCCTAGGCTGCAAGGTTGGTTCAACATCTGCAAATCAATCAATGTGATACAATACATTAATAAAAAAAAAAAAAAGAAAAAGAACCATATGATCCGGTAAATAGATGCAGAAAAAGCATTTGACAAAGTACAGCATCCTTTCTTGAACAAACTCTTCAGAGTATAGGGAGAGAGGGTACATACCTCAATATCATAAAAGCCATCTATGAATAACCTACAGCCAATATCATTCTCAAGGGGGAAAGGCTCAGAGCTTTTCCCCTAAGGTCAGGAACGCGGCAGGGATGTCCACTCTCACCACTGCTATTCAACATAGTATTAGAAGTCCTAGCCACAGCAATTAGACAACCAAAAGAAACGAAAGGCATCCAAATCGGCAAAGAGGAAGTCAAACTCTCACTCTTTGCAGAGGATATGATACTGTACGTGGGAAACCCAAAAGACTCCACCCCAAAACTGCTAGAACTCATACAGGAATTCAGTCAAGTGGCAGGATATAAAATCAATGCACAGAAATCCGTGGCATTCCTATACACCAACAACAAGACAGAAGAGAGACAAATCAAGGAGTCGATCCCATTTACAATTGCACCCAAAACCATTAGATACCTAGGAATAAATCTAACCAAAGAGGCAAAGGATCTGTACTCAGAAAACTATAAAATACCCATGAAAGCAATTGAAGAAGACACAAAGAAATGGAAAAACGTTCCATGCTCATGGATTGGGAGAATCAACATTGTGAAGATGTCAATGCTACCTAGAGCAATCTACACATTCAATGCAATCCCCATCAAAATACCATCCACTTTTTTCACAGGCATGGAACAAATAATCCTAAAATTTGTATGGAACCAGAAGAGACCCAGAATAGCCAGAGGAATACTGAAAAAGAAAAGCAAAGCTGGCGGCATCGCAATTCCGGACTTCCAGCTCTATTACAAAGCTGTCATCATCAAGACAGTATGGTCCTGGCACAAAAACAGACACATTGATCAATGGAACAGAATCGAGAGCCCAGAAATGGACCCTCAACTCTATGGTCAACTCATCTTTGACAAAGCAGGAAAGAATGTCCAGTGGAAAAGAGACAGTCTCTTCAACAAATGGTGTTGGGAAAATTGGACAGCCACATGCAGAAGAATGAAACTGGACCATTTCCTTACACCACACACAAAAATCGACTCCAAATGGTTGAAAGACCTAAACGTGAGACAGGAGACCATCCAAATCCTAAAGGAGAACACAGGTAGCAACCTTTTCGACCTTAGCCGCAGCAACTTCTCCCTAGAAACATCGCCAAAGGCACGGGAAGCCAGGGCAAAAATGAACTACTGGGATTTCATGCAGATAAAAAGCTTTTGCACAGCAAAAGAAACGGTCCACAAAACCCAAAGACAACCGACAGAATGGGAGAAAATATTTGCAAATGACATATCAGAATAAGGGCTAGTATCCAAAATCTATAAAGAACTTATCAAACTCAACACCCAAAGAACAAATAATCCAGTCAAGGAATGGGCAGAAGACATGAACAGACATTTCTCCAAAGAAGACATCCACATGGCCAACAGGCACATGAAAAAGTGCTCAACATCGCTCGGCATCAGGGAAATCCAAATCAAAACCTCAATGAGATACCACCTCACACCAGTCAGATTGGCTAAAATGAACAAGTCAGGGAACGGCAGATGTTGGCGGGGATGTGGAGAAAGGGGAAGCCTCCTACACTGTTGGTGGGAATGCAAGCTGGTGCAACCCCTCTGGAAAACAGTATGGAGGTTCCTCAAACAGTTGAAATTAGAGCTACCGTTCGATCCAGCAATTGCACTACTGGGTATTTACCACAAAGATACAAATGTAGGGACCCGAAGGGGTACGTGTACCCCAATGTTTATAGCAGCAATGTCCACCATAGCCAAACTGTGGAAAGAGCCAAGATGCCCATCGACAGATGAATGGATAAAGAAGAGGTGGTATAGATACACAATGGAATATTATGCAGCCATCAAAAGGAATGAGATCTTGCCATTTGCAACGACGTGGATGGAACTGGAGGGTGTTATGCTGAGTGAAATAAGTCAATCAGAGAAAGACATGTATCACATGACCTCACTGATATGAGGAATTCTTAATCTCAGGAGAGAAACGGAGTGTTACTGCAGTGGTTGGGGGTGGGAGGGATGGGGTGGCTGGGTGCTAGACATTGGGGAGGGTATGTGCTACGGTGAGCGCTGTGAATTGTGCAAGACTGTTGAATCACAGTTCTGTACTTCTGAAACAAATAACGCACCATATTTTAAGAAAAAAGAAAAAGAAGAAGATAACAGGAGAGGAAGAAAAGGGGAGTATGTCAGAGGGGGAGACGAACCATGAGAGATGAAGGACTCTGAAAGACAAACTGAGGGTTCTAGAGGGGAGGGGGGTAGGGGGATGGGTGAGCCTGGTGATGGGTATGGAGGAGGGCACGTTCTGCATGGAGCACTGGGTGTTATGAACAAACAATGAATCATGGAACACTGCACCAAAAACTAACGATGTAATATATGGTGATTAACATAACTATAAAAAAATTAAAAAAATAACCATGAATGAAAGAGGAGAGATGACAACCAACACCAAAGAAATACAAACAATTATAAGAACGTATTATGAGCCACTCTATGCCAGCACATTAGATAATCTTGAAGAAATGGATGCATTCCCAGAAATGTATCAACTACCTAAGCTGAACCAGGAAGAAATAGAAAACCTGAAGAGACCTATAACCGCTAATGAGGAAATTGAAGCAGTCATCAAAAATCTCCCAACAAACAGGAGCCCAAGGCCAGATGGCTTCCCAGGGGAATTCTACCAACCATTTAAAGAAGTAGTATTACCTATTCTTCTGAAACTGTCCCAAAAAATAGAAATGGAAGGAAAGCATCCAAACTCGTCTTATGAGGCCATTACCTTGATCCCCAAACCGAACAAAGACCCCATCAAAAAGGAAAATTACCGGTCCATATCCCTGAGGAACATGGATGCAAAACTTCTCACCAAAACGCCAGCCAATAGGATCCAACAGTGCATTAAAAGGATCATTCACCACGACCAAGTGGGATTTACTCCTAGGCTGCAAGGTTGGTTCAACATCTGCAAATCAATCAATGTGATACAATACATTAATAAAAAAAAAAAAAAAAAAAGAACCATATGATCCGGTAAATAGATGCAGAAAAAGCATTTGACAAAGTACAGCATCCTTTCTTGAACAAAACTCTTCAGAGTATAGGGAGAGAGGGTACATACCTCAATATCATAAAAGCCATCTATGAATAACCTACAGCCAATATCATTCTCAAGGGGGAAAGGCTCAGAGCTTTTCCCCTAAGGTCAGGAACGCGGCAGGGATGTCCACTCTCACCACTGCTATTCAACATAGTATTAGAAGTCCTAGCCACAGCAATTAGACAACCAAAAGAAACGAAAGGCATCCAAATCGGCAAAGAGGAAGTCAAACTCTCACTCTTTGCAGAGGATATGATACTGTACGTGGGAAACCCAAAAGACTCCACCCCAAAACTGCTAGAACTCATACAGGAATTCAGTCAAGTGGCAGGATATAAAATCAATGCACAGAAATCCGTGGCATTCCTATACACCAACAACAAGACAGAAGAGAGACAAATCAAGGAGTCGATCCCATTTACAATTGCACCCAAAACCATTAGATACCTAGGAATAAATCTAACCAAAGAGGCAAAGGATCTGTACTCAGAAAACTATAAAATACCCATGAAAGCAATTGAAGAAGACACAAAGAAATGGAAAAACGTTCCATGCTCATGGATTGGGAGAATCAACATTGTGAAGATGTCAATGCTACCTAGAGCAATCTACACATTCAATGCAATCCCCATCAAAATACCATCCACTTTTTTCACAGGCATGGAACAAATAATCCTAAAATTTGTATGGAACCAGAAGAGACCCAGAATAGCCAGAGGAATACTGAAAAAGAAAAGCAAAGCTGGCGGCATCGCAATTCCGGACTTCCAGCTCTATTACAAAGCTGTCATCATCAAGACAGTATGGTCCTGGCACAAAAACAGACACATTGATCAATGGAACAGAATCGAGAGCCCAGAAATGGACCCTCAACTCTATGGTCAACTCATCTTTGACAAAGCAGGAAAGAATGTCCAGTGGAAACGAGACAGTCTCTTCAACAAATGGTGTTGGGAAAATTGGACAGCCACATGCAGAAGAATGAAACTGGACCATTTCCTTACACCACACACAAAAATCGACTCCAAATGGTTGAAAGACCTAAACGTGAGACAGGAGACCATCCAAATCCTAAAGGAGAACACAGGTAGCAACCTTTTCGACCTTAGCCGCAGCAACTTCTCCCTAGAAACATCGCCAAAGGCACGGGAAGCCAGGGCAAAAATGAACTACTGGGATTTCATGCAGATAAAAAGCTTTTGCACAGCAAAAGAAACGGTCCACAAAACCCAAAGACAACCGACAGAATGGGAGAAAATATTTGCAAATGACATATCAGAATAAGGGCTAGTATCCAAAATCTATAAAGAACTTATCAAACTCAACACCCAAAGAACAAATAATCCAGTCAAGAAATGGGCAGAAGACATGAACAGACATTTCTCCAAAGAAGACATCCACATGGCCAACAGGCACATGAAAAAGTGCTCAACATCGCTCGGCATCAGGGAAATCCAAATCAAAACCTCAATGAGATACCACCTCACACCAGTCAGATTGGCTAAAATGAACAAGTCAGGGAACGGCAGATGTTGGCGGGGATGTGGAGAAAGGGGAACCCTCCTACATTCTTGGTGGGAATGCAAGCTGGTGCAACCCCTCTGGAAAACAGTATGGAGGTTCCTCAAACAGTTGAAATTAGAGCTACCGTTCGATCCAGCAATTGCACTACTGGGTATTTACCACAAAGATACAAATGTAGGGACCCGAAGGGGTACGTGTACCCCAATGTTTATAGCAGCAATGTCCACCATAGCCAAACTGTGGAAAGAGCCAAGATGCCCATCGACAGATGAATGGATAAAGAAGAGGTGGTATAGATACACAATGGAATATTATGCAGCCATCAAAAGGAATGAGATCTTGCCATTTGCAACGACGTGGATGGAACTGGAGGGTGTTATGCTGAGTGAAATAAGTCAATCAGAGAAAGACATGTATCACATGACCTCACTGATATGAGGAATTCTTAATCTCAGGAGAGAAACGGAGTGTTACTGCAGTGGTTGGGGGTGGGAGGGATGGGGTGGCTGGGTGCTAGACATTGGGGAGGGTATGTGCTACGGTGAGCGCTGTGAATTGTGCAAAACTGTTGAATCACAGTTCTGTACTTCTGAAACAAATAACGCACCATATTTTAAGAAAAAAGAAAAAGAAGAAGATAACAGGAGAGGAAGAAAAGGGGAGTATGTCAGAGGGGGAGACGAACCATGAGAGATGAAGGACTCTGAAAGACAAACTGAGGGTTCTAGAGGGGAGGGGGGTAGGGGGATGGGTGAGCCTGGTGATGGGTATGGAGGAGGGCACGTTCTGCATGGAGCACTGGGTGTTATGAACAAACAATGAATCATGGAACACTGCACCAAAAACTAATGATGTAATATATGGTGATTAACATAACTATAAAAAAATTAAAAAAATAACCATGAATGAAAGAGGAGAGATGACAACCAACACCAAAGAAATACAAACAATTATAAGAACGTATTATGAGCCACTCTATGCCAGCACATTAGATAATCTTGAAGAAATGGATGCATTCCCAGAAATGTATCAACTACCTAAGCTGAACCAGGAAGAAATAGAAAACCTGAAGAGACCTATAACCGCTAATGAGGAAATTGAAGCAGTCATCAAAAATCTCCCAACAAACAGGAGCCCAAGGCCAGATGGCTTCCCAGGGGAATTCTACCAACCATTTAAAGAAGTAGTACTACCTATTCTTCTGAAACTGTCCCAAAAAATAGAAATGGAAGGAAAGCATCCAAACTCGTCTTATGAGGCCATTACCTTGATCCCCAAACCGAACAAAGACCCCATCAAAAAGGAAAATTACAGGTCCATATCCCTGAGGAACATGGATGCAAAACTTCTCACCAAAACGCCAGCCAATAGGATCCAACAGTGCATTAAAAGGATCATTCACCACGACCAAGTGGGATTTACTCCTAGGCTGCAAGGTTGGTTCAACATCTGCAAATCAATCAATGTGATACAATACATTAATAAAAAAAAAAAGAAAAAGAACCATATGATCCTGTAAATAGACGCAGAAAAAGCATTTGACAAAGTACAGCATCCTTTCTTGAACAAAACTCTTCAGAGTATAGGGAGAGAGGGTACATACCTCAATATCATAAAAGCCATCTATGAATAACCTACAGCCAATATCATTCTCAAGGGGGAAAGGCTGAGAGCTTTTCCCCTAAGGTCAGGAACGCGGCAGGGATGTCCACTCTCACCACTGCTATTCAACATAGTATTAGAAGTCCTAGCCACAGCAATTAGACAACCAAAAGAAACGAAAGGCATCCAAATCGGCAAAGAGGAAGTCAAACTCTCACTCTTTGCAGAGGATATGATACTGTACGTGGGAAACCCAAAAGACTCCACCCCAAAACTGCTAGAACTCATACAGGAATTCAGTCAAGTGGCAGGATATAAAATCAATGCACAGAAATCCGTGGCATTCCTATACACCAACAACAAGACAGAAGAGAGACAAATCAAGGAGTCGATCCCATTTACAATTGCACCCAAAACCATTAGATACCTAGGAATAAATCTAACCAAAGAGGCAAAGGATCTGTACTCAGAAAACTATAAAATACCCATGAAAGCAATTGAAGAAGACACAAAGAAATGGAAAAACGTTCCATGCTCATGGATTGGGAGAATCAACATTGTGAAGATGTCAATGCTACCTAGAGCAATCTACACATTCAATGCAATCCCCATCAAAATACCATCCACTTTTTTCACAGGCATGGAACAAATAATCCTAAAATTTGTATGGAACCAGAAGAGACCCAGAATAGCCAGAGGAATACTGAAAAAGAAAAGCAAAGCTGGCGGCATCGCAATTCCGGACTTCCAGCTCTATTACAAAGCTGTCATCATCAAGACAGTATGGTCCTGGCACAAAAACAGACACATTGATCAATGGAACAGAATCGAGAGCCCAGAAATGGACCCTCAACTCTATGGTCAACTCATCTTTGACAAAGCAGGAAAGAATGTCCAGTGGAAACGAGACAGTCTCTTCAACAAATGGTGTTGGGAAAATTGGACAGCCACATGCAGAAGAATGAAACTGGACCATTTCCTTACACCACACACAAAAATCGACTCCAAATGGTTGAAAGACCTAAACGTGAGACAGGAGACCATCCAAATCCTAAAGGAGAACACAGGTAGCAACCTTTTCGACCTTAGCCGCAGCAACTTCTCCCTAGAAACATCGCCAAAGGCACGGGAAGCCAGGGCAAAAATGAACTACTGGGATTTCATGCAGATAAAAAGCTTTTGCACAGCAAAAGAAACGGTCCACAAAACCCAAAGACAACCGACAGAATGGGAGAAAATATTTGCAAATGACATATCAGAATAAGGGCTAGTATCCAAAATCTATAAAGAACTTATCAAACTCAACACCCAAAGAACAAATAATCCAGTCAAGGAATGGGCAGAAGACATGAACAGACATTTCTCCAAAGAAGACATCCACATGGCCAACAGGCACATGAAAAAGTGCTCAACATCGCTCGGCATCAGGGAAATCCAAATCAAAACCTCAATGAGATACCACCTCACACCAGTCAGATTGGCTAAAATGAACAAGTCAGGGAACGGCAGATGTTGGCGGGGATGTGGAGAAAGGGGAAGCCTCCTACACTGTTGGTGGGAATGCAAGCTGGTGCAACCCCTCTGGAAAACAGTATGGAGGTTCCTCAAACAGTTGAAATTAGAGCTACCGTTCGATCCAGCAATTGCACTACTGGGTATTTACCACAAAGATACAAATGTAGGGACCCGAAGGGGTACGTGTACCCCAATGTTTATAGCAGCAATGTCCACCATAGCCAAACTGTGGAAAGAGCCAAGATGCCCATCGACAGATGAATGGATAAAGAAGAGGTGGTATAGATACACAATGGAATATTATGCAGCCATCAAAAGGAATGAGATCTTGCCATTTGCAACGACGTGGATGGAACTGGAGGGTGTTATGCTGAGTGAAATAAGTCAATCAGAGAAAGACATGTATCACATGACCTCACTGATATGAGGAATTCTTAATCTCAGGAGAGAAACGGAGTGTTACTGCAGTGGTTGGGGGTGGGAGGGATGGGGTGGCTGGGTGCTAGACATTGGGGAGGGTATGTGCTACGGTGAGCGCTGTGAATTGTGCAAGACTGTTGAATCACAGTTCTGTACTTCTGAAACAAATAACGCACCATATTTTAAGAAAAAAGAAAAAGAAGAAGATAACAGGAGAGGAAGAAAAGGGGAGTATGTCAGAGGGGGAGACGAACCATGAGAGATGAAGGACTCTGAAAGACAAACTGAGGGTTCTAGAGGGGAGGGGGGTAGGGGGATGGGTGAGCCTGGTGATGGGTATGGAGGAGGGCACGTTCTGCATGGAGCACTGGGTGTTATGAACAAACAATGAATCATGGAACACTGCACCAAAAACTAACGATGTAATATATGGTGATTAACATAACTATAAAAAAATTAAAAAAATAACCATGAATGAAAGAGGAGAGATGACAACCAACACCAAAGAAATACAAACAATTATAAGAACGTATTATGAGCCACTCTATGCCAGCACATTAGATAATCTTGAAGAAATGGATGCATTCCCAGAAATGTATCAACTACCTAAGCTGAACCAGGAAGAAATAGAAAACCTGAAGAGACCTATAACCGCTAATGAGGAAATTGAAGCAGTCATCAAAAATCTCCCAACAAACAGGAGCCCAAGGCCAGATGGCTTCCCAGGGGAATTCTACCAACCATTTAAAGAAGTAGTATTACCTATTCTTCTGAAACTGTCCCAAAAAATAGAAATGGAAGGAAAGCATCCAAACTCGTCTTATGAGGCCATTACCTTGATCCCCAAACCGAACAAAGACCCCATCAAAAAGGAAAATTACCGGTCCATATCCCTGAGGAACATGGATGCAAAACTTCTCACCAAAACGCCAGCCAATAGGATCCAACAGTGCATTAAAAGGATCATTCACCACGACCAAGTGGGATTTACTCCTAGGCTGCAAGGTTGGTTCAACATCTGCAAATCAATCAATGTGATACAATACATTAATAAAAAAAAAAAAAAAAAAAGAACCATATGATCCGGTAAATAGATGCAGAAAAAGCATTTGACAAAGTACAGCATCCTTTCTTGAACAAAACTCTTCAGAGTATAGGGAGAGAGGGTACATACCTCAATATCATAAAAGCCATCTATGAATAACCTACAGCCAATATCATTCTCAAGGGGGAAAGGCTCAGAGCTTTTCCCCTAAGGTCAGGAACGCGGCAGGGATGTCCACTCTCACCACTGCTATTCAACATAGTATTAGAAGTCCTAGCCACAGCAATTAGACAACCAAAAGAAACGAAAGGCATCCAAATCGGCAAAGAGGAAGTCAAACTCTCACTCTTTGCAGAGGATATGATACTGTACGTGGGAAACCCAAAAGACTCCACCCCAAAACTGCTAGAACTCATACAGGAATTCAGTCAAGTGGCAGGATATAAAATCAATGCACAGAAATCCGTGGCATTCCTATACACCAACAACAAGACAGAAGAGAGACAAATCAAGGAGTCGATCCCATTTACAATTGCACCCAAAACCATTAGATACCTAGGAATAAATCTAACCAAAGAGGCAAAGGATCTGTACTCAGAAAACTATAAAATACCCATGAAAGCAATTGAAGAAGACACAAAGAAATGGAAAAACGTTCCATGCTCATGGATTGGGAGAATCAACATTGTGAAGATGTCAATGCTACCTAGAGCAATCTACACATTCAATGCAATCCCCATCAAAATACCATCCACTTTTTTCACAGGCATGGAACAAATAATCCTAAAATTTGTATGGAACCAGAAGAGACCCAGAATAGCCAGAGGAATACTGAAAAAGAAAAGCAAAGCTGGCGGCATCGCAATTCCGGACTTCCAGCTCTATTACAAAGCTGTCATCATCAAGACAGTATGGTCCTGGCACAAAAACAGACACATTGATCAATGGAACAGAATCGAGAGCCCAGAAATGGACCCTCAACTCTATGGTCAACTCATCTTTGACAAAGCAGGAAAGAATGTCCAGTGGAAACGAGACAGTCTCTTCAACAAATGGTGTTGGGAAAATTGGACAGCCACATGCAGAAGAATGAAACTGGACCATTTCCTTACACCACACACAAAAATCGACTCCAAATGGTTGAAAGACCTAAACGTGAGACAGGAGACCATCCAAATCCTAAAGGAGAACACAGGTAGCAACCTTTTCGACCTTAGCCGCAGCAAGTTCTCCCTAGAAACATCGCCAAAGGCACGGGAAGCCAGGGCAAAAATGAACTACTGGGATTTCATGCAGATAAAAAGCTTTTGCACAGCAAAAGAAACGGTCCACAAAACCCAAAGACAACCGACAGAATGGGAGAAAATATTTGCAAATGACATATCAGAATAAGGGCTAGTATCCAAAATCTATAAAGAACTTATCAAACTCAACACCCAAAGAACAAATAATCCAGTCAAGGAATGGGCAGAAGACATGAACAGACATTTCTCCAAAGAAGACATCCACATGGCCAACAGGCACATGAAAAAGTGCTCAACATCGCTCGGCATCAGGGAAATCCAAATCAAAACCTCAATGAGATACCACCTCACACCAGTCAGATTGGCTAAAATGAACAAGTCAGGGAACGGCAGATGTTGGCGGGGATGTGGAGAAAGGGGAACCCTCCTACATTCTTGGTGGGAATGCAAGCTGGTGCAACCCCTCTGGAAAACAGTATGGAGGTTCCTCAAACAGTTGAAATTAGAGCTACCGTTCGATCCAGCAATTGCACTACTGGGTATTTACCACAAAGATACAAATGTAGGGACCCGAAGGGGTACGTGTACCCCAATGTTTATAGCAGCAATGTCCACCATAGCCAAACTGTGGAAAGAGCCAAGATGCCCATCGACAGATGAATGGATAAAGAAGAGGTGGTATAGATACACAATGGAATATTATGCAGCCATCAAAAGGAATGAGATCTTGCCATTTGCAACGACGTGGATGGAACTGGAGGGTGTTATGCTGAGTGAAATAAGTCAATCAGAGAAAGACATGTATCACATGACCTCACTGATATGAGGAATTCTTAATCTCAGGAGAGAAACGGAGTGTTACTGCAGTGGTTGGGGGTGGGAGGGATGGGGTGGCTGGGTGCTAGACATTGGGGAGGGTATGTGCTACGGTGAGCGCTGTGAATTGTGCAAGACTGTTGAATCACAGTTCTGTACTTCTGAAACAAATAACGCACCATATTTTAAGAAAAAAGAAAAAGAAGAAGATAACAGGAGAGGAAGAAAAGGGGAGTATGTCAGAGGGGGAGACGAACCATGAGAGATGAAGGACTCTGAAAGACAAACTGAGGGTTCTAGAGGGGAGGGGGGTAGGGGGATGGGTGAGCCTGGTGATGGGTATGGAGGAGGGCACGTTCTGCATGGAGCACTGGGTGTTATGAACAAACAATGAATCATGGAACACTGCACCAAAAACTAATGATGTAATATATGGTGATTAACATAACTATAAAAAAATTAAAAAAATAACCATGAATGAAAGAGGAGAGATGACAACCAACACCAAAGAAATACAAACAATTATAAGAACGTATTATGAGCCACTCTATGCCAGCACATTAGATAATCTTGAAGAAATGGATGCATTCCCAGAAATGTATCAACTACCTAAGCTGAACCAGGAAGAAATAGAAAACCTGAAGAGACCTATAACCGCTAATGAGGAAATTGAAGCAGTCATCAAAAATCTCCCAACAAACAGGAGCCCAAGGCCAGATGGCTTCCCAGGGGAATTCTACCAACCATTTAAAGAAGTAGTACTACCTATTCTTCTGAAACTGTCCCAAAAAATAGAAATGGAAGGAAAGCATCCAAACTCGTCTTATGAGGCCATTACCTTGATCCCCAAACCGAACAAAGACCCCATCAAAAAGGAAAATTACCGGTCCATATCCCTGAGGAACATGGATGCAAAACTTCTCACCAAAACGCCACCCAATAGGATCCAACAGTGCATTAAAAGGATCATTCACCACGACCAAGTGGGATTTACTCCTAGGCTGCAAGGTTGGTTCAACATCTGCAAATCAATCAATGTGATACAATACATTAATAAAAAAAAAAAGAAAAAGAACCATATGATCCTGTAAATAGACGCAGAAAAAGCATTTGACAAAGTACAGCATCCTTTCTTGAACAAAACTCTTCAGAGTATAGGGAGAGAGGGTACATACCTCAATATCATAAAAGCCATCTATGAATAACCTACAGCCAATATCATTCTCAAGGGGGAAAGGCTGAGAGCTTTTCCCCTAAGGTCAGGAACGCGGCAGGGATGTCCACTCTCACCACTGCTATTCAACATAGTATTAGAAGTCCTAGCCACAGCAATTAGACAACCAAAAGAAACGAAAGGCATCCAAATCGGCAAAGAGGAAGTCAAACTCTCACTCTTTGCAGAGGATATGATACTGTACGTGGGAAACCCAAAAGACTCCACCCCAAAACTGCTAGAACTCATACAGGAATTCAGTCAAGTGGCAGGATATAAAATCAATGCACAGAAATCCGTGGCATTCCTATACACCAACAACAAGACAGAAGAGAGACAAATCAAGGAGTCGATCCCATTTACAATTGCACCCAAAACCATTAGATACCTAGGAATAAATCTAACCAAAGAGGCAAAGGATCTGTACTCAGAAAACTATAAAATACCCATGAAAGCAATTGAAGAAGACACAAAGAAATGGAAAAACGTTCCATGCTCATGGATTGGGAGAATCAACATTGTGAAGATGTCAATGCTACCTAGAGCAATCTACACATTCAATGCAATCCCCATCAAAATACCATCCACTTTTTTCACAGGCATGGAACAAATAATCCTAAAATTTGTATGGAACCAGAAGAGACCCAGAATAGCCAGAGGAATACTGAAAAAGAAAAGCAAAGCTGGCGGCATCGCAATTCCGGACTTCCAGCTCTATTACAAAGCTGTCATCATCAAGACAGTATGGTCCTGGCACAAAAACAGACACATTGATCAATGGAACAGAATCGAGAGCCCAGAAATGGACCCTCAACTCTATGGTCAACTCATCTTTGACAAAGCAGGAAAGAATGTCCAGTGGAAACGAGACAGTCTCTTCAACAAATGGTGTTGGGAAAATTGGACAGCCACATGCAGAAGAATGAAACTGGACCATTTCCTTACACCACACACAAAAATCGACTCCAAATGGTTGAAAGACCTAAACGTGAGACAGGAGACCATCCAAATCCTAAAGGAGAACACAGGTAGCAACCTTTTCGACCTTAGCCGCAGCAACTTCTCCCTAGAAACATCGCCAAAGGCACGGGAAGCCAGGGCAAAAATGAACTACTGGGATTTCATGCAGATAAAAAGCTTTTGCACAGCAAAAGAAACGGTCCACAAAACCCAAAGACAACCGACAGAATGGGAGAAAATATTTGCAAATGACATATCAGAATAAGGGCTAGTATCCAAAATCTATAAAGAACTTATCAAACTCAACACCCAAAGAACAAATAATCCAGTCAAGGAATGGGCAGAAGACATGAACAGACATTTCTCCAAAGAAGACATCCACATGGCCAACAGGCACATGAAAAAGTGCTCAACATCGCTCGGCATCAGGGAAATCCAAATCAAAACCTCAATGAGATACCACCTCACACCAGTCCGATTGGCTAAAATGAACAAGTCAGGGAACGGCAGATGTTGGCGGGGATGTGGAGAAAGGGGAAGCCTCCTACACTGTTGGTGGGAATGCAAGCTGGTGCAACCCCTCTGGAAAACAGTATGGAGGTTCCTCAAACAGTTGAAATTAGAGCTACCGTTCGATCCAGCAATTGCACTACTGGGTATTTACCACAAAGATACAAATGTAGGGACCCGAAGGGGTACGTGTACCCCAATGTTTATAGCAGCAATGTCCACCATAGCCAAACTGTGGAAAGAGCCAAGATGCCCATCGACAGATGAATGGATAAAGAAGAGGTGGTATAGATACACAATGGAATATTATGCAGCCATCAAAAGGAATGAGATCTTGCCATTTGCAACGACGTGGATGGAACTGGAGGGTGTTATGCTGAGTGAAATAAGTCAATCAGAGAAAGACATGTATCACATGACCTCACTGATATGAGGAATTCTTAATCTCAGGAGAGAAACGGAGTGTTACTGCAGTGGTTGGGGGTGGGAGGGATGGGGTGGCTGGGTGCTAGACATTGGGGAGGGTATGTGCTACGGTGAGCGCTGTGAATTGTGCAAGACTGTTGAATCACAGTTCTGTACTTCTGAAACAAATAACGCACCATATTTTAAGAAAAAAGAAAAAGAAGAAGATAACAGGAGAGGAAGAAAAGGGGAGTATGTCAGAGGGGGAGACGAACCATGAGAGATGAAGGACTCTGAAAGACAAACTGAGGGTTCTAGAGGGGAGGGGGGTAGGGGGATGGGTGAGCCTGGTGATGGGTATGGAGGAGGGCACGTTCTGCATGGAGCACTGGGTGTTATGAACAAACAATGAATCATGGAACACTGCACCAAAAACTAACGATGTAATATATGGTGATTAACATAACTATAAAAAAATTAAAAAAATAACCATGAATGAAAGAGGAGAGATGACAACCAACACCAAAGAAATACAAACAATTATAAGAACGTATTATGAGCCACTCTATGCCAGCACATTAGATAATCTTGAAGAAATGGATGCATTCCCAGAAATGTATCAACTACCTAAGCTGAACCAGGAAGAAATAGAAAACCTGAAGAGACCTATAACCGCTAATGAGGAAATTGAAGCAGTCATCAAAAATCTCCCAACAAACAGGAGCCCAAGGCCAGATGGCTTCCCAGGGGAATTCTACCAACCATTTAAAGAAGTAGTACTACCTATTCTTCTGAAACTGTCCCAAAAAATAGAAATGGAAGGAAAGCATCCAAACTCGTCTTATGAGGCCATTACCTTGATCCCCAAACCGAACAAAGACCCCATCAAAAAGGAAAATTACCGGTCCATATCCCTGAGGAACATGGATGCAAAACTTCTCACCAAAACGCCAGCCAATAGGATCCAACAGTGCATTAAAAGGATCATTCACCACGACCAAGTGGGATTTACTCCTAGGCTGCAAGGTTGGTTCAACATCTGCAAATCAATCAATGTGATACAATACATTAATAAAAAAAAAAAAAAGAAAAAGAACCATATGATCCGGTAAATAGATGCAGAAAAAGCATTTGACAAAGTACAGCATCCTTTCTTGAACAAAACTCTTCAGAGTATAGGGAGAGAGGGTACATACCTCAATATCATAAAAGCCATCTATGAATAACCTACAGCCAATATCATTCTCAAGGGGGAAAGGCTCAGAGCTTTTCCCCTAAGGTCAGGAACGCGGCAGGGATGTCCACTCTCACCACTGCTATTCAACATAGTATTAGAAGTCCTAGCCACAGCAATTAGACAACCAAAAGAAACGAAAGGCATCCAAATCGGCAAAGAGGAAGTCAAACTCTCACTCTTTGCAGAGGATATGATACTGTACGTGGGAAACCCAAAAGACTCCACCCCAAAACTGCTAGAACTCATACAGGAATTCAGTCAAGTGGCAGGATATAAAATCAATGCACAGAAATCCGTGGCATTCCTATACACCAACAACAAGACAGAAGAGAGACAAATCAAGGAGTCGATCCCATTTACAATTGCACCCAAAACCATTAGATACCTAGGAATAAATCTAACCAAAGAGGCAAAGGATCTGTACTCAGAAAACTATAAAATACCCATGAAAGCAATTGAAGAAGACACAAAGAAATGGAAAAACGTTCCATGCTCATGGATTGGGAGAATCAACATTGTGAAGATGTCAATGCTACCTAGAGCAATCTACACATTCAATGCAATCCCCATCAAAATACCATCCACTTTTTTCACAGGCATGGAACAAATAATCCTAAAATTTGTATGGAACCAGAAGAGACCCAGAATAGCCAGAGGAATACTGAAAAAGAAAAGCAAAGCTGGCGGCATCGCAATTCCGGACTTCCAGCTCTATTACAAAGCTGTCATCATCAAGACAGTATGGTCCTGGCACAAAAACAGACACATTGATCAATGGAACAGAATCGAGAGCCCAGAAATGGACCCTCAACTCTATGGTCAACTCATCTTTGACAAAGCAGGAAAGAATGTCCAGTGGAAACGAGACAGTCTCTTCAACAAATGGTGTTGGGAAAATTGGACAGCCACATGCAGAAGAATGAAACTGGACCATTTCCTTACACCACACACAAAAATCGACTCCAAATGGTTGAAAGACCTAAACGTGAGACAGGAGACCATCCAAATCCTAAAGGAGAACACAGGTAGCAACCTTTTCGACCTTAGCCGCAGCAAGTTCTCCCTAGAAACATCGCCAAAGGCACGGGAAGCCAGGGCAAAAATGAACTACTGGGATTTCATGCAGATAAAAAGCTTTTGCACAGCAAAAGAAACGGTCCACAAAACCCAAAGACAACCGACAGAATGGGAGAAAATATTTGCAAATGACATATCAGAATAAGGGCTAGTATCCAAAATCTATAAAGAACTTATCAAACTCAACACCCAAAGAACAAATAATCCAGTCAAGAAATGGGCAGAAGACATGAACAGACATTTCTCCAAAGAAGACATCCACATGGCCAACAGGCACATGAAAAAGTGCTCAACATCGCTCGGCATCAGGGAAATCCAAATCAAAACCTCAATGAGATACCACCTCACACCAGTCAGATTGGCTAAAATGAACAAGTCAGGGAACGGCAGATGTTGGCGGGGATGTGGAGAAAGGGGAACCCTCCTACATTCTTGGTGGGAATGCAAGCTGGTGCAACCCCTCTGGAAAACAGTATGGAGGTTCCTCAAACAGTTGAAATTAGAGCTACCGTTCGATCCAGCAATTGCACTACTGGGTATTTACCACAAAGATACAAATGTAGGGACCCGAAGGGGTACGTGTACCCCAATGTTTATAGCAGCAATGTCCACCATAGCCAAACTGTGGAAAGAGCCAAGATGCCCATCGACAGATGAATGGATAAAGAAGAGGTGGTATAGATACACAATGGAATATTATGCAGCCATCAAAAGGAATGAGATCTTGCCATTTGCAACGACGTGGATGGAACTGGAGGGTGTTATGCTGAGTGAAATAAGTCAATCAGAGAAAGACATGTATCACATGACCTCACTGATATGAGGAATTCTTAATCTCAGGAGAGAAACGGAGTGTTACTGCAGTGGTTGGGGGTGGGAGGGATGGGGTGGCTGGGTGCTAGACATTGGGGAGGGTATGTGCTACGGTGAGCGCTGTGAATTGTGCAAGACTGTTGAATCACAGTTCTGTACTTCTGAAACAAATAACGCACCATATTTTAAGAAAAAAGAAAAAGAAGAAGATAACAGGAGAGGAAGAAAAGGGGAGTATGTCAGAGGGGGAGACGAACCATGAGAGATGAAGGACTCTGAAAGACAAACTGAGGGTTCTAGAGGGGAGGGGGGTAGGGGGATGGGTGAGCCTGGTGATGGGTATGGAGGAGGGCACGTTCTGCATGGAGCACTGGGTGTTATGAACAAACAATGAATCATGGAACACTGCACCAAAAACTAATGATGTAATATATGGTGATTAACATAACTATAAAAAAATTAAAAAAATAACCATGAATGAAAGAGGAGAGATGACAACCAACACCAAAGAAATACAAACAATTATAAGAACGTATTATGAGCCACTCTATGCCAGCACATTAGATAATCTTGAAGAAATGGATGCATTCCCAGAAATGTATCAACTACCTAAGCTGAACCAGGAAGAAATAGAAAACCTGAAGAGACCTATAACCGCTAATGAGGAAATTGAAGCAGTCATCAAAAATCTCCCAACAAACAGGAGCCCAAGGCCAGATGGCTTCCCAGGGGAATTCTACCAACCATTTAAAGAAGTAGTACTACCTATTCTTCTGAAACTGTCCCAAAAAATAGAAATGGAAGGAAAGCATCCAAACTCGTCTTATGAGGCCATTACCTTGATCCCCAAACCGAACAAAGACCCCATCAAAAAGGAAAATTACCGGTCCATATCCCTGAGGAACATGGATGCAAAACTTCTCACCAAAACGCCACCCAATAGGATCCAACAGTGCATTAAAAGGATCATTCACCACGACCAAGTGGGATTTACTCCTAGGCTGCAAGGTTGGTTCAACATCTGCAAATCAATCAATGTGATACAATACATTAATAAAAAAAAAAAGAAAAAGAACCATATGATCCTGTAAATAGACGCAGAAAAAGCATTTGACAAAGTACAGCATCCTTTCTTGAACAAAACTCTTCAGAGTATAGGGAGAGAGGGTACATACCTCAATATCATAAAAGCCATCTATGAATAACCTACAGCCAATATCATTCTCAAGGGGGAAAGGCTGAGAGCTTTTCCCCTAAGGTCAGGAACGCGGCAGGGATGTCCACTCTCACCACTGCTATTCAACATAGTATTAGAAGTCCTAGCCACAGCAATTAGACAACCAAAAGAAACGAAAGGCATCCAAATCGGCAAAGAGGAAGTCAAACTCTCACTCTTTGCAGAGGATATGATACTGTACGTGGGAAACCCAAAAGACTCCACCCCAAAACTGCTAGAACTCATACAGGAATTCAGTCAAGTGGCAGGATATAAAATCAATGCACAGAAATCCGTGGCATTCCTATACACCAACAACAAGACAGAAGAGAGACAAATCAAGGAGTCGATCCCATTTACAATTGCACCCAAAACCATTAGATACCTAGGAATAAATCTAACCAAAGAGGCAAAGGATCTGTACTCAGAAAACTATAAAATACCCATGAAAGCAATTGAAGAAGACACAAAGAAATGGAAAAACGTTCCATGCTCATGGATTGGGAGAATCAACATTGTGAAGATGTCAATGCTACCTAGAGCAATCTACACATTCAATGCAATCCCCATCAAAATACCATCCACTTTTTTCACAGGCATGGAACAAATAATCCTAAAATTTGTATGGAACCAGAAGAGACCCAGAATAGCCAGAGGAATACTGAAAAAGAAAAGCAAAGCTGGCGGCATCGCAATTCCGGACTTCCAGCTCTATTACAAAGCTGTCATCATCAAGACAGTATGGTCCTGGCACAAAAACAGACACATTGATCAATGGAACAGAATCGAGAGCCCAGAAATGGACCCTCAACTCTATGGTCAACTCATCTTTGACAAAGCAGGAAAGAATGTCCAGTGGAAACGAGACAGTCTCTTCAACAAATGGTGTTGGGAAAATTGGACAGCCACATGCAGAAGAATGAAACTGGACCATTTCCTTACACCACACACAAAAATCGACTCCAAATGGTTGAAAGACCTAAACGTGAGACAGGAGACCATCCAAATCCTAAAGGAGAACACAGGTAGCAACCTTTTCGACCTTAGCCGCAGCAACTTCTCCCTAGAAACATCGCCAAAGGCACGGGAAGCCAGGGCAAAAATGAACTACTGGGATTTCATGCAGATAAAAAGCTTTTGCACAGCAAAAGAAACGGTCCACAAAACCCAAAGACAACCGACAGAATGGGAGAAAATATTTGCAAATGACATATCAGAATAAGGGCTAGTATCCAAAATCTATAAAGAACTTATCAAACTCAACACCCAAAGAACAAATAATCCAGTCAAGGAATGGGCAGAAGACATGAACAGACATTTCTCCAAAGAAGACATCCACATGGCCAACAGGCACATGAAAAAGTGCTCAACATCGCTCGGCATCAGGGAAATCCAAATCAAAACCTCAATGAGATACCACCTCACACCAGTCCGATTGGCTAAAATGAACAAGTCAGGGAACGGCAGATGTTGGCGGGGATGTGGAGAAAGGGGAAGCCTCCTACACTGTTGGTGGGAATGCAAGCTGGTGCAACCCCTCTGGAAAACAGTATGGAGGTTCCTCAAACAGTTGAAATTAGAGCTACCGTTCGATCCAGCAATTGCACTACTGGGTATTTACCACAAAGATACAAATGTAGGGACCCGAAGGGGTACGTGTACCCCAATGTTTATAGCAGCAATGTCCACCATAGCCAAACTGTGGAAAGAGCCAAGATGCCCATCGACAGATGAATGGATAAAGAAGAGGTGGTATAGATACACAATGGAATATTATGCAGCCATCAAAAGGAATGAGATCTTGCCATTTGCAACGACGTGGATGGAACTGGAGGGTGTTATGCTGAGTGAAATAAGTCAATCAGAGAAAGACATGTATCACATGACCTCACTGATATGAGGAATTCTTAATCTCAGGAGAGAAACGGAGTGTTACTGCAGTGGTTGGGGGTGGGAGGGATGGGGTGGCTGGGTGCTAGACATTGGGGAGGGTATGTGCTACGGTGAGCGCTGTGAATTGTGCAAGACTGTTGAATCACAGTTCTGTACTTCTGAAACAAATAACGCACCATATTTTAAGAAAAAAGAAAAAGAAGAAGATAACAGGAGAGGAAGAAAAGGGGAGTATGTCAGAGGGGGAGACGAACCATGAGAGATGAAGGACTCTGAAAGACAAACTGAGGGTTCTAGAGGGGAGGGGGGTAGGGGGATGGGTGAGCCTGGTGATGGGTATGGAGGAGGGCACGTTCTGCATGGAGCACTGGGTGTTATGAACAAACAATGAATCATGGAACACTGCACCAAAAACTAACGATGTAATATATGGTGATTAACATAACTATAAAAAAATTAAAAAAATAACCATGAATGAAAGAGGAGAGATGACAACCAACACCAAAGAAATACAAACAATTATAAGAACGTATTATGAGCCACTCTATGCCAGCACATTAGATAATCTTGAAGAAATGGATGCATTCCCAGAAATGTATCAACTACCTAAGCTGAACCAGGAAGAAATAGAAAACCTGAAGAGACCTATAACCGCTAATGAGGAAATTGAAGCAGTCATCAAAAATCTCCCAACAAACAGGAGCCCAAGGCCAGATGGCTTCCCAGGGGAATTCTACCAACCATTTAAAGAAGTAGTACTACCTATTCTTCTGAAACTGTCCCAAAAAATAGAAATGGAAGGAAAGCATCCAAACTCGTCTTATGAGGCCATTACCTTGATCCCCAAACCGAACAAAGACCCCATCAAAAAGGAAAATTACCGGTCCATATCCCTGAGGAACATGGATGCAAAACTTCTCACCAAAACGCCAGCCAATAGGATCCAACAGTGCATTAAAAGGATCATTCACCACGACCAAGTGGGATTTACTCCTAGGCTGCAAGGTTGGTTCAACATCTGCAAATCAATCAATGTGATACAATACATTAATAAAAAAAAAAAAAAGAAAAAGAACCATATGATCCGGTAAATAGATGCAGAAAAAGCATTTGACAAAGTACAGCATCCTTTCTTGAACAAAACTCTTCAGAGTATAGGGAGAGAGGGTACATACCTCAATATCATAAAAGCCATCTATGAATAACCTACAGCCAATATCATTCTCAAGGGGGAAAGGCTGAGAGCTTTTCCCCTAAGGTCAGGAACGCGGCAGGGATGTCCACTCTCACCACTGCTATTCAACATAGTATTAGAAGTCCTAGCCACAGCAATTAGACAACCAAAAGAAACGAAAGGCATCCAAATCGGCAAAGAGGAAGTCAAACTCTCACTCTTTGCAGAGGATATGATACTGTACGTGGGAAACCCAAAAGACTCCACCCCAAAACTGCTAGAACTCATACAGGAATTCAGTCAAGTGGCAGGATATAAAATCAATGCACAGAAATCCGTGGCATTCCTATACACCAACAACAAGACAGAAGAGAGACAAATCAAGGAGTCGATCCCATTTACAATTGCACCCAAAACCATTAGATACCTAGGAATAAATCTAACCAAAGAGGCAAAGGATCTGTACTCAGAAAACTATAAAATACCCATGAAAGCAATTGAAGAAGACACAAAGAAATGGAAAAACGTTCCATGCTCATGGATTGGGAGAATCAACATTGTGAAGATGTCAATGCTACCTAGAGCAATCTACACATTCAATGCAATCCCCATCAAAATACCATCCACTTTTTTCACAGGCATGGAACAAATAATCCTAAAATTTGTATGGAACCAGAAGAGACCCAGAATAGCCAGAGGAATACTGAAAAAGAAAAGCAAAGCTGGCGGCATCGCAATTCCGGACTTCCAGCTCTATTACAAAGCTGTCATCATCAAGACAGTATGGTCCTGGCACAAAAACAGACACATTGATCAATGGAACAGAATCGAGAGCCCAGAAATGGACCCTCAACTCTATGGTCAACTCATCTTTGACAAAGCAGGAAAGAATGTCCAGTGGAAACGAGACAGTCTCTTCAACAAATGGTGTTGGGAAAATTGGACAGCCACATGCAGAAGAATGAAACTGGACCATTTCCTTACACCACACACAAAAATCGACTCCAAATGGTTGAAAGACCTAAACGTGAGACAGGAGACCATCCAAATCCTAAAGGAGAACACAGGTAGCAAACTTTTCGACCTTAGCCGCAGCAACTTCTCCCTAGAAACATCGCCAAAGGCACGGGAAGCCAGGGCAAAAATGAACTACTGGGATTTCATGCAGATAAAAAGCTTTTGCACAGCAAAAGAAACGGTCCACAAAACCCAAAGACAACCGACACAATGGGAGAAAATATTTGCAAATGACATATCAGAATAAGGGCTAGTATCCAAAATCTATAAAGAACTTATCAAACTCAACACCCAAAGAACAAATAATCCAGTCAAGGAATGGGCAGAAGACATGAACAGACATTTCTCCAAAGAAGACATCCACATGGCCAACAGGCACATGAAAAAGTGCTCAACATCGCTCGGCATCAGGGAAATCCAAATCAAAACCTCAATGAGATACCACCTCACACCAGTCAGATTGGCTAAAATGAACAAGTCAGGGAACGGCAGATGTTGGCGGGGATGTGGAGAAAGGGGAACCCTCCTACATTCTTGGTGGGAATGCAAGCTGGTGCAACCCCTCTGGAAAACAGTATGGAGGTTCCTCAAACAGTTGAAATTAGAGCTACCGTTCGATCCAGCAATTGCACTACTGGGTATTTACCACAAAGATACAAATGTAGGGACCCGAAGGGGTACGTGTACCCCAATGTTTATAGCAGCAATGTCCACCATAGCCAAACTGTGGAAAGAGCCAAGATGCCCATCGACAGATGAATGGATAAAGAAGAGGTGGTATAGATACACAATGGAATATTATGCAGCCATCAAAAGGAATGAGATCTTGCCATTTGCAACGACGTGGATGGAACTGGAGGGTGTTATGCTGAGTGAAATAAGTCAATCAGAGAAAGACATGTATCACATGACCTCACTGATATGAGGAATTCTTAATCTCAGGAGAGAAACGGAGTGTTACTGCAGTGGTTGGGGGTGGGAGGGATGGGGTGGCTGGGTGCTAGACATTGGGGAGGGTATGTGCTACGGTGAGCGCTGTGAATTGTGCAAGACTGTTGAATCACAGTTCTGTACTTCTGAAACAAATAACGCACCATATTTTAAGAAAAAAGAAAAAGAAGAAGATAACAGGAGAGGAAGAAAAGGGGAGTATGTCAGAGGGGGAGACGAACCATGAGAGATGAAGGACTCTGAAAGACAAACTGAGGGTTCTAGAGGGGAGGGGGGTAGGGGGATGGGTGAGCCTGGTGATGGGTATGGAGGAGGGCACGTTCTGCATGGAGCACTGGGTGTTATGAACAAACAATGAATCATGGAACACTGCACCAAAAACTAATGATGTAATATATGGTGATTAACATAACTATAAAAAAATTAAAAAAATAATCATGAATGAAAGAGGAGAGATGACAACCAACACCAAAGAAATACAAACAATTATAAGAACGTATTATGAGCCACTCTATGCCAGCACATTAGATAATCTTGAAGAAATGGATGCATTCCCAGAAATGTATCAACTACCTAAGCTGAACCAGGAAGAAATAGAAAACCTGAAGAGACCTATAACCGCTAATGAGGAAATTGAAGCAGTCATCAAAAATCTCCCAACAAACAGGAGCCCAAGGCCAGATGGCTTCCCAGGGGAATTCTACCAACCATTTAAAGAAGTAGTACTACCTATTCTTCTGAAACTGTCCCAAAAAATAGAAATGGAAGGAAAGCATCCAAACTCGTCTTATGAGGCCATTACCTTGATCCCCAAACCGAACAAAGACCCCATCAAAAAGGAAAATTACCGGTCCATATCCCTGAGGAACATGGATGCAAAACTTCTCACCAAAACGCCAGCCAATAGGATCCAACAGTGCATTAAAAGGATCATTCACCACGACCAAGTGGGATTTACTCCTAGGCTGCAAGGTTGGTTCAACATCTGCAAATCAATCAATGTGATACAATACATTAATAAAAAGAAAAAAAAGAAAAAGAACCATATGATCCGGTAAATAGATGCAGAAAAAGCATTTGACAAAGTACAGCATCCTTTCTTGAACAAAACTCTTCAGAGTATAGGGAGAGAGGGTACATACCTCAATATCATAAAAGCCATCTATGAATAACCTACAGCCAATATCATTCTCAAGGGGGAAAGGCTGAGAGCTTTTCCCCTAAGGTCAGGAACGCGGCAGGGATGTCCACTCTCACCACTGCTATTCAACATAGTATTAGAAGTCCTAGCCACAGCAATTAGACAACCAAAAGAAACGAAAGGCATCCAAATCGGCAAAGAGGAAGTCAAACTCTCACTCTTTGCAGAGGATATGATACTGTACGTGGGAAACCCAAAAGACTCCACCCCAAAACTGCTAGAACTCATACAGGAATTCAGTCAAGTGGCAGGATATAAAATCAATGCACAGAAATCCGTGGCATTCCTATACACCAACAACAAGACAGAAGAGAGACAAATCAAGGAGTCGATCCCATTTACAATTGCACCCAAAACCATTAGATACCTAGGAATAAATCTAACCAAAGAGGCAAAGGATCTGTACTCAGAAAACTATAAAATACCCATGAAAGCAATTGAAGAAGACACAAAGAAATGGAAAAACGTTCCATGCTCATGGATTGGGAGAATCAACATTGTGAAGATGTCAATGCTACCTAGAGCAATCTACACATTCAATGCAATCCCCATCAAAATACCATCCACTTTTTTCACAGGCATGGAACAAATAATCCTAAAATTTGTATGGAACCAGAAGAGACCCAGAATAGCCAGAGGAATACTGAAAAAGAAAAGCAAAGCTGGCGGCATCGCAATTCCGGACTTCCAGCTCTATTACAAAGCTGTCATCATCAAGACAGTATGGTCCTGGCACAAAAACAGACACATTGATCAATGGAACAGAATCGAGAGCCCAGAAATGGACCCTCAACTCTATGGTCAACTCATCTTTGACAAAGCAGGAAAGAATGTCCAGTGGAAAAGAGACAGTCTCTTCAACAAATGGTGTTGGGAAAATTGGACAGCCACATGCAGAAGAATGAAACTGGACCATTTCCTTACACCACACACAAAAATCGACTCCAAATGGTTGAAAGACCTAAACGTGAGACAGGAGACCATCCAAATCCTAAAGGAGAACACAGGTAGCAACCTTTTCGACCTTAGCCGCAGCAACTTCTTCCTAGAAACATCGCCAAAGGCACGGGAAGCCAGGGCAAAAATGAACTACTGGGATTTCATGCAGATAAAAAGCTTTTGCACAGCAAAAGAAACGGTCCACAAAACCCAAAGACAACCGACAGAATGGGAGAAAATATTTGCAAATGACATATCAGAATAAGGGCTAGTATCCAAAATCTATAAAGAACTTATCAAACTCAACACCCAAAGAACAAATAATCCAGTCAAGGAATGGGCAGAAGACATGAACAGACATTTCTCCAAAGAAGACATCCACATGGCCAACAGGCACATGAAAAAGTGCTCAACATCGCTCGGCATCAGGGAAATCCAAATCAAAACCTCAATGAGATACCACCTCACACCAGTCAGATTGGCTAAAATGAACAAGTCAGGGAACGGCAGATGTTGGCGGGGATGTGGAGAAAGGGGAACCCTCCTACATTCTTGGTGGGAATGCAAGCTGGTGCAACCCCTCTGGAAAACAGTATGGAGGTTCCTCAAACAGTTGAAATTAGAGCTACCGTTCGATCCAGCAATTGCACTACTGGGTATTTACCACAAAGATACAAATGTAGGGACCCGAAGGGGTACGTGTACCCCAATGTTTATAGCAGCAATGTCCACCATAGCCAAACTGTGGAAAGAGCCAAGATGCCCATCGACAGATGAATGGATAAAGAAGAGGTGGTATAGATACACAATGGAATATTATGCAGCCATCAAAAGGAATGAGATCTTGCCATTTGCAACGACGTGGATGGAACTGGAGGGTGTTATGCTGAGTGAAATAAGTCAATCAGAGAAAGACATGTATCACATGACCTCACTGATATGAGGAATTCTTAATCTCAGGAGAGAAACGGAGTGTTACTGCAGTGGTTGGGGGTGGGAGGGATGGGGTGGCTGGGTGCTAGACATTGGGGAGGGTATGTGCTACGGTGAGCGCTGTGAATTGTGCAAGACTGTTGAATCACAGTTCTGTACTTCTGAAACAAATAACGCACCATATTTTAAGAAAAAAGAAAAAGAAGAAGATAACAGGAGAGGAAGAAAAGGGGAGTATGTCAGAGGGGGAGACGAACCATGAGAGATGAAGGACTCTGAAAGACAAACTGAGGGTTCTAGAGGGGAGGGGGGTAGGGGGATGGGTGAGCCTGGTGATGGGTATGGAGGAGGGCACGTTCTGCATGGAGCACTGGGTGTTATGAACAAACAATGAATCATGGAACACTGCACCAAAAACTAATGATGTAATATATGGTGATTAACATAACTATAAAAAAATTAAAAAAATAATCATGAATGAAAGAGGAGAGATGACAACCAACACCAAAGAAATACAAACAATTATAAGAACGTATTATGAGCCACTCTATGCCAGCACATTAGATAATCTTGAAGAAATGGATGCATTCCCAGAAATGTATCAACTACCTAAGCTGAACCAGGAAGAAATAGAAAACCTGAAGAGACCTATAACCGCTAATGAGGAAATTGAAGCAGTCATCAAAAATCTCCCAACAAACAGGAGCCCAAGGCCAGATGGCTTCCCAGGGGAATTCTACCAACCATTTAAAGAAGTAGTACTACCTATTCTTCTGAAACTGTCCCAAAAAATAGAAATGGAAGGAAAGCATCCAAACTCGTCTTATGAGGCCATTACCTTGATCCCCAAACCGAACAAAGACCCCATCAAAAAGGAAAATTACAGGTCCATATCCCTGAGGAACATGGATGCGAAACTTCTCACCAAAACGCCAGCCAATAGGATCCAACAGTGCATTAAAAGGATCATTCCCCACGACCAAGTGGGATTTACTCCTAGGCTGCAAGGTTGGTTCAACATCTGCAAATCAATCAATGTGATACAATACATTAATAAAAAAAAAAAAAAGAAAAAGAACCATATGATCCTGTAAATAGACGCAGAAAAAGCATTTGACAAAGTACAGCATCCTTTCTTGAACAAAACTCTTCAGAGTATAGGGAGAGAGGATACATACCTCAATATCATAAAAGCCATCTATGAATAACCTACAGCCAATATCATTCTCAAGGGGGAAAGGCTGAGAGCTTTTCCCCTAAGGTCAGGAACGCGGCAGGGATGTCCACTCTCACCACTGCTATTCAACATAGTATTAGAAGTCCTAGCCACAGCAATTAGACAACCAAAAGAAACGAAAGGCATCCAAATCGGCAAAGAGGAAGTCAAACTCTCACTCTTTGCAGAGGATATGATACTGTACGTGGGAAACCCAAAAGACTCCACCCCAAAACTGCTAGAACTCATACAGGAATTCAGTCAAGTGGCAGGATATAAAATCAATGCACAGAAATCCGTGGCATTCCTATACACCAACAACAAGACAGAAGAGAGACAAATCAAGGAGTCGATCCCATTTACAATTGCACCCAAAACCATTAGATACCTAGGAATAAATCTAACCAAAGAGGCAAAGGATCTGTACTCAGAAAACTATAAAATACCCATGAAAGCAATTGAAGAAGACACAAAGAAATGGAAAAACGTTCCATGCTCATGGATTGGGAGAATCAACATTGTGAAGATGTCAATGCTACCTAGAGCAATCTACACATTCAATGCAATCCCCATCAAAATACCATCCACTTTTTTCACAGGCATGGAACAAATAATCCTAAAATTTGTATGGAACCAGAAGAGACCCAGAATAGCCAGAGGAATACTGAAAAAGAAAAGCAAAGCTGGCGGCATCGCAATTCCGGACTTCCAGCTCTATTACAAAGCTGTCATCATCAAGACAGTATGGTCCTGGCACAAAAACAGACACATTGATCAATGGAACAGAATCGAGAGCCCAGAAATGGACCCTCAACTCTATGGTCAACTCATCTTTGACAAAGCAGGAAAGAATGTCCAGTGGAAAAGAGACAGTCTCTTCAACAAATGGTGTTGGGAAAATTGGACAGCCACATGCAGAAGAATGAAACTGGACCATTTCCTTACACCACACACAAAAATCGACTCCAAATGGTTGAAAGACCTAAACGTGAGACAGGAGACCATCCAAATCCTAAAGGAGAACACAGGTAGCAACCTTTTCGACCTTAGCCGCAGCAAGTTCTCCCTAGAAACATCGCCAAAGGCACGGGAAGCCAGGGCAAAAATGAACTACTGGGATTTCATGCAGATAAAAAGCTTTTGCACAGCAAAAGAAACGGTCCACAAAACCCAAAGACAACCGACACAATGGGAGAAAATATTTGCAAATGACATATCAGAATAAGGGCTAGTATCCAAAATCTATAAAGAACTTATCAAACTCAACACCCAAAGAACAAATAATCCAGTCAAGAAATGGGCAGAAGACATGAACAGACATTTCTCCAAAGAAGACATCCACATGGCCAACAGGCACATGAAAAAGTGCTCAACATCGCTCGGCATCAGGGAAATCCAAATCAAAACCTCAATGAGATACCACCTCACACCAGTCAGATTGGCTAAAATGAACAAGTCAGGGAACGGCAGATGTTGGCGGGGATGTGGAGAAAGGGGAACCCTCCTACATTCTTGGTGGGAATGCAAGCTGGTGCAACCCCTCTGGAAAACAGTATGGAGGTTCCTCAAACAGTTGAAATTAGAGCTACCGTTCGATCCAGCAATTGCACTACTGGGTATTTACCACAAAGATACAAATGTAGGGACCCGAAGGGGTACGTGTACCCCAATGTTTATAGCAGCAATGTCCACCATAGCCAAACTGTGGAAAGAGCCAAGATGCCCATCGACAGATGAATGGATAAAGAAGAGGTGGTATAGATACACAATGGAATATTATGCAGCCATCAAAAGGAATGAGATCTTGCCATTTGCAACGACGTGGATGGAACTGGAGGGTGTTATGCTGAGTGAAATAAGTCAATCAGAGAAAGACATGTATCACATGACCTCACTGATATGAGGAATTCTTAATCTCAGGAGAGAAACGGAGTGTTACTGCAGTGGTTGGGGGTGGGAGGGATGGGGTGGCTGGGTGCTAGACATTGGGGAGGGTATGTGCTACGGTGAGCGCTGTGAATTGTGCAAGACTGTTGAATCACAGTTCTGTACTTCTGAAACAAATAACGCACCATATTTTAAGAAAAAAGAAAAAGAAGAAGATAACAGGAGAGGAAGAAAAGGGGAGTATGTCAGAGGGGGAGACGAACCATGAGAGATGAAGGACTCTGAAAGACAAACTGAGGGTTCTAGAGGGGAGGGGGGTAGGGGGATGGGTGAGCCTGGTGATGGGTATGGAGGAGGGCACGTTCTGCATGGAGCACTGGGTGTTATGAACAAACAATGAATCATGGAACACTGCACCAAAAACTAATGATGTAATATATGGTGATTAACATAACTATAAAAAAATTAAAAAAATAACCATGAATGAAAGAGGAGAGATGACAACCAACACCAAAGAAATACAAACAATTATAAGAACGTATTATGAGCCACTCTATGCCAGCACATTAGATAATCTTGAAGAAATGGATGCATTCCCAGAAATGTATCAACTACCTAAGCTGAACCAGGAAGAAATAGAAAACCTGAAGAGACCTATAACCGCTAATGAGGAAATTGAAGCAGTCATCAAAAATCTCCCAACAAACAGGAGCCCAAGGCCAGATGGCTTCCCAGGGGAATTCTACCAACCATTTAAAGAAGTAGTACTACCTATTCTTCTGAAACTGTCCCAAAAAATAGAAATGGAAGGAAAGCATCCAAACTCGTCTTATGAGGCCATTACCTTGATCCCCAAACCGAACAAACACCCCATCAAAAAGGAAAATTACAGGTCCATATCCCTGAGGAACATGGATGCAAAACTTCTCACCAAAACGCCAGCCAATAGGATCCAACAGTGCATTAAAAGGATCATTCCCCACGACCAAGTGGGATTTACTCCTAGGCTGCAAGGTTGGTTCAACATCTGCAAATCAATCAATGTGATACAATACATTAATAAAAAAAAAAAAAGAAAAAGAACCATATGATCCTGTAAATAGACGCAGAAAAAGCATTTGACAAAGTACAGCATCCTTTCTTGAACAAAACTCTTCAGAGTATAGGGAGAGAGGGTACATACCTCAATATCATAAAAGCCATCTATGAATAACCTACAGCCAATATCATTCTCAAGGGGGAAAGGCTGAGAGCTTTTCCCCTAAGGTCAGGAACGCGGCAGGGATGTCCACTCTCACCACTGCTATTCAACATAGTATTAGAAGTCCTAGCCACAGCAATTAGACAACCAAAAGAAACGAAAGGCATCCAAATCGGCAAAGAGGAAGTCAAACTCTCACTCTTTGCAGAGGATATGATACTGTACGTGGGAAACCCAAAAGACTCCACCCCAAAACTGCTAGAACTCATACAGGAATTCAGTCAAGTGGCAGGATATAAAATCAATGCACAGAAATCCGTGGCATTCCTATACACCAACAACAAGACAGAAGAGAGACAAATCAAGGAGTCGATCCCATTTACAATTGCACCCAAAACCATTAGATACCTAGGAATAAATCTAACCAAAGAGGCAAAGGATCTGTACTCAGAAAACTATAAAATACCCATGAAAGCAATTGAAGAAGACACAAAGAAATGGAAAAACGTTCCATGCTCATGGATTGGGAGAATCAACATTGTGAAGATGTCAATGCTACCTAGAGCAATCTACACATTCAATGCAATCCCCATCAAAATACCATCCACTTTTTTCACAGGCATGGAACAAATAATCCTAAAATTTGTATGGAACCAGAAGAGACCCAGAATAGCCAGAGGAATACTGAAAAAGAAAAGCAAAGCTGGCGGCATCGCAATTCCGGACTTCCAGCTCTATTACAAAGCTGTCATCATCAAGACAGTATGGTCCTGGCACAAAAACAGACACATTGATCAATGGAACAGAATCGAGAGCCCAGAAATGGACCCTCAACTCTATGGTCAACTCATCTTTGACAAAGCAGGAAAGAATGTCCAGTGGAAAAGAGACAGTCTCTTCAACAAATGGTGTTGGGAAAATTGGACAGCCACATGCAGAAGAATGAAACTGGACCATTTCCTTACACCACACACAAAAATCGACTCCAAATGGTTGAAAGACCTAAACGTGAGACAGGAGACCATCCAAATCCTAAAGGAGAACACAGGTAGCAACCTTTTCGACCTTAGCCGCAGCAAGTTCTCCCTAGAAACATCGCCAAAGGCACGGGAAGCCAGGGCAAAAATGAACTACTGGGATTTCATGCAGATAAAAAGCTTTTGCACAGCAAAAGAAACGGTCCACAAAACCCAAAGACAACCGACACAATGGGAGAAAATATTTGCAAATGACATATCAGAATAAGGGCTAGTATCCAAAATCTATAAAGAACTTATCAAACTCAACACCCAAAGAACAAATAATCCAGTCAAGAAATGGGCAGAAGACATGAACAGACATTTCTCCAAAGAAGACATCCACATGGCCAACAGGCACATGAAAAAGTGCTCAACATCGCTCGGCATCAGGGAAATCCAAATCAAAACCTCAATGAGATACCACCTCACACCAGTCAGATTGGCTAAAATGAACAAGTCAGGGAACGGCAGATGTTGGCGGGGATGTGGAGAAAGGGGAACCCTCCTACATTCTTGGTGGGAATGCAAGCTGGTGCAACCCCTCTGGAAAACAGTATGGAGGTTCCTCAAACAGTTGAAATTAGAGCTACCGTTCGATCCAGCAATTGCACTACTGGGTATTTACCACAAAGATACAAATGTAGGGACCCGAAGGGGTACGTGTACCCCAATGTTTATAGCAGCAATGTCCACCATAGCCAAACTGTGGAAAGAGCCAAGATGCCCATCGACAGATGAATGGATAAAGAAGAGGTGGTATAGATACACAATGGAATATTATGCAGCCATCAAAAGGAATGAGATCTTGCCATTTGCAACGACGTGGATGGAACTGGAGGGTGTTATGCTGAGTGAAATAAGTCAATCAGAGAAAGACATGTATCACATGACCTCACTGATATGAGGAATTCTTAATCTCAGGAGAGAAACGGAGTGTTACTGCAGTGGTTGGGGGTGGGAGGGATGGGGTGGCTGGGTGCTAGACATTGGGGAGGGTATGTGCTACGGTGAGCGCTGTGAATTGTGCAAGACTGTTGAATCACAGTTCTGTACTTCTGAAACAAATAACGCACCATATTTTAAGAAAAAAGAAAAAGAAGAAGATAACAGGAGAGGAAGAAAAGGGGAGTATGTCAGAGGGGGAGACGAACCATGAGAGATGAAGGACTCTGAAAGACAAACTGAGGGTTCTAGAGGGGAGGGGGGTAGGGGGATGGGTGAGCCTGGTGATGGGTATGGAGGAGGGCACGTTCTGCATGGAGCACTGGGTGTTATGAACAAACAATGAATCATGGAACACTGCACCAAAAACTAATGATGTAATATATGGTGATTAACATAACTATAAAAAAATTAAAAAAATAACCATGAATGAAAGAGGAGAGATGACAACCAACACCAAAGAAATACAAACAATTATAAGAACGTATTATGAGCCACTCTATGCCAGCACATTAGATAATCTTGAAGAAATGGATGCATTCCCAGAAATGTATCAACTACCTAAGCTGAACCAGGAAGAAATAGAAAACCTGAAGAGACCTATAACCGCTAATGAGGAAATTGAAGCAGTCATCAAAAATCTCCCAACAAACAGGAGCCCAAGGCCAGATGGCTTCCCAGGGGAATTCTACCAACCATTTAAAGAAGTAGTACTACCTATTCTTCTGAAACTGTCCCAAAAAATAGAAATGGAAGGAAAGCATCCAAACTCGTCTTATGAGGCCATTACCTTGATCCCCAAACCGAACAAACACCCCATCAAAAAGGAAAATTACAGGTCCATATCCCTGAGGAACATGGATGCAAAACTTCTCACCAAAACGCCAGCCAATAGGATCCAACAGTGCATTAAAAGGATCATTCCCCACGACCAAGTGGGATTTACTCCTAGGCTGCAAGGTTGGTTCAACATCTGCAAATCAATCAATGTGATACAATACATTAATAAAAAAAAAAAAAGAAAAAGAACCATATGATCCTGTAAATAGACGCAGAAAAAGCATTTGACAAAGTACAGCATCCTTTCTTGAACAAAACTCTTCAGAGTATAGGGAGAGAGGGTACATACCTCAATATCATAAAAGCCATCTATGAATAACCTACAGCCAATATCATTCTCAAGGGGGAAAGGCTGAGAGCTTTTCCCCTAAGGTCAGGAACGCGGCAGGGATGTCCACTCTCACCACTGCTATTCAACATAGTATTAGAAGTCCTAGCCACAGCAATTAGACAACCAAAAGAAACGAAAGGCATCCAAATCGGCAAAGAGGAAGTCAAACTCTCACTCTTTGCAGAGGATATGATACTGTACGTGGGAAACCCAAAAGACTCCACCCCAAAACTGCTAGAACTCATACAGGAATTCAGTCAAGTGGCAGGATATAAAATCAATGCACAGAAATCCGTGGCATTCCTATACACCAACAACAAGACAGAAGAGAGACAAATCAAGGAGTCGATCCCATTTACAATTGCACCCAAAACCATTAGATACCTAGGAATAAATCTAACCAAAGAGGCAAAGGATCTGTACTCAGAAAACTATAAAATACCCATGAAAGCAATTGAAGAAGACACAAAGAAATGGAAAAACGTTCCATGCTCATGGATTGGGAGAATCAACATTGTGAAGATGTCAATGCTACCTAGAGCAATCTACACATTCAATGCAATCCCCATCAAAATACCATCCACTTTTTTCACAGGCATGGAACAAATAATCCTAAAATTTGTATGGAACCAGAAGAGACCCAGAATAGCCAGAGGAATACTGAAAAAGAAAAGCAAAGCTGGCGGCATCGCAATTCCGGACTTCCAGCTCTATTACAAAGCTGTCATCATCAAGACAGTATGGTCCTGGCACAAAAACAGACACATTGATCAATGGAACAGAATCGAGAGCCCAGAAATGGACCCTCAACTCTATGGTCAACTCATCTTTGACAAAGCAGGAAAGAATGTCCAGTGGAAACGAGACAGTCTCTTCAACAAATGGTGTTGGGAAAATTGGACAGCCACATGCAGAAGAATGAAACTGGACCATTTCCTTACACCACACACAAAAATCGACTCCAAATGGTTGAAAGACCTAAACGTGAGACAGGAGACCATCCAAATCCTAAAGGAGAACACAGGTAGCAACCTTTTCGACCTTAGCCGCAGCAACTTCTCCCTAGAAACATCGCCAAAGGCACGGGAAGCCAGGGCAAAAATGAACTACTGGGATTTCATGCAGATAAAAAGCTTTTGCACAGCAAAAGAAACGGTCCACAAAACCCAAAGACAACCGACAGAATGGGAGAAAATATTTGCAAATGACATATCAGAATAAGGGCTAGTATCCAAAATCTATAAAGAACTTATCAAACTCAACACCCAAAGAACAAATAATCCAGTCAAGAAATGGGCAGAAGACATGAACAGACATTTCTCCAAAGAAGACATCCACATGGCCAACAGGCACATGAAAAAGTGCTCAACATCGCTCGGCATCAGGGAAATCCAAATCAAAACCTCAATGAGATACCACCTCACACCAGTCAGATTGGCTAAAATGAACAAGTCAGGGAACGGCAGATGTTGGCGGGGATGTGGAGAAAGGGGAACCCTCCTACATTCTTGGTGGGAATGCAAGCTGGTGCAACCCCTCTGGAAAACAGTATGGAGGTTCCTCAAACAGTTGAAATTAGAGCTACCGTTCGATCCAGCAATTGCACTACTGGGTATTTACCACAAAGATACAAATGTAGGGACCCGAAGGGGTACGTGTACCCCAATGTTTATAGCAGCAATGTCCACCATAGCCAAACTGTGGAAAGAGCCAAGATGCCCATCGACAGATGAATGGATAAGGAAGAGGTGGTATAGATACACAATGGAATATTATGCAGCCATCAAAAGGAATGAGATCTTGCCATTTGCAACGACGTGGATGGAACTGGAGGGTGTTATGCTGAGTGAAATAAGTCAATCAGAGAAAGACATGTATCACATGACCTCACTGATATGAGGAATTCTTAATCTCAGGAGAGAAACGGAGTGTTACTGCAGTGGTTGGGGGTGGGAGGGATGGGGTGGCTGGGTGCTAGACATTGGGGAGGGTATGTGCTACGGTGAGCGCTGTGAATTGTGCAAGACTGTTGAATCACAGTTCTGTACTTCTGAAACAAATAACGCACCATATTTTAAGAAAAAAGAAAAAGAAGAAGATAACAGGAGAGGAAGAAAAGGGGAGTATGTCAGAGGGGGAGACGAACCATGAGAGATGAAGGACTCTGAAAGACAAACTGAGGGTTCTAGAGGGGAGGGGGGTAGGGGGATGGGTGAGCCTGGTGATGGGTATGGAGGAGGGCACGTTCTGCATGGAGCACTGGGTGTTATGAACAAACAATGAATCATGGAACACTGCACCAAAAACTAATGATGTAATATATGGTGATTAACATAACTATAAAAAAATTAAAAAAATAACCATGAATGAAAGAGGAGAGATGACAACCAACACCAAAGAAATACAAACAATTATAAGAACGTATTATGAGCCACTCTATGCCAGCACATTAGATAATCTTGAAGAAATGGATGCATTCCCAGAAATGTATCAACTACCTAAGCTGAACCAGGAAGAAATAGAAAACCTGAAGAGACCTATAACCGCTAATGAGGAAATTGAAGCAGTCATCAAAAATCTCCCAACAAACAGGAGCCCAAGGCCAGATGGCTTCCCAGGGGAATTCTACCAACCATTTAAAGAAGTAGTACTACCTATTCTTCTGAAACTGTCCCAAAAAATAGAAATGGAAGGAAAGCATCCAAACTCGTCTTATGAGGCCATTACCTTGATCCCCAAACCGAACAAACACCCCATCAAAAAGGAAAATTACAGGTCCATATCCCTGAGGAACATGGATGCAAAACTTCTCACCAAAACGCCAGCCAATAGGATCCAACAGTGCATTAAAAGGATCATTCCCCACGACCAAGTGGGATTTACTCCTAGGCTGCAAGGTTGGTTCAACATCTGCAAATCAATCAATGTGATACAATACATTAATAAAAAAAAAAAAAGAAAAAGAACCATATGATCCTGTAAATAGACGCAGAAAAAGCATTTGACAAAGTACAGCATCCTTTCTTGAACAAAACTCTTCAGAGTATAGGGAGAGAGGGTACATACCTCAATATCATAAAAGCCATCTATGAATAACCTACAGCCAATATCATTCTCAAGGGGGAAAGGCTGAGAGCTTTTCCCCTAAGGTCAGGAACGCGGCAGGGATGTCCACTCTCACCACTGCTATTCAACATAGTATTAGAAGTCCTAGCCACAGCAATTAGACAACCAAAAGAAACGAAAGGCATCCAAATCGGCAAAGAGGAAGTCAAACTCTCACTCTTTGCAGAGGATATGATACTGTACGTGGGAAACCCAAAAGACTCCACCCCAAAACTGCTAGAACTCATACAGGAATTCAGTCAAGTGGCAGGATATAAAATCAATGCACAGAAATCCGTGGCATTCCTATACACCAACAACAAGACAGAAGAGAGACAAATCAAGGAGTCGATCCCATTTACAATTGCACCCAAAACCATTAGATACCTAGGAATAAATCTAACCAAAGAGGCAAAGGATCTGTACTCAGAAAACTATAAAATACCCATGAAAGCAATTGAAGAAGACACAAAGAAATGGAAAAACGTTCCATGCTCATGGATTGGGAGAATCAACATTGTGAAGATGTCAATGCTACCTAGAGCAATCTACACATTCAATGCAATCCCCATCAAAATACCATCCACTTTTTTCACAGGCATGGAACAAATAATCCTAAAATTTGTATGGAACCAGAAGAGACCCAGAATAGCCAGAGGAATACTGAAAAAGAAAAGCAAAGCTGGCGGCATCGCAATTCCGGACTTCCAGCTCTATTACAAAGCTGTCATCATCAAGACAGTATGGTCCTGGCACAAAAACAGACACATTGATCAATGGAACAGAATCGAGAGCCCAGAAATGGACCCTCAACTCTATGGTCAACTCATCTTTGACAAAGCAGGAAAGAATGTCCAGTGGAAAAGAGACAGTCTCTTCAACAAATGGTGTTGGGAAAATTGGACAGCCACATGCAGAAGAATGAAACTGGACCATTTCCTTACACCACACACAAAAATCGACTCCAAATGGTTGAAAGACCTAAACGTGAGACAGGAGACCATCCAAATCCTAAAGGAGAACACAGGTAGCAACCTTTTCGACCTTAGCCGCAGCAACTTCTTCCTAGAAACATCGCCAAAGGCACGGGAAGCCAGGGCAAAAATGAACTACTGGGATTTCATGCAGATAAAAAGCTTTTGCACAGCAAAAGAAACGGTCCACAAAACCCAAAGACAACCGACAGAATGGGAGAAAATATTTGCAAATGACATATCAGAATAAGGGCTAGTATCCAAAATCTATAAAGAACTTATCAAACTCAACACCCAAAGAACAAATAATCCAGTCAAGGAATGGGCAGAAGACATGAACAGACATTTCTCCAAAGAAGACATCCACATGGCCAACAGGCACATGAAAAAGTGCTCAACATCGCTCGGCATCAGGGAAATCCAAATCAAAACCTCAATGAGATACCACCTCACACCAGTCAGATTGGCTAAAATGAACAAGTCAGGGAACGGCAGATGTTGGCGGGGATGTGGAGAAAGGGGAAGCCTCCTACACTGTTGGTGGGAATGCAAGCTGGTGCAACCCCTCTGGAAAACAGTATGGAGGTTCCTCAAACAGTTGAAATTAGAGCTACCGTTCGATCCAGCAATTGCACTACTGGGTATTTACCACAAAGATACAAATGTAGGGACCCGAAGGGGTACGTGTACCCCAATGTTTATAGCAGCAATGTCCACCATAGCCAAACTGTGGAAAGAGCCAAGATGCCCATCGACAGATGAATGGATAAAGAAGAGGTGGTATAGATACACAATGGAATATTATGCAGCCATCAAAAGGAATGAGATCTTGCCATTTGCAACGACGTGGATGGAACTGGAGGGTGTTATGCTGAGTGAAATAAGTCAATCAGAGAAAGACATGTATCACATGACCTCACTGATATGAGGAATTCTTAATCTCAGGAGAGAAACGGAGTGTTACTGCAGTGGTTGGGGGTGGGAGGGATGGGGTGGCTGGGTGCTAGACATTGGGGAGGGTATGTGCTACGGTGAGCGCTGTGAATTGTGCAAGACTGTTGAATCACAGTTCTGTACTTCTGAAACAAATAACGCACCATATTTTAAGAAAAAAGAAAAAGAAGAAGATAACAGGAGAGGAAGAAAAGGGGAGTATGTCAGAGGGGGAGACGAACCATGAGAGATGAAGGACTCTGAAAGACAAACTGAGGGTTCTAGAGGGGAGGGGGTTAGGGGGATGGGTGAGCCTGGTGATGGGTATGGAGGAGGGCACGTTCTGCATGGAGCACTGGGTGTTATGAACAAACAATGAATCATGGAACACTGCACCAAAAACTAACGATGTAATATATGGTGATTAACATAACTATAAAAAAATTAAAAAAATAACCATGAATGAAAGAGGAGAGATGACAACCAACACCAAAGAAATACAAACAATTATAAGAACGTATTATGAGCCATTCTATGCCAGCACATTAGATAATCTTGAAGAAATGGATGCATTCCCAGAAATGTATCAACTACCTAAGCTGAACCAGGAAGAAATAGAAAACCTGAAGAGACCTATAACCGCTAATGAGGAAATTGAAGCAGTCATCAAAAATCTCCCAACAAACAGGAGCCCAAGGCCAGATGGCTTCCCAGGGGAATTCTACCAACCATTTAAAGAAGTAGTACTACCTATTCTTCTGAAACTGTCCCAAAAAATAGAAATGGAAGGAAAGCATCCAAACTCGTCTTATGAGGCCATTACCTTGATCCCCAAACCGAACAAAGACCCCATCAAAAAGGAAAATTACCGGTCCATATCCCTGAGGAACATGGATGCAAAACTTCTCACCAAAACGCCAGCCAATAGGATCCAACAGTGCATTAAAAGGATCATTCACCACGACCAAGTGGGATTTACTCCTAGGCTGCAAGGTTGGTTCAACATCTGCAAATCAATCAATGTGATACAATACATTAATAAAAAAAAAAAAAAGAAAAAGAACCATATGATCCGGTAAATAGATGCAGAAAAAGCATTTGACAAAGTACAGCATCCTTTCTTGAACAAAACTCTTCAGAGTATAGGGAGAGAGGGTACATACCTCAATATCATAAAAGCCATCTATGAATAACCTACAGCCAATATCATTCTCAAGGGGGAAAGGCTGAGAGCTTTTCCCCTAAGGTCAGGAACGCGGCAGGGATGTCCACTCTCACCACTGCTATTCAACATAGTATTAGAAGTCCTAGCCACAGCAATTAGACAACCAAAAGAAACGAAAGGCATCCAAATCGGCAAAGAGGAAGTCAAACTCTCACTCTTTGCAGAGGATATGATACTGTACGTGGGAAACCCAAAAGACTCCACCCCAAAACTGCTAGAACTCATACAGGAATTCAGTCAAGTGGCAGGATATAAAATCAATGCACAGAAATCCGTGGCATTCCTATACACCAACAACAAGACAGAAGAGAGACAAATCAAGGAGTCGATCCCATTTACAATTGCACCCAAAACCATTAGATACCTAGGAATAAATCTAACCAAAGAGGCAAAGGATCTGTACTCAGAAAACTATAAAATACCCATGAAAGCAATTGAAGAAGACACAAAGAAATGGAAAAACGTTCCATGCTCATGGATTGGGAGAATCAACATTGTGAAGATGTCAATGCTACCTAGAGCAATCTACACATTCAATGCAATCCCCATCAAAATACCATCCACTTTTTTCACAGGCATGGAACAAATAATCCTAAAATTTGTATGGAACCAGAAGAGACCCAGAATAGCCAGAGGAATACTGAAAAAGAAAAGCAAAGCTGGCGGCATCGCAATTCCGGACTTCCAGCTCTATTACAAAGCTGTCATCATCAAGACAGTATGGTCCTGGCACAAAAACAGACACATTGATCAATGGAACAGAATCGAGAGCCCAGAAATGGACCCTCAACTCTATGGTCAACTCATCTTTGACAAAGCAGGAAAGAATGTCCAGTGGAAACGAGACAGTCTCTTCAACAAATGGTGTTGGGAAAATTGGACAGCCACATGCAGAAGAATGAAACTGGACCATTTCCTTACACCACACACAAAAATCGACTCCAAATGGTTGAAAGACCTAAACGTGAGACAGGAGACCATCCAAATCCTAAAGGAGAACACAGGTAGCAACCTTTTCGACCTTAGCCGCAGCAACTTCTCCCTAGAAACATCGCCAAAGGCACGGGAAGCCAGGGCAAAAATGACCTACTGGGATTTCATGCAGATAAAAAGCTTTTGCACAGCAAAAGAAACGGTCCACAAAACCCAAAGACAACCGACACAATGGGAGAAAATATTTGCAAATGACATATCAGAATAAGGGCTAGTATCCAAAATCTATAAAGAACTTATCAAACTCAACACCCAAAGAACAAATAATCCAGTCAAGGAATGGGCAGAAGACATGAACAGACATTTCTCCAAAGAAGACATCCACATGGCCAACAGGCACATGAAAAAGTGCTCAACATCGCTCGGCATCAGGGAAATCCAAATCAAAACCTCAATGAGATACCACCTCACACCAGTCAGATTGGCTAAAATGAACAAGTCAGGGAACGGCAGATGTTGGCGGGGATGTGGAGAAAGGGGAACCCTCCTACACTGTTGGTGGGAATGCAAGCTGGTGCAACCCCTCTGGAAAACAGTATGGAGGTTCCTCAAACAGTTGAAATTAGAGCTACCGTTCGATCCAGCAATTGCACTACTGGGTATTTACCACAAAGATACAAATGTAGGGACCCGAAGGGGTACGTGTACCCCAATGTTTATAGCAGCAATGTCCACCATAGCCAAACTGTGGAAAGAGCCAAGATGCCCATCGACAGATGAATGGATAAAGAAGAGGTGGTATAGATACACAATGGAATATTATGCAGCCATCAAAAGGAATGAGATCTTGCCATTTGCAACGACGTGGATGGAACTGGAGGGTGTTATGCTGAGTGAAATAAGTCAATCAGAGAAAGACATGTATCACATGACCTCACTGATATGAGGAATTCTTAATCTCAGGAGAGAAACGGAGTGTTACTGCAGTGGTTGGGGGTGGGAGGGATGGGGTGGCTGGGTGCTAGACATTGGGGAGGGTATGTGCTACGGTGAGCGCTGTGAATTGTGCAAGACTGTTGAATCACAGTTCTGTACTTCTGAAACAAATAACGCACCATATTTTAAGAAAAAAGAAAAAGAAGAAGATAACAGGAGAGGAAGAAAAGGGGAGTATGTCAGAGGGGGAGACGAACCATGAGAGATGAAGGACTCTGAAAGACAAACTGAGGGTTCTAGAGGGGAGGGGGGTAGGGGGATGGGTGAGCCTGGTGATGGGTATGGAGGAGGGCACGTTCTGCATGGAGCACTGGGTGTTATGAACAAACAATGAATCATGGAACACTGCACCAAAAACTAACGATGTAATATATGGTGATTAACATAACTATAAAAAAATTAAAAAAATAACCATGAATGAAAGAGGAGAGATGACAACCAACACCAAAGAAATACAAACAATTATAAGAACGTATTATGAGCCACTCTATGCCAGCAGATTAGATAATCTTGAAGAAATGGATGCATTCCCAGAAATGTATCAACTACCTAAGCTGAACCAGGAAGAAATAGAAAACCTGAAGAGACCTATAACCGCTAATGAGGAAATTGAAGCAGTCATCAAAAATCTCCCAACAAACAGGAGCCCAAGGCCAGATGGCTTCCCAGGGGAATTCTACCAAGCATTTAAAGAAGTAGTACTACCTATTCTTCTGAAACTGTCCCAAAAAATAGAAATGGAAGGAAAGCATCCAAACTCGTCTTATGAGGCCATTACCTTGATCCCCAAACCGAACAAAGACCCCATCAAAAAGGAAAATTACAGGTCCATATCCCTGAGGAACATGGATGCGAAACTTCTCACCAAAACGCCAGCCAATAGGATCCAACAGTGCATTAAAAGGATCATTCCCCACGACCAAGTGGGATTTACTCCTAGGCTGCAAGGTTGGTTCAACATCTGCAAATCAATCAATGTGATACAATACATTAATAAAAAAAAAAAAAGAAAAAGAACCATATGATCCTGTAAATAGACGCAGAAAAAGCATTTGACAAAGTACAGCATCCTTTCTTGAACAAAACTCTTCAGAGTATAGGGAGAGAGGGTACATACCTCAATATCATAAAAGCCATCTATGAATAACCTACAGCCAATATCATTCTCAAGGGGGAAAGGCTGAGAGCTTTTCCCCTAAGGTCAGGAACGCGGCAGGGATGTCCACTCTCACCACTGCTATTCAACATAGTATTAGAAGTCCTAGCCACAGCAATTAGACAACCAAAAGAAACGAAAGGCATCCAAATCGGCAAAGAGGAAGTCAAACTCTCACTCTTTGCAGAGGATATGATACTGTACGTGGGAAACCCAAAAGACTCCACCCCAAAACTGCTAGAACTCATACAGGAATTCAGTCAAGTGGCAGGATATAAAATCAATGCACAGAAATCCGTGGCATTCCTATACACCAACAACAAGACAGAAGAGAGACAAATCAAGGAGTCGATCCCATTTACAATTGCACCCAAAACCATTAGATACCTAGGAATAAATCTAACCAAAGAGGCAAAGGATCTGTACTCAGAAAACTATAAAATACCCATGAAAGCAATTGAAGAAGACACAAAGAAATGGAAAAACGTTCCATGCTCATGGATTGGGAGAATCAACATTGTGAAGATGTCAATGCTACCTAGAGCAATCTACACATTCAATGCAATCCCCATCAAAATACCATCCACTTTTTTCACAGGCATGGAACAAATAATCCTAAAATTTGTATGGAACCAGAAGAGACCCAGAATAGCCAGAGGAATACTGAAAAAGAAAAGCAAAGCTGGCGGCATCGCAATTCCGGACTTCCAGCTCTATTACAAAGCTGTCATCATCAAGACAGTATGGTCCTGGCACAAAAACAGACACATTGATCAATGGAACAGAATCGAGAGCCCAGAAATGGACCCTCAACTCTATGGTCAACTCATCTTTGACAAAGCAGGAAAGAATGTCCAGTGGAAAAGAGACAGTCTCTTCAACAAATGGTGTTGGGAAAATTGGACAGCCACATGCAGAAGAATGAAACTGGACCATTTCCTTACACCACACACAAAAATCGACTCCAAATGGTTGAAAGACCTAAACGTGAGACAGGAGACCATCCAAATCCTAAAGGAGAACACAGGTAGCAACCTTTTCGACCTTAGCCGCAGCAAGTTCTCCCTAGAAACATCGCCAAAGGCACGGGAAGCCAGGGCAAAAATGAACTACTGGGATTTCATGCAGATAAAAAGCTTTTGCACAGCAAAAGAAACGGTCCACAAAACCCAAAGACAACCGACAGAATGGGAGAAAATATTTGCAAATGACATATCAGAATAAGGGCTAGTATCCAAAATCTATAAAGAACTTATCAAACTCAACACCCAAAGAACAAATAATCCAGTCAAGAAATGGGCAGAAGACATGAACAGACATTTCTCCAAAGAAGACATCCACATGGCCAACAGGCACATGAAAAACTGCTCAACATCGCTCGGCATCAGGGAAATCCAAATCAAAACCTCAATGAGATACCACCTCACACCAGTCCGATTGGCTAAAATGAACAAGTCAGGGAACGGCAGATGTTGGCGGGGATGTGGAGAAAGGGGAACCCTCCTACACTGTTGGTGGGAATGCAAGCTGGTGCAACCCCTCTGGAAAACAGTATGGAGGTTCCTCAAACAGTTGAAATTAGAGCTACCGTTCGATCCAGCAATTGCACTACTGGGTATTTACCACAAAGATACAAATGTAGGGACCCGAAGGGGTACGTGTACCCCAATGTTTATAGCAGCAATGTCCACCATAGCCAAACTGTGGAAAGAGCCAAGATGCCCATCGACAGATGAATGGATAAAGAAGAGGTGGTATAGATACACAATGGAATATTATGCAGCCATCAAAAGGAATGAGATCTTGCCATTTGCAACGACGTGGATGGAACTGGAGGGTGTTATGCTGAGTGAAATAAGTCAATCAGAGAAAGACATGTATCACATGACCTCACTGATATGAGGAATTCTTAATCTCAGGAGAGAAACGGAGTGTTACTGCAGTGGTTGGGGGTGGGAGGGATGGGGTGGCTGGGTGCTAGACATTGGGGAGGGTATGTGCTACGGTGAGCGCTGTGAATTGTGCAAGACTGTTGAATCACAGTTCTGTACTTCTGAAACAAATAACGCACCATATTTTAAGAAAAAAGAAAAAGAAGAAGATAACAGGAGAGGAAGAAAAGGGGAGTATGTCAGAGGGGGAGACGAACCATGAGAGATGAAGGACTCTGAAAGACAAACTGAGGGTTCTAGAGGGGAGGGGGGTAGGGGGATGGGTGAGCCTGGTGATGGGTATGGAGGAGGGCACGTTCTGCATGGAGCACTGGGTGTTATGAACAAACAATGAATCATGGAACACTGCACCAAAAACTAATGATGTAATATATGGTGATTAACATAACTATAAAAAAATTAAAAAAATAATCATGAATGAAAGAGGAGAGATGACAACCAACACCAAAGAAATACAAACAATTATAAGAACGTATTATGAGCCACTCTATGCCAGCACATTAGATAATCTTGAAGAAATGGATGCATTCCCAGAAATGTATCAACTACCTAAGCTGAACCAGGAAGAAATAGAAAACCTGAAGAGACCTATAACCGCTAATGAGGAAATTGAAGCAGTCATCAAAAATCTCCCAACAAACAGGAGCCCAAGGCCAGATGGCTTCCCAGGGGAATTCTACCAACCATTTAAAGAAGTAGTACTACCTATTCTTCTGAAACTGTCCCAAAAAATAGAAATGGAAGGAAAGCATCCAAACTCGTCTTATGAGGCCATTACCTTGATCCCCAAACCGAACAAAGACCCCATCAAAAAGGAAAATTACAGGTCCATATCCCTGAGGAACATGGATGCAAAACTTCTCACCAAAACGCCAGCCAATAGGATCCAACAGTGCATTAAAAGGATCATTCCCCACGACCAAGTGGGATTTACTCCTAGGCTGCAAGGTTGGTTCAACATCTGCAAATCAATCAATGTGATACAATACATTAATAAAAAAAAAAAAAGAAAAAGAACCATATGATCCTGTAAATAGACGCAGAAAAAGCATTTGACAAAGTACAGCATCCTTTCTTGAACAAAACTCTTCAGAGTATAGGGAGAGAGGGTACATACCTCAATATCATAAAAGCCATCTATGAATAACCTACAGCCAATATCATTCTCAAGGGGGAAAGGCTGAGAGCTTTTCCCCTAAGGTCAGGAACGCGGCAGGGATGTCCACTCTCACCACTGCTATTCAACATAGTATTAGAAGTCCTAGCCACAGCAATTAGACAACCAAAAGAAACGAAAGGCATCCAAATCGGCAAAGAGGAAGTCAAACTCTCACTCTTTGCAGAGGATATGATACTGTACGTGGGAAACCCAAAAGACTCCACCCCAAAACTGCTAGAACTCATACAGGAATTCAGTCAAGTGGCAGGATATAAAATCAATGCACAGAAATCCGTGGCATTCCTATACACCAACAACAAGACAGAAGAGAGACAAATCAAGGAGTCGATCCCATTTACAATTGCACCCAAAACCATTAGATACCTAGGAATAAATCTAACCAAAGAGGCAAAGGATCTGTACTCAGAAAACTATAAAATACCCATGAAAGCAATTGAAGAAGACACAAAGAAATGGAAAAACGTTCCATGCTCATGGATTGGGAGAATCAACATTGTGAAGATGTCAATGCTACCTAGAGCAATCTACACATTCAATGCAATCCCCATCAAAATACCATCCACTTTTTTCACAGGCATGGAACAAATAATCCTAAAATTTGTATGGAACCAGAAGAGACCCAGAATAGCCAGAGGAATACTGAAAAAGAAAAGCAAAGCTGGCGGCATCGCAATTCCGGACTTCCAGCTCTATTACAAAGCTGTCATCATCAAGACAGTATGGTCCTGGCACAAAAACAGACACATTGATCAATGGAACAGAATCGAGAGCCCAGAAATGGACCCTCAACTCTATGGTCAACTCATCTTTGACAAAGCAGGAAAGAATGTCCAGTGGAAACGAGACAGTCTCTTCAACAAATGGTGTTGGGAAAATTGGACAGCCACATGCAGAAGAATGAAACTGGACCATTTCCTTACACCACACACAAAAATCGACTCCAAATGGTTGAAAGACCTAAACGTGAGACAGGAGACCATCCAAATCCTAAAGGAGAACACAGGTAGCAACCTTTTCGACCTTAGCCGCAGCAACTTCTTCCTAGAAACATCGCCAAAGGCACGGGAAGCCAGGGCAAAAATGAACTACTGGGATTTCATGCAGATAAAAAGCTTTTGCACAGCAAAAGAAACGGTCCACAAAACCCAAAGACAACCGACACAATGGGAGAAAATATTTGCAAATGACATATCAGAATAAGGGCTAGTATCCAAAATCTATAAAGAACTTATCAAACTCAACACCCAAAGAACAAATAATCCAGTCAAGGAATGGGCAGAAGACATGAACAGACATTTCTCCAAAGAAGACATCCACATGGCCAACAGGCACATGAAAAAGTGCTCAACATCGCTCGGCATCAGGGAAATCCAAATCAAAACCTCAATGAGATACCACCTCACACCAGTCAGATTGGCTAAAATGAACAAGTCAGGGAACGGCAGATGTTGGCGGGGATGTGGAGAAAGGGGAAGCCTCCTACACTGTTGGTGGGAATGCAAGCTGGTGCAACCCCTCTGGAAAACAGTATGGAGGTTCCTCAAACAGTTGAAATTAGAGCTACCGTTCGATCCAGCAATTGCACTACTGGGTATTTACCACAAAGATACAAATGTAGGGACCCGAAGGGGTACGTGTACCCCAATGTTTATAGCAGCAATGTCCACCATAGCCAAACTGTGGAAAGAGCCAAGATGCCCATCGACAGATGAATGGATAAAGAAGAGGTGGTATAGATACACAATGGAATATTATGCAGCCATCAAAAGGAATGAGATCTTGCCATTTGCAACGACGTGGATGGAACTGGAGGGTGTTATGCTGAGTGAAATAAGTCAATCAGAGAAAGACATGTATCACATGACCTCACTGATATGAGGAATTCTTAATCTCAGGAGAGAAACGGAGTGTTACTGCAGTGGTTGGGGGTGGGAGGGATGGGGTGGCTGGGTGCTAGACATTGGGGAGGGTATGTGCTACGGTGAGCGCTGTGAATTGTGCAAGACTGTTGAATCACAGTTCTGTACTTCTGAAACAAATAACGCACCATATTTTAAGAAAAAAGAAAAAGAAGAAGATAACAGGAGAGGAAGAAAAGGGGAGTATGTCAGAGGGGGAGACGAACCATGAGAGATGAAGGACTCTGAAAGACAAACTGAGGGTTCTAGAGGGGAGGGGGGTAGGGGGATGGGTGAGCCTGGTGATGGGTATGGAGGAGGGCACGTTCTGCATGGAGCACTGGGTGTTATGAACAAACAATGAATCATGGAACACTGCACCAAAAACTAATGATGTAATATATGGTGATTAACATAACTATAAAAAAATTAAAAAAATAACCATGAATGAAAGAGGAGAGATGACAACCAACACCAAAGAAATACAAACAATTATAAGAACGTATTATGAGCCACTCTATGCCAGCACATTAGATAATCTTGAAGAAATGGATGCATTCCCAGAAATGTATCAACTACCTAAGCTGAACCAGGAAGAAATAGAAAACCTGAAGAGACCTATAACCGCTAATGAGGAAATTGAAGCAGTCATCAAAAATCTCCCAACAAACAGGAGCCCAAGGCCAGATGGCTTCCCAGGGGAATTCTACCAACCATTTAAAGAAGTAGTACTACCTATTCTTCTGAAACTGTCCCAAAAAATAGAAATGGAAGGAAAGCATCCAAACTCGTCTTATGAGGCCATTACCTTGATCCCCAAACCGAACAAAGACCCCATCAAAAAGGAAAATTACAGGTCCATATCCCTGAGGAACATGGATGCAAAACTTCTCACCAAAACGCCAGCCAATAGGATCCAACAGTGCATTAAAAGGATCATTCACCACGACCAAGTGGGATTTACTCCTAGGCTGCAAGGTTGGTTCAACATCTGCAAATCAATCAATGTGATACAATACATTAATAAAAAAAAAAAGAAAAAGAACCATATGATCCTGTAAATAGACGCAGAAAAAGCATTTGACAAAGTACAGCATCCTTTCTTGAACAAAACTCTTCAGAGTATAGGGAGAGAGGGTACATACCTCAATATCATAAAAGCCATCTATGAATAACCTACAGCCAATATCATTCTCAAGGGGGAAAGGCTGAGAGCTTTTCCCCTAAGGTCAGGAACGCGGCAGGGATGTCCACTCTCACCACTGCTATTCAACATAGTATTAGAAGTCCTAGCCACAGCAATTAGACAACCAAAAGAAACGAAAGGCATCCAAATCGGCAAAGAGGAAGTCAAACTCTCACTCTTTGCAGAGGATATGATACTGTACGTGGGAAACCCAAAAGACTCCACCCCAAAACTGCTAGAACTCATACAGGAATTCAGTCAAGTGGCAGGATATAAAATCAATGCACAGAAATCCGTGGCATTCCTATACACCAACAACAAGACAGAAGAGAGACAAATCAAGGAGTCGATCCCATTTACAATTGCACCCAAAACCATTAGATACCTAGGAATAAATCTAACCAAAGAGGCAAAGGATCTGTACTCAGAAAACTATAAAATACCCATGAAAGCAATTGAAGAAGACACAAAGAAATGGAAAAACGTTCCATGCTCATGGATTGGGAGAATCAACATTGTGAAGATGTCAATGCTACCTAGAGCAATCTACACATTCAATGCAATCCCCATCAAAATACCATCCACTTTTTTCACAGGCATGGAACAAATAATCCTAAAATTTGTATGGAACCAGAAGAGACCCAGAATAGCCAGAGGAATACTGAAAAAGAAAAGCAAAGCTGGCGGCATCGCAATTCCGGACTTCCAGCTCTATTACAAAGCTGTCATCATCAAGACAGTATGGTCCTGGCACAAAAACAGACACATTGATCAATGGAACAGAATCGAGAGCCCAGAAATGGACCCTCAACTCTATGGTCAACTCATCTTTGACAAAGCAGGAAAGAATGTCCAGTGGAAAAGAGACAGTCTCTTCAACAAATGGTGTTGGGAAAATTGGACAGCCACATGCAGAAGAATGAAACTGGACCATTTCCTTACACCACACACAAAAATCGACTCCAAATGGTTGAAAGACCTAAACGTGAGACAGGAGACCATCCAAATCCTAAAGGAGAACACAGGTAGCAACCTTTTCGACCTTAGCCGCAGCAAGTTCTCCCTAGAAACATCGCCAAAGGCACGGGAAGCCAGGGCAAAAATGAACTACTGGGATTTCATGCAGATAAAAAGCTTTTGCACAGCAAAAGAAACGGTCCACAAAACCCAAAGACAACCGACAGAATGGGAGAAAATATTTGCAAATGACATATCAGAATAAGGGCTAGTATCCAAAATCTATAAAGAACTTATCAAACTCAACACCCAAAGAACAAATAATCCAGTCAAGGAATGGGCAGAAGACATGAACAGACATTTCTCCAAAGAAGACATCCACATGGCCAACAGGCACATGAAAAAGTGCTCAACATCGCTCGGCATCAGGGAAATCCAAATCAAAACCTCAATGAGATACCACCTCACACCAGTCAGATTGGCTAAAATGAACAAGTCAGGGAACGGCAGATGTTGGCGGGGATGTGGAGAAAGGGGAAGCCTCCTACACTGTTGGTGGGAATGCAAGCTGGTGCAACCCCTCTGGAAAACAGTATGGAGGTTCCTCAAACAGTTGAAATTAGAGCTACCGTTCGATCCAGCAATTGCACTACTGGGTATTTACCACAAAGATACAAATGTAGGGACCCGAAGGGGTACGTGTACCCCAATGTTTATAGCAGCAATGTCCACCATAGCCAAACTGTGGAAAGAGCCAAGATGCCCATCGACAGATGAATGGATAAAGAAGAGGTGGTATAGATACACAATGGAATATTATGCAGCCATCAAAAGGAATGAGATCTTGCCATTTGCAACGACGTGGATGGAACTGGAGGGTGTTATGCTGAGTGAAATAAGTCAATCAGAGAAAGACATGTATCACATGACCTCACTGATATGAGGAATTCTTAATCTCAGGAGAGAAACGGAGTGTTACTGCAGTGGTTGGGGGTGGGAGGGATGGGGTGGCTGGGTGCTAGACATTGGGGAGGGTATGTGCTACGGTGAGCGCTGTGAATTGTGCAAGACTGTTGAATCACAGTTCTGTACTTCTGAAACAAATAACGCACCATATTTTAAGAAAAAAGAAAAAGAAGAAGATAACAGGAGAGGAAGAAAAGGGGAGTATGTCAGAGGGGGAGACGAACCATGAGAGATGAAGGACTCTGAAAGACAAACTGAGGGTTCTAGAGGGGAGGGGGGTAGGGGGATGGGTGAGCCTGGTGATGGGTATGGAGGAGGGCACGTTCTGCATGGAGCACTGGGTGTTATGAACAAACAATGAATCATGGAACACTGCACCAAAAACTAACGATGTAATATATGGTGATTAACATAACTATAAAAAAATTAAAAAAATAACCATGAATGAAAGAGGAGAGATGACAACCAACACCAAAGAAATACAAACAATTATAAGAACGTATTATGAGCCACTCTATGCCAGCACATTAGATAATCTTGAAGAAATGGATGCATTCCCAGAAATGTATCAACTACCTAAGCTGAACCAGGAAGAAATAGAAAACCTGAAGAGACCTATAACCGCTAATGAGGAAATTGAAGCAGTCATCAAAAATCTCCCAACAAACAGGAGCCCAAGGCCAGATGGCTTCCCAGGGGAATTCTACCAACCATTTAAAGAAGTAGTACTACCTATTCTTCTGAAACTGTCCCAAAAAATAGAAATGGAAGGAAAGCATCCAAACTCGTCTTATGAGGCCATTACCTTGATCCCCAAACCGAACAAAGACCCCATCAAAAAGGAAAATTACCGGTCCATATCCCTGAGGAACATGGATGCAAAACTTCTCACCAAAACGCCAGCCAATAGGATCCAACAGTGCATTAAATGGATCATTCACCACGACCAAGTGGGATTTACTCCTAGGCTGCAAGGTTGGTTCAACATCTGCAAATCAATCAATGTGATACAATACATTAATAAAAAAAAAAAAAAGAAAAAGAACCATATGATCCGGTAAATAGATGCAGAAAAAGCATTTGACAAAGTACAGCATCCTTTCTTGAACAAAACTCTTCAGAGTATAGGGAGAGAGGGTACATACCTCAATATCATAAAAGCCATCTATGAATAACCTACAGCCAATATCATTCTCAAGGGGGAAAGGCTCAGAGCTTTTCCCCTAAGGTCAGGAACGCGGCAGGGATGTCCACTCTCACCACTGCTATTCAACATAGTATTAGAAGTCCTAGCCACAGCAATTAGACAACCAAAAGAAACGAAAGGCATCCAAATCGGCAAAGAGGAAGTCAAACTCTCACTCTTTGCAGAGGATATGATACTGTACGTGGGAAACCCAAAAGACTCCACCCCAAAACTGCTAGAACTCATACAGGAATTCAGTCAAGTGGCAGGATATAAAATCAATGCACAGAAATCCGTGGCATTCCTATACACCAACAACAAGACAGAAGAGAGACAAATCAAGGAGTCGATCCCATTTACAATTGCACCCAAAACCATTAGATACCTAGGAATAAATCTAACCAAAGAGGCAAAGGATCTGTACTCAGAAAACTATAAAATACCCATGAAAGCAATTGAAGAAGACACAAAGAAATGGAAAAACGTTCCATGCTCATGGATTGGGAGAATCAACATTGTGAAGATGTCAATGCTACCTAGAGCAATCTACACATTCAATGCAATCCCCATCAAAATACCATCCACTTTTTTCACAGGCATGGAACAAATAATCCTAAAATTTGTATGGAACCAGAAGAGACCCAGAATAGCCAGAGGAATACTGAAAAAGAAAAGCAAAGCTGGCGGCATCGCAATTCCGGACTTCCAGCTCTATTACAAAGCTGTCATCATCAAGACAGTATGGTCCTGGCACAAAAACAGACACATTGATCAATGGAACAGAATCGAGAGCCCAGAAATGGACCCTCAACTCTATGGTCAACTCATCTTTGACAAAGCAGGAAAGAATGTCCAGTGGAAACGAGACAGTCTCTTCAACAAATGGTGTTGGGAAAATTGGACAGCCACATGCAGAAGAATGAAACTGGACCATTTCCTTACACCACACACAAAAATCGACTCCAAATGGTTGAAAGACCTAAACGTGAGACAGGAGACCATCCAAATCCTAAAGGAGAACACAGGTAGCAACCTTTTCGACCTTAGCCGCAGCAACTTCTTCCTAGAAACATCGCCAAAGGCACGGGAAGCCAGGGCAAAAATGAACTACTGGGATTTCATGCAGATAAAAAGCTTTTGCACAGCAAAAGAAACGGTCCACAAAACCCAAAGACAACCGACAGAATGGGAGAAAATATTTGCAAATGACATATCAGAATAAGGGCTAGTATCCAAAATCTATAAAGAACTTATCAAACTCAACACCCAAAGAACAAATAATCCAGTCAAGAAATGGGCAGAAGACATGAACAGACATTTCTCCAAAGAAGACATCCACATGGCCAACAGGCACATGAAAAAGTGCTCAACATCGCTCGGCATCAGGGAAATCCAAATCAAAACCTCAATGAGATACCACCTCACACCAGTCAGATTGGCTAAAATGAACAAGTCAGGGAACGGCAGATGTTGGCGGGGATGTGGAGAAAGGGGAACCCTCCTACATTCTTGGTGGGAATGCAAGCTGGTGCAACCCCTCTGGAAAACAGTATGGAGGTTCCTCAAACAGTTGAAATTAGAGCTACCGTTCGATCCAGCAATTGCACTACTGGGTATTTACCACAAAGATACAAATGTAGGGACCCGAAGGGGTACGTGTACCCCAATGTTTATAGCAGCAATGTCCACCATAGCCAAACTGTGGAAAGAGCCAAGATGCCCATCGACAGATGAATGGATAAGGAAGAGGTGGTATAGATACACAATGGAATATTATGCAGCCATCAAAAGGAATGAGATCTTGCCATTTGCAACGACGTGGATGGAACTGGAGGGTGTTATGCTGAGTGAAATAAGTCAATCAGAGAAAGACATGTATCACATGACCTCACTGATATGAGGAATTCTTAATCTCAGGAGAGAAACGGAGTGTTACTGCAGTGGTTGGGGGTGGGAGGGATGGGGTGGCTGGGTGCTAGACATTGGGGAGGGTATGTGCTACGGTGAGCGCTGTGAATTGTGCAAGACTGTTGAATCACAGTTCTGTACTTCTGAAACAAATAACGCACCATATTTTAAGAAAAAAGAAAAAGAAGAAGATAACAGGAGAGGAAGAAAAGGGGAGTATGTCAGAGGGGGAGACGAACCATGAGAGATGAAGGACTCTGAAAGACAAACTGAGGGTTCTAGAGGGGAGGGGGGTAGGGGGATGGGTGAGCCTGGTGATGGGTATGGAGGAGGGCACGTTCTGCATGGAGCACTGGGTGTTATGAACAAACAATGAATCATGGAACACTGCACCAAAAACTAATGATGTAATATATGGTGATTAACATAACTATAAAAAAATTAAAAAAATAACCATGAATGAAAGAGGAGAGATGACAACCAACACCAAAGAAATACAAACAATTATAAGAACGTATTATGAGCCACTCTATGCCAGCACATTAGATAATCTTGAAGAAATGGATGCATTCCCAGAAATGTATCAACTACCTAAGCTGAACCAGGAAGAAATAGAAAACCTGAAGAGACCTATAACCGCTAATGAGGAAATTGAAGCAGTCATCAAAAATCTCCCAACAAACAGGAGCCCAAGGCCAGATGGCTTCCCAGGGGAATTCTACCAACCATTTAAAGAAGTAGTACTACCTATTCTTCTGAAACTGTCCCAAAAAATAGAAATGGAAGGAAAGCATCCAAACTCGTCTTATGAGGCCATTACCTTGATCCCCAAACCGAACAAAGACCCCATCAAAAAGGAAAATTACAGGTCCATATCCCTGAGGAACATGGATGCAAAACTTCTCACCAAAACGCCAGCCAATAGGATCCAACAGTGCATTAAAAGGATCATTCCCCACGACCAAGTGGGATTTACTCCTAGGCTGCAAGGTTGGTTCAACATCTGCAAATCAATCAATGTGATACAATACATTAATAAAAAAAAAAAAAGAAAAAGAACCATATGATCCTGTAAATAGACGCAGAAAAAGCATTTGACAAAGTACAGCATCCTTTCTTGAACAAAACTCTTCAGAGTATAGGGAGAGAGGGTACATACCTCAATATCATAAAAGCCATCTATGAATAACCTACAGCCAATATCATTCTCAAGGGGGAAAGGCTGAGAGCTTTTCCCCTAAGGTCAGGAACGCGGCAGGGATGTCCACTCTCACCACTGCTATTCAACATAGTATTAGAAGTCCTAGCCACAGCAATTAGACAACCAAAAGAAACGAAAGGCATCCAAATCGGCAAAGAGGAAGTCAAACTCTCACTCTTTGCAGAGGATATGATACTGTACGTGGGAAACCCAAAAGACTCCACCCCAAAACTGCTAGAACTCATACAGGAATTCAGTCAAGTGGCAGGATATAAAATCAATGCACAGAAATCCGTGGCATTCCTATACACCAACAACAAGACAGAAGAGAGACAAATCAAGGAGTCGATCCCATTTACAATTGCACCCAAAACCATTAGATACCTAGGAATAAATCTAACCAAAGAGGCAAAGGATCTGTACTCAGAAAACTATAAAATACCCATGAAAGCAATTGAAGAAGACACAAAGAAATGGAAAAACGTTCCATGCTCATGGATTGGGAGAATCAACATTGTGAAGATGTCAATGCTACCTAGAGCAATCTACACATTCAATGCAATCCCCATCAAAATACCATCCACTTTTTTCACAGGCATGGAACAAATAATCCTAAAATTTGTATGGAACCAGAAGAGACCCAGAATAGCCAGAGGAATACTGAAAAAGAAAAGCAAAGCTGGCGGCATCGCAATTCCGGACTTCCAGCTCTATTACAAAGCTGTCATCATCAAGACAGTATGGTCCTGGCACAAAAACAGACACATTGATCAATGGAACAGAATCGAGAGCCCAGAAATGGACCCTCAACTCTATGGTCAACTCATCTTTGACAAAGCAGGAAAGAATGTCCAGTGGAAAAGAGACAGTCTCTTCAACAAATGGTGTTGGGAAAATTGGACAGCCACATGCAGAAGAATGAAACTGGACCATTTCCTTACACCACACACAAAAATCGACTCCAAATGGTTGAAAGACCTAAACGTGAGACAGGAGACCATCCAAATCCTAAAGGAGAACACAGGTAGCAACCTTTTCGACCTTAGCCGCAGCAACTTCTTCCTAGAAACATCGCCAAAGGCACGGGAAGCCAGGGCAAAAATGAACTACTGGGATTTCATGCAGATAAAAAGCTTTTGCACAGCAAAAGAAACGGTCCACAAAACCCAAAGACAACCGACAGAATGGGAGAAAATATTTGCAAATGACATATCAGAATAAGGGCTAGTATCCAAAATCTATAAAGAACTTATCAAACTCAACACCCAAAGAACAAATAATCCAGTCAAGGAATGGGCAGAAGACATGAACAGACATTTCTCCAAAGAAGACATCCACATGGCCAACAGGCACATGAAAAAGTGCTCAACATCGCTCGGCATCAGGGAAATCCAAATCAAAACCTCAATGAGATACCACCTCACACCAGTCAGATTGGCTAAAATGAACAAGTCAGGGAACGGCAGATGTTGGCGGGGATGTGGAGAAAGGGGAAGCCTCCTACACTGTTGGTGGGAATGCAAGCTGGTGCAACCCCTCTGGAAAACAGTATGGAGGTTCCTCAAACAGTTGAAATTAGAGCTACCGTTCGATCCAGCAATTGCACTACTGGGTATTTACCACAAAGATACAAATGTAGGGACCCGAAGGGGTACGTGTACCCCAATGTTTATAGCAGCAATGTCCACCATAGCCAAACTGTGGAAAGAGCCAAGATGCCCATCGACAGATGAATGGATAAAGAAGAGGTGGTATAGATACACAATGGAATATTATGCAGCCATCAAAAGGAATGAGATCTTGCCATTTGCAACGACGTGGATGGAACTGGAGGGTGTTATGCTGAGTGAAATAAGTCAATCAGAGAAAGACATGTATCACATGACCTCACTGATATGAGGAATTCTTAATCTCAGGAGAGAAACGGAGTGTTACTGCAGTGGTTGGGGGTGGGAGGGATGGGGTGGCTGGGTGCTAGACATTGGGGAGGGTATGTGCTACGGTGAGCGCTGTGAATTGTGCAAGACTGTTGAATCACAGTTCTGTACTTCTGAAACAAATAACGCACCATATTTTAAGAAAAAAGAAAAAGAAGAAGATAACAGGAGAGGAAGAAAAGGGGAGTATGTCAGAGGGGGAGACGAACCATGAGAGATGAAGGACTCTGAAAGACAAACTGAGGGTTCTAGAGGGGAGGGGGGTAGGGGGATGGGTGAGCCTGGTGATGGGTATGGAGGAGGGCACGTTCTGCATGGAGCACTGGGTGTTATGAACAAACAATGAATCATGGAACACTGCACCAAAAACTAACGATGTAATATATGGTGATTAACATAACTATAAAAAAATTAAAAAAATAACCATGAATGAAAGAGGAGAGATGACAACCAACACCAAAGAAATACAAACAATTATAAGAACGTATTATGAGCCATTCTATGCCAGCACATTAGATAATCTTGAAGAAATGGATGCATTCCCAGAAATGTATCAACTACCTAAGCTGAACCAGGAAGAAATAGAAAACCTGAAGAGACCTATAACCGCTAATGAGGAAATTGAAGCAGTCATCAAAAATCTCCCAACAAACAGGAGCCCAAGGCCAGATGGCTTCCCAGGGGAATTCTACCAACCATTTAAAGAAGTAGTACTACCTATTCTTCTGAAACTGTCCCAAAAAATAGAAATGGAAGGAAAGCATCCAAACTCGTCTTATGAGGCCATTACCTTGATCCCCAAACCGAACAAAGACCCCATCAAAAAGGAAAATTACCGGTCCATATCCCTGAGGAACATGGATGCAAAACTTCTCACCAAAACGCCAGCCAATAGGATCCAACAGTGCATTAAAAGGATCATTCACCACGACCAAGTGGGATTTACTCCTAGGCTGCAAGGTTGGTTCAACATCTGCAAATCAATCAATGTGATACAATACATTAATAAAAAAAAAAAAAAGAAAAAGAACCATATGATCCGGTAAATAGATGCAGAAAAAGCATTTGACAAAGTACAGCATCCTTTCTTGAACAAAACTCTTCAGAGTATAGGGAGAGAGGGTACATACCTCAATATCATAAAAGCCATCTATGAATAACCTACAGCCAATATCATTCTCAAGGGGGAAAGGCTGAGAGCTTTTCCCCTAAGGTCAGGAACGCGGCAGGGATGTCCACTCTCACCACTGCTATTCAACATAGTATTAGAAGTCCTAGCCACAGCAATTAGACAACCAAAAGAAACGAAAGGCATCCAAATCGGCAAAGAGGAAGTCAAACTCTCACTCTTTGCAGAGGATATGATACTGTACGTGGGAAACCCAAAAGACTCCACCCCAAAACTGCTAGAACTCATACAGGAATTCAGTCAAGTGGCAGGATATAAAATCAATGCACAGAAATCCGTGGCATTCCTATACACCAACAACAAGACAGAAGAGAGACAAATCAAGGAGTCGATCCCATTTACAATTGCACCCAAAACCATTAGATACCTAGGAATAAATCTAACCAAAGAGGCAAAGGATCTGTACTCAGAAAACTATAAAATACCCATGAAAGCAATTGAAGAAGACACAAAGAAATGGAAAAACGTTCCATGCTCATGGATTGGGAGAATCAACATTGTGAAGATGTCAATGCTACCTAGAGCAATCTACACATTCAATGCAATCCCCATCAAAATACCATCCACTTTTTTCACAGGCATGGAACAAATAATCCTAAAATTTGTATGGAACCAGAAGAGACCCAGAATAGCCAGAGGAATACTGAAAAAGAAAAGCAAAGCTGGCGGCATCGCAATTCCGGACTTCCAGCTCTATTACAAAGCTGTCATCATCAAGACAGTATGGTCCTGGCACAAAAACAGACACATTGATCAATGGAACAGAATCGAGAGCCCAGAAATGGACCCTCAACTCTATGGTCAACTCATCTTTGACAAAGCAGGAAAGAATGTCCAGTGGAAACGAGACAGTCTCTTCAACAAATGGTGTTGGGAAAATTGGACAGCCACATGCAGAAGAATGAAACTGGACCATTTCCTTACACCACACACAAAAATCGACTCCAAATGGTTGAAAGACCTAAACGTGAGACAGGAGACCATCCAAATCCTAAAGGAGAACACAGGTAGCAACCTTTTCGACCTTAGCCGCAGCAACTTCTCCCTAGAAACATCGCCAAAGGCACGGGAAGCCAGGGCAAAAATGACCTACTGGGATTTCATGCAGATAAAAAGCTTTTGCACAGCAAAAGAAACGGTCCACAAAACCCAAAGACAACCGACACAATGGGAGAAAATATTTGCAAATGACATATCAGAATAAGGGCTAGTATCCAAAATCTATAAAGAACTTATCAAACTCAACACCCAAAGAACAAATAATCCAGTCAAGGAATGAGCAGAAGACATGAACAGACATTTCTCCAAAGAAGACATCCACATGGCCAACAGGCACATGAAAAAGTGCTCAACATCGCTCGGCATCAGGGAAATCCAAATCAAAACCTCAATGAGATACCACCTCACACCAGTCAGATTGGCTAAAATGAACAAGTCAGGGAACGGCAGATGTTGGCGGGGATGTGGAGAAAGGGGAACCCTCCTACACTGTTGGTGGGAATGCAAGCTGGTGCAACCCCTCTGGAAAACAGTATGGAGGTTCCTCAAACAGTTGAAATTAGAGCTACCGTTCGATCCAGCAATTGCACTACTGGGTATTTACCACAAAGATACAAATGTAGGGACCCGAAGGGGTACGTGTACCCCAATGTTTATAGCAGCAATGTCCACCATAGCCAAACTGTGGAAAGAGCCAAGATGCCCATCGACAGATGAATGGATAAAGAAGAGGTGGTATAGATACACAATGGAATATTATGCAGCCATCAAAAGGAATGAGATCTTGCCATTTGCAACGACGTGGATGGAACTGGAGGGTGTTATGCTGAGTGAAATAAGTCAATCAGAGAAAGACATGTATCACATGACCTCACTGATATGAGGAATTCTTAATCTCAGGAGAGAAACGGAGTGTTACTGCAGTGGTTGGGGGTGGGAGGGATGGGGTGGCTGGGTGCTAGACATTGGGGAGGGTATGTGCTACGGTGAGCGCTGTGAATTGTGCAAGACTGTTGAATCACAGTTCTGTACTTCTGAAACAAATAACGCACCATATTTTAAGAAAAAAGAAAAAGAAGAAGATAACAGGAGAGGAAGAAAAGGGGAGTATGTCAGAGGGGGAGACGAACCATGAGAGATGAAGGACTCTGAAAGACAAACTGAGGGTTCTAGAGGGGAGGGGGGTAGGGGGATGGGTGAGCCTGGTGATGGGTATGGAGGAGGGCACGTTCTGCATGGAGCACTGGGTGTTATGAACAAACAATGAATCATGGAACACTGCACCAAAAACTAACGATGTAATATATGGTGATTAACATAACTATAAAAAAATTAAAAAAATAACCATGAATGAAAGAGGAGAGATGACAACCAACACCAAAGAAATACAAACAATTATAAGAACGTATTATGAGCCACTCTATGCCAGCAGATTAGATAATCTTGAAGAAATGGATGCATTCCCAGAAATGTATCAACTACCTAAGCTGAACCAGGAAGAAATAGAAAACCTGAAGAGACCTATAACCGCTAATGAGGAAATTGAAGCAGTCATCAAAAATCTCCCAACAAACAGGAGCCCAAGGCCAGATGGCTTCCCAGGGGAATTCTACCAAGCATTTAAAGAAGTAGTACTACCTATTCTTCTGAAACTGTCCCAAAAAATAGAAATGGAAGGAAAGCATCCAAACTCGTCTTATGAGGCCATTACCTTGATCCCCAAACCGAACAAAGACCCCATCAAAAAGGAAAATTACAGGTCCATATCCCTGAGGAACATGGATGCGAAACTTCTCACCAAAACGCCAGCCAATAGGATCCAACAGTGCATTAAAAGGATCATTCCCCACGACCAAGTGGGATTTACTCCTAGGCTGCAAGGTTGGTTCAACATCTGCAAATCAATCAATGTGATACAATACATTAATAAAAAAAAAAAAAGAAAAAGAACCATATGATCCTGTAAATAGACGCAGAAAAAGCATTTGACAAAGTACAGCATCCTTTCTTGAACAAAACTCTTCAGAGTATAGGGAGAGAGGGTACATACCTCAATATCATAAAAGCCATCTATGAATAACCTACAGCCAATATCATTCTCAAGGGGGAAAGGCTGAGAGCTTTTCCCCTAAGGTCAGGAACGCGGCAGGGATGTCCACTCTCACCACTGCTATTCAACATAGTATTAGAAGTCCTAGCCACAGCAATTAGACAACCAAAAGAAACGAAAGGCATCCAAATCGGCAAAGAGGAAGTCAAACTCTCACTCTTTGCAGAGGATATGATACTGTACGTGGGAAACCCAAAAGACTCCACCCCAAAACTGCTAGAACTCATACAGGAATTCAGTCAAGTGGCAGGATATAAAATCAATGCACAGAAATCCGTGGCATTCCTATACACCAACAACAAGACAGAAGAGAGACAAATCAAGGAGTCGATCCCATTTACAATTGCACCCAAAACCATTAGATACCTAGGAATAAATCTAACCAAAGAGGCAAAGGATCTGTACTCAGAAAACTATAAAATACCCATGAAAGCAATTGAAGAAGACACAAAGAAATGGAAAAACGTTCCATGCTCATGGATTGGGAGAATCAACATTGTGAAGATGTCAATGCTACCTAGAGCAATCTACACATTCAATGCAATCCCCATCAAAATACCATCCACTTTTTTCACAGGCATGGAACAAATAATCCTAAAATTTGTATGGAACCAGAAGAGACCCAGAATAGCCAGAGGAATACTGAAAAAGAAAAGCAAAGCTGGCGGCATCGCAATTCCGGACTTCCAGCTCTATTACAAAGCTGTCATCATCAAGACAGTATGGTCCTGGCACAAAAACAGACACATTGATCAATGGAACAGAATCGAGAGCCCAGAAATGGACCCTCAACTCTATGGTCAACTCATCTTTGACAAAGCAGGAAAGAATGTCCAGTGGAAAAGAGACAGTCTCTTCAACAAATGGTGTTGGGAAAATTGGACAGCCACATGCAGAAGAATGAAACTGGACCATTTCCTTACACCACACACAAAAATCGACTCCAAATGGTTGAAAGACCTAAACGTGAGACAGGAGACCATCCAAATCCTAAAGGAGAACACAGGTAGCAACCTTTTCGACCTTAGCCGCAGCAAGTTCTCCCTAGAAACATCGCCAAAGGCACGGGAAGCCAGGGCAAAAATGAACTACTGGGATTTCATGCAGATAAAAAGCTTTTGCACAGCAAAAGAAACGGTCCACAAAACCCAAAGACAACCGACAGAATGGGAGAAAATATTTGCAAATGACATATCAGAATAAGGGCTAGTATCCAAAATCTATAAAGAACTTATCAAACTCAACACCCAAAGAACAAATAATCCAGTCAAGAAATGGGCAGAAGACATGAACAGACATTTCTCCAAAGAAGACATCCACATGGCCAACAGGCACATGAAAAACTGCTCAACATCGCTCGGCATCAGGGAAATCCAAATCAAAACCTCAATGAGATACCACCTCACACCAGTCCGATTGGCTAAAATGAACAAGTCAGGGAACGGCAGATGTTGGCGGGGATGTGGAGAAAGGGGAACCCTCCTACACTGTTGGTGGGAATGCAAGCTGGTGCAACCCCTCTGGAAAACAGTATGGAGGTTCCTCAAACAGTTGAAATTAGAGCTACCGTTCGATCCAGCAATTGCACTACTGGGTATTTACCACAAAGATACAAATGTAGGGACCCGAAGGGGTACGTGTACCCCAATGTTTATAGCAGCAATGTCCACCATAGCCAAACTGTGGAAAGAGCCAAGATGCCCATCGACAGATGAATGGATAAAGAAGAGGTGGTATAGATACACAATGGAATATTATGCAGCCATCAAAAGGAATGAGATCTTGCCATTTGCAACGACGTGGATGGAACTGGAGGGTGTTATGCTGAGTGAAATAAGTCAATCAGAGAAAGACATGTATCACATGACCTCACTGATATGAGGAATTCTTAATCTCAGGAGAGAAACGGAGTGTTACTGCAGTGGTTGGGGGTGGGAGGGATGGGGTGGCTGGGTGCTAGACATTGGGGAGGGTATGTGCTACGGTGAGCGCTGTGAATTGTGCAAGACTGTTGAATCACAGTTCTGTACTTCTGAAACAAATAACGCACCATATTTTAAGAAAAAAGAAAAAGAAGAAGATAACAGGAGAGGAAGAAAAGGGGAGTATGTCAGAGGGGGAGACGAACCATGAGAGATGAAGGACTCTGAAAGACAAACTGAGGGTTCTAGAGGGGAGGGGGGTAGGGGGATGGGTGAGCCTGGTGATGGGTATGGAGGAGGGCACGTTCTGCATGGAGCACTGGGTGTTATGAACAAACAATGAATCATGGAACACTGCACCAAAAACTAATGATGTAATATATGGTGATTAACATAACTATAAAAAAATTAAAAAAATAATCATGAATGAAAGAGGAGAGATGACAACCAACACCAAAGAAATACAAACAATTATAAGAACGTATTATGAGCCACTCTATGCCAGCACATTAGATAATCTTGAAGAAATGGATGCATTCCCAGAAATGTATCAACTACCTAAGCTGAACCAGGAAGAAATAGAAAACCTGAAGAGACCTATAACCGCTAATGAGGAAATTGAAGCAGTCATCAAAAATCTCCCAACAAACAGGAGCCCAAGGCCAGATGGCTTCCCAGGGGAATTCTACCAACCATTTAAAGAAGTAGTACTACCTATTCTTCTGAAACTGTCCCAAAAAATAGAAATGGAAGGAAAGCATCCAAACTCGTCTTATGAGGCCATTACCTTGATCCCCAAACCGAACAAAGACCCCATCAAAAAGGAAAATTACAGGTCCATATCCCTGAGGAACATGGATGCGAAACTTCTCACCAAAACGCCAGCCAATAGGATCCAACAGTGCATTAAAAGGATCATTCCCCACGACCAAGTGGGATTTACTCCTAGGCTGCAAGGTTGGTTCAACATCTGCAAATCAATCAATGTGATACAATACATTAATAAAAAAAAAAAAAGAAAAAGAACCATATGATCCTGTAAATAGACGCAGAAAAAGCATTTGACAAAGTACAGCATCCTTTCTTGAACAAAACTCTTCAGAGTATAGGGAGAGAGGGTACATACCTCAATATCATAAAAGCCATCTATGAATAACCTACAGCCAATATCATTCTCAAGGGGGAAAGGCTGAGAGCTTTTCCCCTAAGGTCAGGAACGCGGCAGGGATGTCCACTCTCACCACTGCTATTCAACATAGTATTAGAAGTCCTAGCCACAGCAATTAGACAACCAAAAGAAACGAAAGGCATCCAAATCGGCAAAGAGGAAGTCAAACTCTCACTCTTTGCAGAGGATATGATACTGTACGTGGGAAACCCAAAAGACTCCACCCCAAAACTGCTAGAACTCATACAGGAATTCAGTCAAGTGGCAGGATATAAAATCAATGCACAGAAATCCGTGGCATTCCTATACACCAACAACAAGACAGAAGAGAGACAAATCAAGGAGTCGATCCCATTTACAATTGCACCCAAAACCATTAGATACCTAGGAATAAATCTAACCAAAGAGGCAAAGGATCTGTACTCAGAAAACTATAAAATACCCATGAAAGCAATTGAAGAAGACACAAAGAAATGGAAAAACGTTCCATGCTCATGGATTGGGAGAATCAACATTGTGAAGATGTCAATGCTACCTAGAGCAATCTACACATTCAATGCAATCCCCATCAAAATACCATCCACTTTTTTCACAGGCATGGAACAAATAATCCTAAAATTTGTATGGAACCAGAAGAGACCCAGAATAGCCAGAGGAATACTGAAAAAGAAAAGCAAAGCTGGCGGCATCGCAATTCCGGACTTCCAGCTCTATTACAAAGCTGTCATCATCAAGACAGTATGGTCCTGGCACAAAAACAGACACATTGATCAATGGAACAGAATCGAGAGCCCAGAAATGGACCCTCAACTCTATGGTCAACTCATCTTTGACAAAGCAGGAAAGAATGTCCAGTGGAAACGAGACAGTCTCTTCAACAAATGGTGTTGGGAAAATTGGACAGCCACATGCAGAAGAATGAAACTGGACCATTTCCTTACACCACACACAAAAATCGACTCCAAATGGTTGAAAGACCTAAACGTGAGACAGGAGACCATCCAAATCCTAAAGGAGAACACAGGTAGCAACCTTTTCGACCTTAGCCGCAGCAACTTCTCCCTAGAAACATCGCCAAAGGCACGGGAAGCCAGGGCAAAAATGACCTACTGGGATTTCATGCAGATAAAAAGCTTTTGCACAGCAAAAGAAACGGTCCACAAAACCCAAAGACAACCGACAGAATGGGAGAAAATATTTGCAAATGACATATCAGAATAAGGGCTAGTATCCAAAATCTATAAAGAACTTATCAAACTCAACACCCAAAGAACAAATAATCCAGTCAAGGAATGGGCAGAAGACATGAACAGACATTTCTCCAAAGAAGACATCCACATGGCCAACAGGCACATGAAAAAGTGCTCAACATCGCTCGGCATCAGGGAAATCCAAATCAAAACCTCAATGAGATACCACCTCACACCAGTCCGATTGGCTAAAATGAACAAGTCAGGGAACGGCAGATGTTGGCGGGGATGTGGAGAAAGGGGAACCCTCCTACACTGTTGGTGGGAATGCAAGCTGGTGCAACCCCTCTGGAAAACAGTATGGAGGTTCCTCAAACAGTTGAAATTAGAGCTACCGTTCGATCCAGCAATTGCACTACTGGGTATTTACCACAAAGATACAAATGTAGGGACCCGAAGGGGTACGTGTACCCCAATGTTTATAGCAGCAATGTCCACCATAGCCAAACTGTGGAAAGAGCCAAGATGCCCATCGACAGATGAATGGATAAAGAAGAGGTGGTATAGATACACAATGGAATATTATGCAGCCATCAAAAGGAATGAGATCTTGCCATTTGCAACGACGTGGATGGAACTGGAGGGTGTTATGCTGAGTGAAATAAGTCAATCAGAGAAAGACATGTATCACATGACCTCACTGATATGAGGAATTCTTAATCTCAGGAGAGAAACGGAGTGTTACTGCAGTGGTTGGGGGTGGGAGGGATGGGGTGGCTGGGTGCTAGACATTGGGGAGGGTATGTGCTACGGTGAGCGCTGTGAATTGTGCAAGACTGTTGAATCACAGTTCTGTACTTCTGAAACAAATAACGCACCATATTTTAAGAAAAAAGAAAAAGAAGAAGATAACAGGAGAGGAAGAAAAGGGGAGTATGTCAGAGGGGGAGACGAACCATGAGAGATGAAGGACTCTGAAAGACAAACTGAGGGTTCTAGAGGGGAGGGGGGTAGGGGGATGGGTGAGCCTGGTGATGGGTATGGAGGAGGGCACGTTCTGCATGGAGCACTGGGTGTTATGAACAAACAATGAATCATGGAACACTGCACCAAAAACTAACGATGTAATATATGGTGATTAACATAACTATAAAAAAATTAAAAAAATAACCATGAATGAAAGAGGAGAGATGACAACCAACACCAAAGAAATACAAACAATTATAAGAACGTATTATGAGCCACTCTATGCCAGCAGATTAGATAATCTTGAAGAAATGGATGCATTCCCAGAAATGTATCAACTACCTAAGCTGAACCAGGAAGAAATAGAAAACCTGAAGAGACCTATAACCGCTAATGAGGAAATTGAAGCAGTCATCAAAAATCTCCCAACAAACAGGAGCCCAAGGCCAGATGGCTTCCCAGGGGAATTCTACCAAGCATTTAAAGAAGTAGTACTACCTATTCTTCTGAAACTGTCCCAAAAAATAGAAATGGAAGGAAAGCATCCAAACTCGTCTTATGAGGCCATTACCTTGATCCCCAAACCGAACAAAGACCCCATCAAAAAGGAAAATTACAGGTCCATATCCCTGAGGAACATGGATGCGAAACTTCTCACCAAAACGCCAGCCAATAGGATCCAACAGTGCATTAAAAGGATCATTCCCCACGACCAAGTGGGATTTACTCCTAGGCTGCAAGGTTGGTTCAACATCTGCAAATCAATCAATGTGATACAATACATTAATAAAAAAAAAAAAAGAAAAAGAACCATATGATCCTGTAAATAGACGCAGAAAAAGCATTTGACAAAGTACAGCATCCTTTCTTGAACAAAACTCTTCAGAGTATAGGGAGAGAGGGTACATACCTCAATATCATAAAAGCCATCTATGAATAACCTACAGCCAATATCATTCTCAAGGGGGAAAGGCTGAGAGCTTTTCCCCTAAGGTCAGGAACGCGGCAGGGATGTCCACTCTCACCACTGCTATTCAACATAGTATTAGAAGTCCTAGCCACAGCAATTAGACAACCAAAAGAAACGAAAGGCATCCAAATCGGCAAAGAGGAAGTCAAACTCTCACTCTTTGCAGAGGATATGATACTGTACGTGGGAAACCCAAAAGACTCCACCCCAAAACTGCTAGAACTCATACAGGAATTCAGTCAAGTGGCAGGATATAAAATCAATGCACAGAAATCCGTGGCATTCCTATACACCAACAACAAGACAGAAGAGAGACAAATCAAGGAGTCGATCCCATTTACAATTGCACCCAAAACCATTAGATACCTAGGAATAAATCTAACCAAAGAGGCAAAGGATCTGTACTCAGAAAACTATAAAATACCCATGAAAGCAATTGAAGAAGACACAAAGAAATGGAAAAACGTTCCATGCTCATGGATTGGGAGAATCAACATTGTGAAGATGTCAATGCTACCTAGAGCAATCTACACATTCAATGCAATCCCCATCAAAATACCATCCACTTTTTTCACAGGCATGGAACAAATAATCCTAAAATTTGTATGGAACCAGAAGAGACCCAGAATAGCCAGAGGAATACTGAAAAAGAAAAGCAAAGCTGGCGGCATCGCAATTCCGGACTTCCAGCTCTATTACAAAGCTGTCATCATCAAGACAGTATGGTCCTGGCACAAAAACAGACACATTGATCAATGGAACAGAATCGAGAGCCCAGAAATGGACCCTCAACTCTATGGTCAACTCATCTTTGACAAAGCAGGAAAGAATGTCCAGTGGAAAAGAGACAGTCTCTTCAACAAATGGTGTTGGGAAAATTGGACAGCCACATGCAGAAGAATGAAACTGGACCATTTCCTTACACCACACACAAAAATCGACTCCAAATGGTTGAAAGACCTAAACGTGAGACAGGAGACCATCCAAATCCTAAAGGAGAACACAGGTAGCAACCTTTTCGACCTTAGCCGCAGCAAGTTCTCCCTAGAAACATCGCCAAAGGCACGGGAAGCCAGGGCAAAAATGAACTACTGGGATTTCATGCAGATAAAAAGCTTTTGCACAGCAAAAGAAACGGTCCACAAAACCCAAAGACAACCGACAGAATGGGAGAAAATATTTGCAAATGACATATCAGAATAAGGGCTAGTATCCAAAATCTATAAAGAACTTATCAAACTCAACACCCAAAGAACAAATAATCCAGTCAAGGAATGGGCAGAAGACATGAACAGACATTTCTCCAAAGAAGACATCCACATGGCCAACAGGCACATGAAAAAGTGCTCAACATCGCTCGGCATCAGGGAAATCCAAATCAAAACCTCAATGAGATACCACCTCACACCAGTCAGATTGGCTAAAATGAACAAGTCAGGGAACGGCAGATGTTGGCGGGGATGTGGAGAAAGGGGAAGCCTCCTACACTGTTGGTGGGAATGCAAGCTGGTGCAACCCCTCTGGAAAACAGTATGGAGGTTCCTCAAACAGTTGAAATTAGAGCTACCGTTCGATCCAGCAATTGCACTACTGGGTATTTACCACAAAGATACAAATGTAGGGACCCGAAGGGGTACGTGTACCCCAATGTTTATAGCAGCAATGTCCACCATAGCCAAACTGTGGAAAGAGCCAAGATGCCCATCGACAGATGAATGGATAAAGAAGAGGTGGTATAGATACACAATGGAATATTATGCAGCCATCAAAAGGAATGAGATCTTGCCATTTGCAACGACGTGGATGGAACTGGAGGGTGTTATGCTGAGTGAAATAAGTCAATCAGAGAAAGACATGTATCACATGACCTCACTGATATGAGGAATTCTTAATCTCAGGAGAGAAACGGAGTGTTACTGCAGTGGTTGGGGGTGGGAGGGATGGGGTGGCTGGGTGCTAGACATTGGGGAGGGTATGTGCTACGGTGAGCGCTGTGAATTGTGCAAGACTGTTGAATCACAGTTCTGTACTTCTGAAACAAATAACGCACCATATTTTAAGAAAAAAGAAAAAGAAGAAGATAACAGGAGAGGAAGAAAAGGGGAGTATGTCAGAGGGGGAGACGAACCATGAGAGATGAAGGACTCTGAAAGACAAACTGAGGGTTCTAGAGGGGAGGGGGGTAGGGGGATGGGTGAGCCTGGTGATGGGTATGGAGGAGGGCACGTTCTGCATGGAGCACTGGGTGTTATGAACAAACAATGAATCATGGAACACTGCACCAAAAACTAACGATGTAATATATGGTGATTAACATAACTATAAAAAAATTAAAAAAATAACCATGAATGAAAGAGGAGAGATGACAACCAACACCAAAGAAATACAAACAATTATAAGAACGTATTATGAGCCACTCTATGCCAGCACATTAGATAATCTTGAAGAAATGGATGCATTCCCAGAAATGTATCAACTACCTAAGCTGAACCAGGAAGAAATAGAAAACCTGAAGAGACCTATAACCGCTAATGAGGAAATTGAAGCAGTCATCAAAAATCTCCCAACAAACAGGAGCCCAAGGCCAGATGGCTTCCCAGGGGAATTCTACCAACCATTTAAAGAAGTAGTACTACCTATTCTTCTGAAACTGTCCCAAAAAATAGAAATGGAAGGAAAGCATCCAAACTCGTCTTATGAGGCCATTACCTTGATCCCCAAACCGAACAAAGACCCCATCAAAAAGGAAAATTACCGGTCCATATCCCTGAGGAACATGGATGCAAAACTTCTCACCAAAACGCCAGCCAATAGGATCCAACAGTGCATTAAATGGATCATTCACCACGACCAAGTGGGATTTACTCCTAGGCTGCAAGGTTGGTTCAACATCTGCAAATCAATCAATGTGATACAATACATTAATAAAAAAAAAAAAAAGAAAAAGAACCATATGATCCGGTAAATAGATGCAGAAAAAGCATTTGACAAAGTACAGCATCCTTTCTTGAACAAAACTCTTCAGAGTATAGGGAGAGAGGGTACATACCTCAATATCATAAAAGCCATCTATGAATAACCTACAGCCAATATCATTCTCAAGGGGGAAAGGCTCAGAGCTTTTCCCCTAAGGTCAGGAACGCGGCAGGGATGTCCACTCTCACCACTGCTATTCAACATAGTATTAGAAGTCCTAGCCACAGCAATTAGACAACCAAAAGAAACGAAAGGCATCCAAATCGGCAAAGAGGAAGTCAAACTCTCACTCTTTGCAGAGGATATGATACTGTACGTGGGAAACCCAAAAGACTCCACCCCAAAACTGCTAGAACTCATACAGGAATTCAGTCAAGTGGCAGGATATAAAATCAATGCACAGAAATCCGTGGCATTCCTATACACCAACAACAAGACAGAAGAGAGACAAATCAAGGAGTCGATCCCATTTACAATTGCACCCAAAACCATTAGATACCTAGGAATAAATCTAACCAAAGAGGCAAAGGATCTGTACTCAGAAAACTATAAAATACCCATGAAAGCAATTGAAGAAGACACAAAGAAATGGAAAAACGTTCCATGCTCATGGATTGGGAGAATCAACATTGTGAAGATGTCAATGCTACCTAGAGCAATCTACACATTCAATGCAATCCCCATCAAAATACCATCCACTTTTTTCACAGGCATGGAACAAATAATCCTAAAATTTGTATGGAACCAGAAGAGACCCAGAATAGCCAGAGGAATACTGAAAAAGAAAAGCAAAGCTGGCGGCATCGCAATTCCGGACTTCCAGCTCTATTACAAAGCTGTCATCATCAAGACAGTATGGTCCTGGCACAAAAACAGACACATTGATCAATGGAACAGAATCGAGAGCCCAGAAATGGACCCTCAACTCTATGGTCAACTCATCTTTGACAAAGCAGGAAAGAATGTCCAGTGGAAACGAGACAGTCTCTTCAACAAATGGTGTTGGGAAAATTGGACAGCCACATGCAGAAGAATGAAACTGGACCATTTCCTTACACCACACACAAAAATCGACTCCAAATGGTTGAAAGACCTAAACGTGAGACAGGAGACCATCCAAATCCTAAAGGAGAACACAGGTAGCAACCTTTTCGACCTTAGCCGCAGCAACTTCTTCCTAGAAACATCGCCAAAGGCACGGGAAGCCAGGGCAAAAATGAACTACTGGGATTTCATGCAGATAAAAAGCTTTTGCACAGCAAAAGAAACGGTCCACAAAACCCAAAGACAACCGACAGAATGGGAGAAAATATTTGCAAATGACATATCAGAATAAGGGCTAGTATCCAAAATCTATAAAGAACTTATCAAACTCAACACCCAAAGAACAAATAATCCAGTCAAGAAATGGGCAGAAGACATGAACAGACATTTCTCCAAAGAAGACATCCACATGGCCAACAGGCACATGAAAAAGTGCTCAACATCGCTCGGCATCAGGGAAATCCAAATCAAAACCTCAATGAGATACCACCTCACACCAGTCAGATTGGCTAAAATGAACAAGTCAGGGAACGGCAGATGTTGGCGGGGATGTGGAGAAAGGGGAACCCTCCTACATTCTTGGTGGGAATGCAAGCTGGTGCAACCCCTCTGGAAAACAGTATGGAGGTTCCTCAAACAGTTGAAATTAGAGCTACCGTTCGATCCAGCAATTGCACTACTGGGTATTTACCACAAAGATACAAATGTAGGGACCCGAAGGGGTACGTGTACCCCAATGTTTATAGCAGCAATGTCCACCATAGCCAAACTGTGGAAAGAGCCAAGATGCCCATCGACAGATGAATGGATAAGGAAGAGGTGGTATAGATACACAATGGAATATTATGCAGCCATCAAAAGGAATGAGATCTTGCCATTTGCAACGACGTGGATGGAACTGGAGGGTGTTATGCTGAGTGAAATAAGTCAATCAGAGAAAGACATGTATCACATGACCTCACTGATATGAGGAATTCTTAATCTCAGGAGAGAAACGGAGTGTTACTGCAGTGGTTGGGGGTGGGAGGGATGGGGTGGCTGGGTGCTAGACATTGGGGAGGGTATGTGCTACGGTGAGCGCTGTGAATTGTGCAAGACTGTTGAATCACAGTTCTGTACTTCTGAAACAAATAACGCACCATATTTTAAGAAAAAAGAAAAAGAAGAAGATAACAGGAGAGGAAGAAAAGGGGAGTATGTCAGAGGGGGAGACGAACCATGAGAGATGAAGGACTCTGAAAGACAAACTGAGGGTTCTAGAGGGGAGGGGGGTAGGGGGATGGGTGAGCCTGGTGATGGGTATGGAGGAGGGCACGTTCTGCATGGAGCACTGGGTGTTATGAACAAACAATGAATCATGGAACACTGCACCAAAAACTAATGATGTAATATATGGTGATTAACATAACTATAAAAAAATTAAAAAAATAACCATGAATGAAAGAGGAGAGATGACAACCAACACCAAAGAAATACAAACAATTATAAGAACGTATTATGAGCCACTCTATGCCAGCACATTAGATAATCTTGAAGAAATGGATGCATTCCCAGAAATGTATCAACTACCTAAGCTGAACCAGGAAGAAATAGAAAACCTGAAGAGACCTATAACCGCTAATGAGGAAATTGAAGCAGTCATCAAAAATCTCCCAACAAACAGGAGCCCAAGGCCAGATGGCTTCCCAGGGGAATTCTACCAACCATTTAAAGAAGTAGTACTACCTATTCTTCTGAAACTGTCCCAAAAAATAGAAATGGAAGGAAAGCATCCAAACTCGTCTTATGAGGCCATTACCTTGATCCCCAAACCGAACAAAGACCCCATCAAAAAGGAAAATTACAGGTCCATATCCCTGAGGAACATGGATGCAAAACTTCTCACCAAAACGCCAGCCAATAGGATCCAACAGTGCATTAAAAGGATCATTCCCCACGACCAAGTGGGATTTACTCCTAGGCTGCAAGGTTGGTTCAACATCTGCAAATCAATCAATGTGATACAATACATTAATAAAAAAAAAAAAAGAAAAAGAACCATATGATCCTGTAAATAGACGCAGAAAAAGCATTTGACAAAGTACAGCATCCTTTCTTGAACAAAACTCTTCAGAGTATAGGGAGAGAGGGTACATACCTCAATATCATAAAAGCCATCTATGAATAACCTACAGCCAATATCATTCTCAAGGGGGAAAGGCTGAGAGCTTTTCCCCTAAGGTCAGGAACGCGGCAGGGATGTCCACTCTCACCACTGCTATTCAACATAGTATTAGAAGTCCTAGCCACAGCAATTAGACAACCAAAAGAAACGAAAGGCATCCAAATCGGCAAAGAGGAAGTCAAACTCTCACTCTTTGCAGAGGATATGATACTGTACGTGGGAAACCCAAAAGACTCCACCCCAAAACTGCTAGAACTCATACAGGAATTCAGTCAAGTGGCAGGATATAAAATCAATGCACAGAAATCCGTGGCATTCCTATACACCAACAACAAGACAGAAGAGAGACAAATCAAGGAGTCGATCCCATTTACAATTGCACCCAAAACCATTAGATACCTAGGAATAAATCTAACCAAAGAGGCAAAGGATCTGTACTCAGAAAACTATAAAATACCCATGAAAGCAATTGAAGAAGACACAAAGAAATGGAAAAACGTTCCATGCTCATGGATTGGGAGAATCAACATTGTGAAGATGTCAATGCTACCTAGAGCAATCTACACATTCAATGCAATCCCCATCAAAATACCATCCACTTTTTTCACAGGCATGGAACAAATAATCCTAAAATTTGTATGGAACCAGAAGAGACCCAGAATAGCCAGAGGAATACTGAAAAAGAAAAGCAAAGCTGGCGGCATCGCAATTCCGGACTTCCAGCTCTATTACAAAGCTGTCATCATCAAGACAGTATGGTCCTGGCACAAAAACAGACACATTGATCAATGGAACAGAATCGAGAGCCCAGAAATGGACCCTCAACTCTATGGTCAACTCATCTTTGACAAAGCAGGAAAGAATGTCCAGTGGAAAAGAGACAGTCTCTTCAACAAATGGTGTTGGGAAAATTGGACAGCCACATGCAGAAGAATGAAACTGGACCATTTCCTTACACCACACACAAAAATCGACTCCAAATGGTTGAAAGACCTAAACGTGAGACAGGAGACCATCCAAATCCTAAAGGAGAACACAGGTAGCAACCTTTTCGACCTTAGCCGCAGCAACTTCTTCCTAGAAACATCGCCAAAGGCACGGGAAGCCAGGGCAAAAATGAACTACTGGGATTTCATGCAGATAAAAAGCTTTTGCACAGCAAAAGAAACGGTCCACAAAACCCAAAGACAACCGACAGAATGGGAGAAAATATTTGCAAATGACATATCAGAATAAGGGCTAGTATCCAAAATCTATAAAGAACTTATCAAACTCAACACCCAAAGAACAAATAATCCAGTCAAGGAATGGGCAGAAGACATGAACAGACATTTCTCCAAAGAAGACATCCACATGGCCAACAGGCACATGAAAAAGTGCTCAACATCGCTCGGCATCAGGGAAATCCAAATCAAAACCTCAATGAGATACCACCTCACACCAGTCAGATTGGCTAAAATGAACAAGTCAGGGAACGGCAGATGTTGGCGGGGATGTGGAGAAAGGGGAAGCCTCCTACACTGTTGGTGGGAATGCAAGCTGGTGCAACCCCTCTGGAAAACAGTATGGAGGTTCCTCAAACAGTTGAAATTAGAGCTACCGTTCGATCCAGCAATTGCACTACTGGGTATTTACCACAAAGATACAAATGTAGGGACCCGAAGGGGTACGTGTACCCCAATGTTTATAGCAGCAATGTCCACCATAGCCAAACTGTGGAAAGAGCCAAGATGCCCATCGACAGATGAATGGATAAAGAAGAGGTGGTATAGATACACAATGGAATATTATGCAGCCATCAAAAGGAATGAGATCTTGCCATTTGCAACGACGTGGATGGAACTGGAGGGTGTTATGCTGAGTGAAATAAGTCAATCAGAGAAAGACATGTATCACATGACCTCACTGATATGAGGAATTCTTAATCTCAGGAGAGAAACGGAGTGTTACTGCAGTGGTTGGGGGTGGGAGGGATGGGGTGGCTGGGTGCTAGACATTGGGGAGGGTATGTGCTACGGTGAGCGCTGTGAATTGTGCAAGACTGTTGAATCACAGTTCTGTACTTCTGAAACAAATAACGCACCATATTTTAAGAAAAAAGAAAAAGAAGAAGATAACAGGAGAGGAAGAAAAGGGGAGTATGTCAGAGGGGGAGACGAACCATGAGAGATGAAGGACTCTGAAAGACAAACTGAGGGTTCTAGAGGGGAGGGGGGTAGGGGGATGGGTGAGCCTGGTGATGGGTATGGAGGAGGGCACGTTCTGCATGGAGCACTGGGTGTTATGAACAAACAATGAATCATGGAACACTGCACCAAAAACTAACGATGTAATATATGGTGATTAACATAACTATAAAAAAATTAAAAAAATAACCATGAATGAAAGAGGAGAGATGACAACCAACACCAAAGAAATACAAACAATTATAAGAACGTATTATGAGCCATTCTATGCCAGCACATTAGATAATCTTGAAGAAATGGATGCATTCCCAGAAATGTATCAACTACCTAAGCTGAACCAGGAAGAAATAGAAAACCTGAAGAGACCTATAACCGCTAATGAGGAAATTGAAGCAGTCATCAAAAATCTCCCAACAAACAGGAGCCCAAGGCCAGATGGCTTCCCAGGGGAATTCTACCAACCATTTAAAGAAGTAGTACTACCTATTCTTCTGAAACTGTCCCAAAAAATAGAAATGGAAGGAAAGCATCCAAACTCGTCTTATGAGGCCATTACCTTGATCCCCAAACCGAACAAAGACCCCATCAAAAAGGAAAATTACCGGTCCATATCCCTGAGGAACATGGATGCAAAACTTCTCACCAAAACGCCAGCCAATAGGATCCAACAGTGCATTAAAAGGATCATTCACCACGACCAAGTGGGATTTACTCCTAGGCTGCAAGGTTGGTTCAACATCTGCAAATCAATCAATGTGATACAATACATTAATAAAAAAAAAAAAAAGAAAAAGAACCATATGATCCGGTAAATAGATGCAGAAAAAGCATTTGACAAAGTACAGCATCCTTTCTTGAACAAAACTCTTCAGAGTATAGGGAGAGAGGGTACATACCTCAATATCATAAAAGCCATCTATGAATAACCTACAGCCAATATCATTCTCAAGGGGGAAAGGCTGAGAGCTTTTCCCCTAAGGTCAGGAACGCGGCAGGGATGTCCACTCTCACCACTGCTATTCAACATAGTATTAGAAGTCCTAGCCACAGCAATTAGACAACCAAAAGAAACGAAAGGCATCCAAATCGGCAAAGAGGAAGTCAAACTCTCACTCTTTGCAGAGGATATGATACTGTACGTGGGAAACCCAAAAGACTCCACCCCAAAACTGCTAGAACTCATACAGGAATTCAGTCAAGTGGCAGGATATAAAATCAATGCACAGAAATCCGTGGCATTCCTATACACCAACAACAAGACAGAAGAGAGACAAATCAAGGAGTCGATCCCATTTACAATTGCACCCAAAACCATTAGATACCTAGGAATAAATCTAACCAAAGAGGCAAAGGATCTGTACTCAGAAAACTATAAAATACCCATGAAAGCAATTGAAGAAGACACAAAGAAATGGAAAAACGTTCCATGCTCATGGATTGGGAGAATCAACATTGTGAAGATGTCAATGCTACCTAGAGCAATCTACACATTCAATGCAATCCCCATCAAAATACCATCCACTTTTTTCACAGGCATGGAACAAATAATCCTAAAATTTGTATGGAACCAGAAGAGACCCAGAATAGCCAGAGGAATACTGAAAAAGAAAAGCAAAGCTGGCGGCATCGCAATTCCGGACTTCCAGCTCTATTACAAAGCTGTCATCATCAAGACAGTATGGTCCTGGCACAAAAACAGACACATTGATCAATGGAACAGAATCGAGAGCCCAGAAATGGACCCTCAACTCTATGGTCAACTCATCTTTGACAAAGCAGGAAAGAATGTCCAGTGGAAACGAGACAGTCTCTTCAACAAATGGTGTTGGGAAAATTGGACAGCCACATGCAGAAGAATGAAACTGGACCATTTCCTTACACCACACACAAAAATCGACTCCAAATGGTTGAAAGACCTAAACGTGAGACAGGAGACCATCCAAATCCTAAAGGAGAACACAGGTAGCAACCTTTTCGACCTTAGCCGCAGCAACTTCTCCCTAGAAACATCGCCAAAGGCACGGGAAGCCAGGGCAAAAATGACCTACTGGGATTTCATGCAGATAAAAAGCTTTTGCACAGCAAAAGAAACGGTCCACAAAACCCAAAGACAACCGACACAATGGGAGAAAATATTTGCAAATGACATATCAGAATAAGGGCTAGTATCCAAAATCTATAAAGAACTTATCAAACTCAACACCCAAAGAACAAATAATCCAGTCAAGGAATGGGCAGAAGACATGAACAGACATTTCTCCAAAGAAGACATCCACATGGCCAACAGGCACTTGAAAAAGTGCTCAACATCGCTCGGCATCAGGGAAATCCAAATCAAAACCTCAATGAGATACCACCTCACACCAGTCAGATTGGCTAAAATGAACAAGTCAGGGAACGGCAGATGTTGGCGGGGATGTGGAGAAAGGGGAACCCTCCTACACTGTTGGTGGGAATGCAAGCTGGTGCAACCCCTCTGGAAAACAGTATGGAGGTTCCTCAAACAGTTGAAATTAGAGCTACCGTTCGATCCAGCAATTGCACTACTGGGTATTTACCACAAAGATACAAATGTAGGGACCCGAAGGGGTACGTGTACCCCAATGTTTATAGCAGCAATGTCCACCATAGCCAAACTGTGGAAAGAGCCAAGATGCCCATCGACAGATGAATGGATAAAGAAGAGGTGGTATAGATACACAATGGAATATTATGCAGCCATCAAAAGGAATGAGATCTTGCCATTTGCAACGACGTGGATGGAACTGGAGGGTGTTATGCTGAGTGAAATAAGTCAATCAGAGAAAGACATGTATCACATGACCTCACTGATATGAGGAATTCTTAATCTCAGGAGAGAAACGGAGTGTTACTGCAGTGGTTGGGGGTGGGAGGGATGGGGTGGCTGGGTGCTAGACATTGGGGAGGGTATGTGCTACGGTGAGCGCTGTGAATTGTGCAAGACTGTTGAATCACAGTTCTGTACTTCTGAAACAAATAACGCACCATATTTTAAGAAAAAAGAAAAAGAAGAAGATAACAGGAGAGGAAGAAAAGGGGAGTATGTCAGAGGGGGAGACGAACCATGAGAGATGAAGGACTCTGAAAGACAAACTGAGGGTTCTAGAGGGGAGGGGGGTAGGGGGATGGGTGAGCCTGGTGATGGGTATGGAGGAGGGCACGTTCTGCATGGAGCACTGGGTGTTATGAACAAACAATGAATCATGGAACACTGCACCAAAAACTAACGATGTAATATATGGTGATTAACATAACTATAAAAAAATTAAAAAAATAACCATGAATGAAAGAGGAGAGATGACAACCAACACCAAAGAAATACAAACAATTATAAGAACGTATTATGAGCCACTCTATGCCAGCACATTAGATAATCTTGAAGAAATGGATGCATTCCCAGAAATGTATCAACTACCTAAGCTGAACCAGGAAGAAATAGAAAACCTGAAGAGACCTATAACCGCTAATGAGGAAATTGAAGCAGTCATCAAAAATCTCCCAACAAACAGGAGCCCAAGGCCAGATGGCTTCCCAGGGGAATTCTACCAACCATTTAAAGAAGTAGTACTACCTATTCTTCTGAAACTGTCCCAAAAAATAGAAATGGAAGGAAAGCATCCAAACTCGTCTTATGAGGCCATTACCTTGATCCCCAAACCGAACAAAGACCCCATCAAAAAGGAAAATTACAGGTCCATATCCCTGAGGAACATGGATGCGAAACTTCTCACCAAAACGCCAGCCAATAGGATCCAACAGTGCATTAAAAGGATCATTCCCCACGACCAAGTGGGATTTACTCCTAGGCTGCAAGGTTGGTTCAACATCTGCAAATCAATCAATGTGATACAATACATTAATAAAAAAAAAAAAAGAAAAAGAACCATATGATCCTGTAAATAGACGCAGAAAAAGCATTTGACAAAGTACAGCATCCTTTCTTGAACAAAACTCTTCAGAGTATAGGGAGAGAGGGTACATACCTCAATATCATAAAAGCCATCTATGAATAACCTACAGCCAATATCATTCTCAAGGGGGAAAGGCTGAGAGCTTTTCCCCTAAGGTCAGGAACGCGGCGGGGATGTCCACTCTCACCACTGCTATTCAACATAGTATTAGAAGTCCTAGCCACAGCAATTAGACAACCAAAAGAAACGAAAGGCATCCAAATCGGCAAAGAGGAAGTCAAACTCTCACTCTTTGCAGAGGATATGATACTGTACGTGGGAAACCCAAAAGACTCCACCCCAAAACTGCTAGAACTCATACAGGAATTCAGTCAAGTGGCAGGATATAAAATCAATGCACAGAAATCCGTGGCATTCCTATACACCAACAACAAGACAGAAGAGAGACAAATCAAGGAGTCGATCCCATTTACAATTGCACCCAAAACCATTAGATACCTAGGAATAAATCTAACCAAAGAGGCAAAGGATCTGTACTCAGAAAACTATAAAATACCCATGAAAGCAATTGAAGAAGACACAAAGAAATGGAAAAACGTTCCATGCTCATGGATTGGGAGAATCAACATTGTGAAGATGTCAATGCTACCTAGAGCAATCTACACATTCAATGCAATCCCCATCAAAATACCATCCACTTTTTTCACAGGCATGGAACAAATAATCCTAAAATTTGTATGGAACCAGAAGAGACCCAGAATAGCCAGAGGAATACTGAAAAAGAAAAGCAAAGCTGGCGGCATCGCAATTCCGGACTTCCAGCTCTATTACAAAGCTGTCATCATCAAGACAGTATGGTCCTGGCACAAAAACAGACACATTGATCAATGGAACAGAATCGAGAGCCCAGAAATGGACCCTCAACTCTATGGTCAACTCATCTTTGACAAAGCAGGAAAGAATGTCCAGTGGAAACGAGACAGTCTCTTCAACAAATGGTGTTGGGAAAATTGGACAGCCACATGCAGAAGAATGAAACTGGACCATTTCCTTACACCACACACAAAAATCGACTCCAAATGGTTGAAAGACCTAAACGTGAGACAGGAGACCATCCAAATCCTAAAGGAGAACACAGGTAGCAACCTTTTCGACCTTAGCCGCAGCAACTTCTCCCTAGAAACATCGCCAAAGGCACGGGAAGCCAGGGCAAAAATGACCTACTGGGATTTCATGCAGATAAAAAGCTTTTGCACAGCAAAAGAAACGGTCCACAAAACCCAAAGACAACCGACAGAATGGGAGAAAATATTTGCAAATGACATATCAGAATAAGGGCTAGTATCCAAAATCTATAAAGAACTTATCAAACTCAACACCCAAAGAACAAATAATCCAGTCAAGGAATGGGCAGAAGACATGAACAGACATTTCTCCAAAGAAGACATCCACATGGCCAACAGGCACATGAAAAAGTGCTCAACATCGCTCGGCATCAGGGAAATCCAAATCAAAACCTCAATGAGATACCACCTCACACCAGTCCGATTGGCTAAAATGAACAAGTCAGGGAACGGCAGATGTTGGCGGGGATGTGGAGAAAGGGGAACCCTCCTACACTGTTGGTGGGAATGCAAGCTGGTGCAACCCCTCTGGAAAACAGTATGGAGGTTCCTCAAACAGTTGAAATTAGAGCTACCGTTCGATCCAGCAATTGCACTACTGGGTATTTACCACAAAGATACAAATGTAGGGACCCGAAGGGGTACGTGTACCCCAATGTTTATAGCAGCAATGTCCACCATAGCCAAACTGTGGAAAGAGCCAAGATGCCCATCGACAGATGAATGGATAAAGAAGAGGTGGTATAGATACACAATGGAATATTATGCAGCCATCAAAAGGAATGAGATCTTGCCATTTGCAACGACGTGGATGGAACTGGAGGGTGTTATGCTGAGTGAAATAAGTCAATCAGAGAAAGACATGTATCACATGACCTCACTGATATGAGGAATTCTTAATCTCAGGAGAGAAACGGAGTGTTACTGCAGTGGTTGGGGGTGGGAGGGATGGGGTGGCTGGGTGCTAGACATTGGGGAGGGTATGTGCTACGGTGAGCGCTGTGAATTGTGCAAGACTGTTGAATCACAGTTCTGTACTTCTGAAACAAATAACGCACCATATTTTAAGAAAAAAGAAAAAGAAGAAGATAACAGGAGAGGAAGAAAAGGGGAGTATGTCAGAGGGGGAGACGAACCATGAGAGATGAAGGACTCTGAAAGACAAACTGAGGGTTCTAGAGGGGAGGGGGGTAGGGGGATGGGTGAGCCTGGTGATGGGTATGGAGGAGGGCACGTTCTGCATGGAGCACTGGGTGTTATGAACAAACAATGAATCATGGAACACTGCACCAAAAACTAACGATGTAATATATGGTGATTAACATAACTATAAAAAAATTAAAAAAATAACCATGAATGAAAGAGGAGAGATGACAACCAACACCAAAGAAATACAAACAATTATAAGAACGTATTATGAGCCACTCTATGCCAGCAGATTAGATAATCTTGAAGAAATGGATGCATTCCCAGAAATGTATCAACTACCTAAGCTGAACCAGGAAGAAATAGAAAACCTGAAGAGACCTATAACCGCTAATGAGGAAATTGAAGCAGTCATCAAAAATCTCCCAACAAACAGGAGCCCAAGGCCAGATGGCTTCCCAGGGGAATTCTACCAACCATTTAAAGAAGTAGTACTACCTATTCTTCTGAAACTGTCCCAAAAAATAGAAATGGAAGGAAAGCATCCAAACTCGTCTTATGAGGCCATTACCTTGATCCCCAAACCGAACAAAGACCCCATCAAAAAGGAAAATTACAGGTCCATATCCCTGAGGAACATGGATGCGAAACTTCTCACCAAAACGCCAGCCAATAGGATCCAACAGTGCATTAAAAGGATCATTCCCCACGACCAAGTGGGATTTACTCCTAGGCTGCAAGGTTGGTTCAACATCTGCAAATCAATCAATGTGATACAATACATTAATAAAAAAAAAAAAAGAAAAAGAACCATATGATCCTGTAAATAGACGCAGAAAAAGCATTTGACAAAGTACAGCATCCTTTCTTGAACAAAACTCTTCAGAGTATAGGGAGAGAGGGTACATACCTCAATATCATAAAAGCCATCTATGAATAACCTACAGCCAATATCATTCTCAAGGGGGAAAGGCTGAGAGCTTTTCCCCTAAGGTCAGGAACGCGGCGGGGATGTCCACTCTCACCACTGCTATTCAACATAGTATTAGAAGTCCTAGCCACAGCAATTAGACAACCAAAAGAAACGAAAGGCATCCAAATCGGCAAAGAGGAAGTCAAACTCTCACTCTTTGCAGAGGATATGATACTGTACGTGGGAAACCCAAAAGACTCCACCCCAAAACTGCTAGAACTCATACAGGAATTCAGTCAAGTGGCAGGATATAAAATCAATGCACAGAAATCCGTGGCATTCCTATACACCAACAACAAGACAGAAGAGAGACAAATCAAGGAGTCGATCCCATTTACAATTGCACCCAAAACCATTAGATACCTAGGAATAAATCTAACCAAAGAGGCAAAGGATCTGTACTCAGAAAACTATAAAATACCCATGAAAGCAATTGAAGAAGACACAAAGAAATGGAAAAACGTTCCATGCTCATGGATTGGGAGAATCAACATTGTGAAGATGTCAATGCTACCTAGAGCAATCTACACATTCAATGCAATCCCCATCAAAATACCATCCACTTTTTTCACAGGCATGGAACAAATAATCCTAAAATTTGTATGGAACCAGAAGAGACCCAGAATAGCCAGAGGAATACTGAAAAAGAAAAGCAAAGCTGGCGGCATCGCAATTCCGGACTTCCAGCTCTATTACAAAGCTGTCATCATCAAGACAGTATGGTCCTGGCACAAAAACAGACACATTGATCAATGGAACAGAATCGAGAGCCCAGAAATGGACCCTCAACTCTATGGTCAACTCATCTTTGACAAAGCAGGAAAGAATGTCCAGTGGAAACGAGACAGTCTCTTCAACAAATGGTGTTGGGAAAATTGGACAGCCACATGCAGAAGAATGAAACTGGACCATTTCCTTACACCACACACAAAAATCGACTCCAAATGGTTGAAAGACCTAAACGTGAGACAGGAGACCATCCAAATCCTAAAGGAGAACACAGGTAGCAACCTTTTCGACCTTAGCCGCAGCAACTTCTTCCTAGAAACATCGCCAAAGGCACGGGAAGCCAGGGCAAAAATGAACTACTGGGATTTCATGCAGATAAAAAGCTTTTGCACAGCAAAAGAAACGGTCCACAAAACCCAAAGACAACCGACAGAATGGGAGAAAATATTTGCAAATGACATATCAGAATAAGGGCTAGTATCCAAAATCTATAAAGAACTTATCAAACTCAACACCCAAAGAACAAATAATCCAGTCAAGAAATGGGCAGAAGACATGAACAGACATTTCTCCAAAGAAGACATCCACATGGCCAACAGGCACATGAAAAAGTGCTCAACATCGCTCGGCATCAGGGAAATCCAAATCAAAACCTCAATGAGATACCACCTCACACCAGTCCGATTGGCTAAAATGAACAAGTCAGGGAACGGCAGATGTTGGCGGGGATGTGGAGAAAGGGGAACCCTCCTACACTGTTGGTGGGAATGCAAGCTGGTGCAACCCCTCTGGAAAACAGTATGGAGGTTCCTCAAACAGTTGAAATTAGAGCTACCGTTCGATCCAGCAATTGCACTACTGGGTATTTACCACAAAGATACAAATGTAGGGACCCGAAGGGGTACGTGTACCCCAATGTTTATAGCAGCAATGTCCACCATAGCCAAACTGTGGAAAGAGCCAAGATGCCCATCGACAGATGAATGGATAAAGAAGAGGTGGTATAGATACACAATGGAATATTATGCAGCCATCAAAAGGAATGAGATCTTGCCATTTGCAACGACGTGGATGGAACTGGAGGGTGTTATGCTGAGTGAAATAAGTCAATCAGAGAAAGACATGTATCACATGACCTCACTGATATGAGGAATTCTTAATCTCAGGAGAGAAACGGAGTGTTACTGCAGTGGTTGGGGGTGGGAGGGATGGGGTGGCTGGGTGCTAGACATTGGGGAGGGTATGTGCTACGGTGAGCGCTGTGAATTGTGCAAGACTGTTGAATCACAGTTCTGTACTTCTGAAACAAATAACGCACCATATTTTAAGAAAAAAGAAAAAGAAGAAGATAACAGGAGAGGAAGAAAAGGGGAGTATGTCAGAGGGGGAGACGAACCATGAGAGATGAAGGACTCTGAAAGACAAACTGAGGGTTCTAGAGGGGAGGGGGGTAGGGGGATGGGTGAGCCTGGTGATGGGTATGGAGGAGGGCACGTTCTGCATGGAGCACTGGGTGTTATGAACAAACAATGAATCATGGAACACTGCACCAAAAACTAATGATGTAATATATGGTGATTAACATAACTATAAAAAAATTAAAAAAATAACCATGAATGAAAGAGGAGAGATGACAACCAACACCAAAGAAATACAAACAATTATAAGAACGTATTATGAGCCACTCTATGCCAGCACATTAGATAATCTTGAAGAAATGGATGCATTCCCAGAAATGTATCAACTACCTAAGCTGAACCAGGAAGAAATAGAAAACCTGAAGAGACCTATAACCGCTAATGAGGAAATTGAAGCAGTCATCAAAAATCTCCCAACAAACAGGAGCCCAAGGCCAGATGGCTTCCCAGGGGAATTCTACCAACCATTTAAAGAAGTAGTACTACCTATTCTTCTGAAACTGTCCCAAAAAATAGAAATGGAAGGAAAGCATCCAAACTCGTCTTATGAGGCCATTACCTTGATCCCCAAACCGAACAAAGACCCCATCAAAAAGGAAAATTACCGGTCCATATCCCTGAGGAACATGGATGCGAAACTTCTCACCAAAACGCCAGCCAATAGGATCCAACAGTGCATTAAAAGGATCATTCCCCACGACCAAGTGGGATTTACTCCTAGGCTGCAAGGTTGGTTCAACATCTGCAAATCAATCAATGTGATACAATACATTAATAAAAAAAAAAAAAAGAAAAAGAACCATATGATCCTGTAAATAGACGCAGAAAAAGCATTTGACAAAGTACAGCATCCTTTCTTGAACAAAACTCTTCAGAGTATAGGGAGAGAGGGTACATACCTCAATATCATAAAAGCCATCTATGAATAACCTACAGCCAATATCATTCTCAAGGGGGAAAGGCTGAGAGCTTTTCCCCTAAGGTCAGGAACGCGGCAGGGATGTCCACTCTCACCACTGCTATTCAACATAGTATTAGAAGTCCTAGCCACAGCAATTAGACAACCAAAAGAAACGAAAGGCATCCAAATCGGCAAAGAGGAAGTCAAACTCTCACTCTTTGCAGAGGATATGATACTGTACGTGGGAAACCCAAAAGACTCCACCCCAAAACTGCTAGAACTCATACAGGAATTCAGTCAAGTGGCAGGATATAAAATCAATGCACAGAAATCCGTGGCATTCCTATACACCAACAACAAGACAGAAGAGAGACAAATCAAGGAGTCGATCCCATTTACAATTGCACCCAAAACCATTAGATACCTAGGAATAAATCTAACCAAAGAGGCAAAGGATCTGTACTCAGAAAACTATAAAATACCCATGAAAGCAATTGAAGAAGACACAAAGAAATGGAAAAACGTTCCATGCTCATGGATTGGGAGAATCAACATTGTGAAGATGTCAATGCTACCTAGAGCAATCTACACATTCAATGCAATCCCCATCAAAATACCATCCACTTTTTTCACAGGCATGGAACAAATAATCCTAAAATTTGTATGGAACCAGAAGAGACCCAGAATAGCCAGAGGAATACTGAAAAAGAAAAGCAAAGCTGGCGGCATCGCAATTCCGGACTTCCAGCTCTATTACAAAGCTGTCATCATCAAGACAGTATGGTCCTGGCACAAAAACAGACACATTGATCAATGGAACAGAATCGAGAGCCCAGAAATGGACCCTCAACTCTATGGTCAACTCATCTTTGACAAAGCAGGAAAGAATGTCCAGTGGAAAAGAGACAGTCTCTTCAACAAATGGTGTTGGGAAAATTGGACAGCCACATGCAGAAGAATGAAACTGGACCATTTCCTTACACCACACACAAAAATCGACTCCAAATGGTTGAAAGACCTAAACGTGAGACAGGAGACCATCCAAATCCTAAAGGAGAACACAGGTAGCAACCTTTTCGACCTTAGCCGCAGCAACTTCTTCCTAGAAACATCGCCAAAGGCACGGGAAGCCAGGGCAAAAATGAACTACTGGGATTTCATGCAGATAAAAAGCTTTTGCACAGCAAAAGAAACGGTCCACAAAACCCAAAGACAACCGACAGAATGGGAGAAAATATTTGCAAATGACATATCAGAATAAGGGCTAGTATCCAAAATCTATAAAGAACTTATCAAACTCAACACCCAAAGAACAAATAATCCAGTCAAGAAATGGGCAGAAGACATGAACAGACATTTCTCCAAAGAAGACATCCACATGGCCAACAGGCACATGAAAAAGTGCTCAACATCGCTCGGCATCAGGGAAATCCAAATCAAAACCTCAATGAGATACCACCTCACACCAGTCCGATTGGCTAAAATGAACAAGTCAGGGAACGGCAGATGTTGGCGGGGATGTGGAGAAAGGGGAACCCTCCTACACTGTTGGTGGGAATGCAAGCTGGTGCAACCCCTCTGGAAAACAGTATGGAGGTTCCTCAAACAGTTGAAATTAGAGCTACCGTTCGATCCAGCAATTGCACTACTGGGTATTTACCACAAAGATACAAATGTAGGGACCCGAAGGGGTACGTGTACCCCAATGTTTATAGCAGCAATGTCCACCATAGCCAAACTGTGGAAAGAGCCAAGATGCCCATCGACAGATGAATGGATAAAGAAGAGGTGGTATAGATACACAATGGAATATTATGCAGCCATCAAAAGGAATGAGATCTTGCCATTTGCAACGACGTGGATGGAACTGGAGGGTGTTATGCTGAGTGAAATAAGTCAATCAGAGAAAGACATGTATCACATGACCTCACTGATATGAGGAATTCTTAATCTCAGGAGAGAAACGGAGTGTTACTGCAGTGGTTGGGGGTGGGAGGGATGGGGTGGCTGGGTGCTAGACATTGGGGAGGGTATGTGCTACGGTGAGCGCTGTGAATTGTGCAAGACTGTTGAATCACAGTTCTGTACTTCTGAAACAAATAACGCACCATATTTTAAGAAAAAAGAAAAAGAAGAAGATAACAGGAGAGGAAGAAAAGGGGAGTATGTCAGAGGGGGAGACGAACCATGAGAGATGAAGGACTCTGAAAGACAAACTGAGGGTTCTAGAGGGGAGGGGGGTAGGGGGATGGGTGAGCCTGGTGATGGGTATGGAGGAGGGCACGTTCTGCATGGAGCACTGGGTGTTATGAACAAACAATGAATCATGGAACACTGCACCAAAAACTAATGATGTAATATATGGTGATTAACATAACTATAAAAAAATTAAAAAAATAACCATGAATGAAAGAGGAGAGATGACAACCAACACCAAAGAAATACAAACAATTATAAGAACGTATTATGAGCCACTCTATGCCAGCACATTAGATAATCTTGAAGAAATGGATGCATTCCCAGAAATGTATCAACTACCTAAGCTGAACCAGGAAGAAATAGAAAACCTGAAGAGACCTATAACCGCTAATGAGGAAATTGAAGCAGTCATCAAAAATCTCCCAACAAACAGGAGCCCAAGGCCAGATGGCTTCCCAGGGGAATTCTACCAACCATTTAAAGAAGTAGTACTACCTATTCTTCTGAAACTGTCCCAAAAAATAGAAATGGAAGGAAAGCATCCAAACTCGTCTTATGAGGCCATTACCTTGATCCCCAAACCGAACAAAGACCCCATCAAAAAGGAAAATTACCGGTCCATATCCCTGAGGAACATGGATGCGAAACTTCTCACCAAAACGCCAGCCAATAGGATCCAACAGTGCATTAAAAGGATCATTCCCCACGACCAAGTGGGATTTACTCCTAGGCTGCAAGGTTGGTTCAACATCTGCAAATCAATCAATGTGATACAATACATTAATAAAAAAAAAAAAAAAGAAAAAGAACCATATGATCCTGTAAATAGACGCAGAAAAAGCATTTGACAAAGTACAGCATCCTTTCTTGAACAAAACTCTTCAGAGTATAGGGAGAGAGGGTACATACCTCAATATCATAAAAGCCATCTATGAATAACCTACAGCCAATATCATTCTCAAGGGGGAAAGGCTGAGAGCTTTTCCCCTAAGGTCAGGAACGCGGCAGGGATGTCCACTCTCACCACTGCTATTCAACATAGTATTAGAAGTCCTAGCCACAGCAATTAGACAACCAAAAGAAACGAAAGGCATCCAAATCGGCAAAGAGGAAGTCAAACTCTCACTCTTTGCAGAGGATATGATACTGTACGTGGGAAACCCAAAAGACTCCACCCCAAAACTGCTAGAACTCATACAGGAATTCAGTCAAGTGGCAGGATATAAAATCAATGCACAGAAATCCGTGGCATTCCTATACACCAACAACAAGACAGAAGAGAGACAAATCAAGGAGTCGATCCCATTTACAATTGCACCCAAAACCATTAGATACCTAGGAATAAATCTAACCAAAGAGGCAAAGGATCTGTACTCAGAAAACTATAAAATACCCATGAAAGCAATTGAAGAAGACACAAAGAAATGGAAAAACGTTCCATGCTCATGGATTGGGAGAATCAACATTGTGAAGATGTCAATGCTACCTAGAGCAATCTACACATTCAATGCAATCCCCATCAAAATACCATCCACTTTTTTCACAGGCATGGAACAAATAATCCTAAAATTTGTATGGAACCAGAAGAGACCCAGAATAGCCAGAGGAATACTGAAAAAGAAAAGCAAAGCTGGCGGCATCGCAATTCCGGACTTCCAGCTCTATTACAAAGCTGTCATCATCAAGACAGTATGGTCCTGGCACAAAAACAGACACATTGATCAATGGAACAGAATCGAGAGCCCAGAAATGGACCCTCAACTCTATGGTCAACTCATCTTTGACAAAGCAGGAAAGAATGTCCAGTGGAAACGAGACAGTCTCTTCAACAAATGGTGTTGGGAAAATTGGACAGCCACATGCAGAAGAATGAAACTGGACCATTTCCTTACACCACACACAAAAATCGACTCCAAATGGTTGAAAGACCTAAACGTGAGACAGGAGACCATCCAAATCCTAAAGGAGAACACAGGTAGCAACCTTTTCGACCTTAGCCGCAGCAACTTCTCCCTAGAAACATCGCCAAAGGCACGGGAAGCCAGGGCAAAAATGACCTACTGGGATTTCATGCAGATAAAAAGCTTTTGCACAGCAAAAGAAACGGTCCACAAAACCCAAAGACAACCGACAGAATGGGAGAAAATATTTGCAAATGACATATCAGAATAAGGGCTAGTATCCAAAATCTATAAAGAACTTATCAAACTCAACACCCAAAGAACAAATAATCCAGTCAAGGAATGGGCAGAAGACATGAACAGACATTTCTCCAAAGAAGACATCCACATGGCCAACAGGCACATGAAAAAGTGCTCAACATCGCTCGGCATCAGGGAAATCCAAATCAAAACCTCAATGAGATACCACCTCACACCAGTCCGATTGGCTAAAATGAACAAGTCAGGGAACGGCAGATGTTGGCGGGGATGTGGAGAAAGGGGAACCCTCCTACACTGTTGGTGGGAATGCAAGCTGGTGCAACCCCTCTGGAAAACAGTATGGAGGTTCCTCAAACAGTTGAAATTAGAGCTACCGTTCGATCCAGCAATTGCACTACTGGGTATTTACCACAAAGATACAAATGTAGGGACCCGAAGGGGTACGTGTACCCCAATGTTTATAGCAGCAATGTCCACCATAGCCAAACTGTGGAAAGAGCCAAGATGCCCATCGACAGATGAATGGATAAAGAAGAGGTGGTATAGATACACAATGGAATATTATGCAGCCATCAAAAGGAATGAGATCTTGCCATTTGCAACGACGTGGATGGAACTGGAGGGTGTTATGCTGAGTGAAATAAGTCAATCAGAGAAAGACATGTATCACATGACCTCACTGATATGAGGAATTCTTAATCTCAGGAGAGAAACGGAGTGTTACTGCAGTGGTTGGGGGTGGGAGGGATGGGGTGGCTGGGTGCTAGACATTGGGGAGGGTATGTGCTACGGTGAGCGCTGTGAATTGTGCAAGACTGTTGAATCACAGTTCTGTACTTCTGAAACAAATAACGCACCATATTTTAAGAAAAAAGAAAAAGAAGAAGATAACAGGAGAGGAAGAAAAGGGGAGTATGTCAGAGGGGGAGACGAACCATGAGAGATGAAGGACTCTGAAAGACAAACTGAGGGTTCTAGAGGGGAGGGGGGTAGGGGGATGGGTGAGCCTGGTGATGGGTATGGAGGAGGGCACGTTCTGCATGGAGCACTGGGTGTTATGAACAAACAATGAATCATGGAACACTGCACCAAAAACTAACGATGTAATATATGGTGATTAACATAACTATAAAAAAATTAAAAAAATAACCATGAATGAAAGAGGAGAGATGACAACCAACACCAAAGAAATACAAACAATTATAAGAACGTATTATGAGCCACTCTATGCCAGCAGATTAGATAATCTTGAAGAAATGGATGCATTCCCAGAAATGTATCAACTACCTAAGCTGAACCAGGAAGAAATAGAAAACCTGAAGAGACCTATAACCGCTAATGAGGAAATTGAAGCAGTCATCAAAAATCTCCCAACAAACAGGAGCCCAAGGCCAGATGGCTTCCCAGGGGAATTCTACCAACCATTTAAAGAAGTAGTACTACCTATTCTTCTGAAACTGTCCCAAAAAATAGAAATGGAAGGAAAGCATCCAAACTCGTCTTATGAGGCCATTACCTTGATCCCCAAACCGAACAAAGACCCCATCAAAAAGGAAAATTACAGGTCCATATCCCTGAGGAACATGGATGCGAAACTTCTCACCAAAACGCCAGCCAATAGGATCCAACAGTGCATTAAAAGGATCATTCCCCACGACCAAGTGGGATTTACTCCTAGGCTGCAAGGTTGGTTCAACATCTGCAAATCAATCAATGTGATACAATACATTAATAAAAAAAAAAAAAGAAAAAGAACCATATGATCCTGTAAATAGACGCAGAAAAAGCATTTGACAAAGTACAGCATCCTTTCTTGAACAAAACTCTTCAGAGTATAGGGAGAGAGGGTACATACCTCAATATCATAAAAGCCATCTATGAATAACCTACAGCCAATATCATTCTCAAGGGGGAAAGGCTGAGAGCTTTTCCCCTAAGGTCAGGAACGCGGCGGGGATGTCCACTCTCACCACTGCTATTCAACATAGTATTAGAAGTCCTAGCCACAGCAATTAGACAACCAAAAGAAACGAAAGGCATCCAAATCGGCAAAGAGGAAGTCAAACTCTCACTCTTTGCAGAGGATATGATACTGTACGTGGGAAACCCAAAAGACTCCACCCCAAAACTGCTAGAACTCATACAGGAATTCAGTCAAGTGGCAGGATATAAAATCAATGCACAGAAATCCGTGGCATTCCTATACACCAACAACAAGACAGAAGAGAGACAAATCAAGGAGTCGATCCCATTTACAATTGCACCCAAAACCATTAGATACCTAGGAATAAATCTAACCAAAGAGGCAAAGGATCTGTACTCAGAAAACTATAAAATACCCATGAAAGCAATTGAAGAAGACACAAAGAAATGGAAAAACGTTCCATGCTCATGGATTGGGAGAATCAACATTGTGAAGATGTCAATGCTACCTAGAGCAATCTACACATTCAATGCAATCCCCATCAAAATACCATCCACTTTTTTCACAGGCATGGAACAAATAATCCTAAAATTTGTATGGAACCAGAAGAGACCCAGAATAGCCAGAGGAATACTGAAAAAGAAAAGCAAAGCTGGCGGCATCGCAATTCCGGACTTCCAGCTCTATTACAAAGCTGTCATCATCAAGACAGTATGGTCCTGGCACAAAAACAGACACATTGATCAATGGAACAGAATCGAGAGCCCAGAAATGGACCCTCAACTCTATGGTCAACTCATCTTTGACAAAGCAGGAAAGAATGTCCAGTGGAAACGAGACAGTCTCTTCAACAAATGGTGTTGGGAAAATTGGACAGCCACATGCAGAAGAATGAAACTGGACCATTTCCTTACACCACACACAAAAATCGACTCCAAATGGTTGAAAGACCTAAACGTGAGACAGGAGACCATCCAAATCCTAAAGGAGAACACAGGTAGCAACCTTTTCGACCTTAGCCGCAGCAACTTCTTCCTAGAAACATCGCCAAAGGCACGGGAAGCCAGGGCAAAAATGAACTACTGGGATTTCATGCAGATAAAAAGCTTTTGCACAGCAAAAGAAACGGTCCACAAAACCCAAAGACAACCGACAGAATGGGAGAAAATATTTGCAAATGACATATCAGAATAAGGGCTAGTATCCAAAATCTATAAAGAACTTATCAAACTCAACACCCAAAGAACAAATAATCCAGTCAAGAAATGGGCAGAAGACATGAACAGACATTTCTCCAAAGAAGACATCCACATGGCCAACAGGCACATGAAAAAGTGCTCAACATCGCTCGGCATCAGGGAAATCCAAATCAAAACCTCAATGAGATACCACCTCACACCAGTCCGATTGGCTAAAATGAACAAGTCAGGGAACGGCAGATGTTGGCGGGGATGTGGAGAAAGGGGAACCCTCCTACATTCTTGGTGGGAATGCAAGCTGGTGCAACCCCTCTGGAAAACAGTATGGAGGTTCCTCAAACAGTTGAAATTAGAGCTACCGTTCGATCCAGCAATTGCACTACTGGGTATTTACCACAAAGATACAAATGTAGGGACCCGAAGGGGTACGTGTACCCCAATGTTTATAGCAGCAATGTCCACCATAGCCAAACTGTGGAAAGAGCCAAGATGCCCATCGACAGATGAATGGATAAAGAAGAGGTGGTATAGATACACAATGGAATATTATGCAGCCATCAAAAGGAATGAGATCTTGCCATTTGCAACGACGTGGATGGAACTGGAGGGTGTTATGCTGAGTGAAATAAGTCAATCAGAGAAAGACATGTATCACATGACCTCACTGATATGAGGAATTCTTAATCTCAGGAGAGAAACGGAGTGTTACTGCAGTGGTTGGGGGTGGGAGGGATGGGGTGGCTGGGTGCTAGACATTGGGGAGGGTATGTGCTACGGTGAGCGCTGTGAATTGTGCAAGACTGTTGAATCACAGTTCTGTACTTCTGAAACAAATAACGCACCATATTTTAAGAAAAAAGAAAAAGAAGAAGATAACAGGAGAGGAAGAAAAGGGGAGTATGTCAGAGGGGGAGACGAACCATGAGAGATGAAGGACTCTGAAAGACAAACTGAGGGTTCTAGAGGGGAGGGGGGTAGGGGGATGGGTGAGCCTGGTGATGGGTATGGAGGAGGGCACGTTCTGCATGGAGCACTGGGTGTTATGAACAAACAATGAATCATGGAACACTGCACCAAAAACTAATGATGTAATATATGGTGATTAACATAACTATAAAAAATTAAAAAAATAATCATGAATGAAAGAGGAGAGATGACAACCAACACCAAAGAAATACAAACAATTATAAGAACGTATTATGAGCCACTCTATGCCAGCACATTAGATAATCTTGAAGAAATGGATGCATTCCCAGAAATGTATCAACTACCTAAGCTGAACCAGGAAGAAATAGAAAACCTGAAGAGACCTATAACCGCTAATGAGGAAATTGAAGCAGTCATCAAAAATCTCCCAACAAACAGGAGCCCAAGGCCAGATGGCTTCCCAGGGGAATTCTACCAACCATTTAAAGAAGTAGTACTACCTATTCTTCTGAAACTGTCCCAAAAAATAGAAATGGAAGGAAAGCATCCAAACTCGTCTTATGAGGCCATTACCTTGATCCCCAAACCGAACAAAGACCCCATCAAAAAGGAAAATTACAGGTCCATATCCCTGAGGAACATGGATGCGAAACTTCTCACCAAAACGCCAGCCAATAGGATCCAACAGTGCATTAAAAGGATCATTCCCCACGACCAAGTGGGATTTACTCCTAGGCTGCAAGGTTGGTTCAACATCTGCAAATCAATCAATGTGATACAATACATTAATAAAAAAAAAAAAAGAAAAAGAACCATATGATCCTGTAAATAGACGCAGAAAAAGCATTTGACAAAGTACAGCATCCTTTCTTGAACAAAACTCTTCAGAGTATAGGGAGAGAGGGTACATACCTCAATATCATAAAAGCCATCTATGAATAACCTACAGCCAATATCATTCTCAAGGGGGAAAGGCTGAGAGCTTTTCCCCTAAGGTCAGGAACGCGGCAGGGATGTCCACTCTCACCACTGCTATTCAACATAGTATTAGAAGTCCTAGCCACAGCAATTAGACAACCAAAAGAAACGAAAGGCATCCAAATCGGCAAAGAGGAAGTCAAACTCTCACTCTTTGCAGAGGATATGATACTGTACGTGGGAAACCCAAAAGACTCCACCCCAAAACTGCTAGAACTCATACAGGAATTCAGTCAAGTGGCAGGATATAAAATCAATGCACAGAAATCCGTGGCATTCCTATACACCAACAACAAGACAGAAGAGAGACAAATCAAGGAGTCGATCCCATTTACAAATGCACCCAAAACCATTAGATACCTAGGAATAAATCTAACCAAAGAGGCAAAGGATCTGTACTCAGAAAACTATAAAATACCCATGAAAGCAATTGAAGAAGACACAAAGAAATGGAAAAACGTTCCATGCTCATGGATTGGGAGAATCAACATTGTGAAGATGTCAATGCTACCTAGAGCAATCTACACATTCAATGCAATCCCCATCAAAATACCATCCACTTTTTTCACAGACATGGAACAAATAATCCTAAAATTTGTATGGAACCAGAAGAGACCCAGAATAGCCAGAGGAATACTGAAAAAGAAAAGCAAAGCTGGCGGCATCGCAATTCCGGACTTCCAGCTCTATTACAAAGCTGTCATCATCAAGACAGTATGGTCCTGGCACAAAAACAGACACATTGATCAATGGAACAGAATCGAGAGCCCAGAAATGGACCCTCAACTCTATGGTCAACTCATCTTTGACAAAGCAGGAAAGAATGTCCAGTGGAAAAGAGACAGTCTCTTCAACAAATGGTGTTGGGAAAATTGGACAGCCACATGCAGAAGAATGAAACTGGACCATTTCCTTACACCACACACAAAAATCGACTCCAAATGGTTGAAAGACCTAAACGTGAGACAGGAGACCATCCAAATCCTAAAGGAGAACACAGGTAGCAACCTTTTCGACCTTAGCCGCAGCAAGTTCTCCCTAGAAACATCGCCAAAGGCACGGGAAGCCAGGGCAAAAATGAACTACTGGGATTTCATGCAGATAAAAAGCTTTTGCACAGCAAAAGAAACGGTCCACAAAACCCAAAGACAACCGACAGAATGGGAGAAAATATTTGCAAATGACATATCAGAATAAGGGCTAGTATCCAAAATCTATAAAGAACTTATCAAACTCAACACCCAAAGAACAAATAATCCAGTCAAGGAATGGGCAGAAGACATGAACAGACATTTCTCCAAAGAAGACATCCACATGGCCAACAGGCACATGAAAAAGTGCTCAACATCGCTCGGCATCAGGGAAATCCAAATCAAAACCTCAATGAGATACCACCTCACACCAGTCCGATTGGCTAAAATGAACAAGTCAGGGAACGGCAGATGTTGGCGGGGATGTGGAGAAAGGGGAACCCTCCTACACTGTTGGTGGGAATGCAAGCTGGTGCAACCCCTCTGGAAAACAGTATGGAGGTTCCTCAAACAGTTGAAATTAGAGCTACCGTTCGATCCAGCAATTGCACTACTGGGTATTTACCACAAAGATACAAATGTAGGGACCCGAAGGGGTACGTGTACCCCAATGTTTATAGCAGCAATGTCCACCATAGCCAAACTGTGGAAAGAGCCAAGATGCCCATCGACAGATGAATGGATAAAGAAGAGGTGGTATAGATACACAATGGAATATTATGCAGCCATCAAAAGGAATGAGATCTTGCCATTTGCAACGACGTGGATGGAACTGGAGGGTGTTATGCTGAGTGAAATAAGTCAATCAGAGAAAGACATGTATCACATGACCTCACTGATATGAGGAATTCTTAATCTCAGGAGAGAAACGGAGTGTTACTGCAGTGGTTGGGGGTGGGAGGGATGGGGTGGCTGGGTGCTAGACATTGGGGAGGGTATGTGCTACGGTGAGCGCTGTGAATTGTGCAAGACTGTTGAATCACAGTTCTGTACTTCTGAAACAAATAACGCACCATATTTTAAGAAAAAAGAAAAAGAAGAAGATAACAGGAGAGGAAGAAAAGGGGAGTATGTCAGAGGGGGAGACGAACCATGAGAGATGAAGGACTCTGAAAGACAAACTGAGGGTTCTAGAGGGGAGGGGGGTAGGGGGATGGGTGAGCCTGGTGATGGGTATGGAGGAGGGCACGTTCTGCATGGAGCACTGGGTGTTATGAACAAACAATGAATCATGGAACACTGCACCAAAAACTAATGATGTAATATATGGTGATTAACATAACTATAAAAAAATTAAAAAAATAACCATGAATGAAAGAGGAGAGATGACAACCAACACCAAAGAAATACAAACAATTATAAGAACGTATTATGAGCCACTCTATGCCAGCACATTAGATAATCTTGAAGAAATGGATGCATTCCCAGAAATGTATCAACTACCTAAGCTGAACCAGGAAGAAATAGAAAACCTGAAGAGACCTATAACCGCTAATGAGGAAATTGAAGCAGTCATCAAAAATCTCCCAACAAACAGGAGCCCAAGGCCAGATGGCTTCCCAGGGGAATTCTACCAACCATTTAAAGAAGTAGTACTACCTATTCTTCTGAAACTGTCCCAAAAAATAGAAATGGAAGGAAAGCATCCAAACTCGTCTTATGAGGCCATTACCTTGATCCCCAAACCGAACAAAGACCCCATCAAAAAGGAAAATTACCGGTCCATATCCCTGAGGAACATGGATGCAAAACTTCTCACCAAAACGCCAGCCAATAGGATCCAACAGTGCATTAAAAGGATCATTCACCACGACCAAGTGGGATTTACTCCTAGGCTGCAAGGTTGGTTCAACATCCGCAAATCAATCAATGTGATACAATACATTAATAAAAAAAAAAAAAAGAAAAAGAACCATATGATCCGGTAAATAGACGCAGAAAAAGCATTTGACAAAGTACAGCATCCTTTCTTGAACAAAACTCTTCAGAGTATAGGGAGAGAGGGTACATACCTCAATATCATAAAAGCCATCTATGAATAACCTACAGCCAATATCATTCTCAAGGGGGAAAGGCTGAGAGCTTTTCCCCTAAGGTCAGGAACGCGGCAGGGATGTCCACTCTCACCACTGCTATTCAACATAGTATTAGAAGTCCTAGCCACAGCAATTAGACAACCAAAAGAAACGAAAGGCATCCAAATCGGCAAAGAGGAAGTCAAACTCTCACTCTTTGCAGAGGATATGATACTGTACGTGGGAAACCCAAAAGACTCCACCCCAAAACTGCTAGAACTCATACAGGAATTCAGTCAAGTGGCAGGATATAAAATCAATGCACAGAAATCCGTGGCATTCCTATACACCAACAACAAGACAGAAGAGAGACAAATCAAGGAGTCGATCCCATTTACAAATGCACCCAAAACCATTAGATACCTAGGAATAAATCTAACCAAAGAGGCAAAGGATCTGTACTCAGAAAACTATAAAATACCCATGAAAGCAATTGAAGAAGACACAAAGAAATGGAAAAACGTTCCATGCTCATGGATTGGGAGAATCAACATTGTGAAGATGTCAATGCTACCTAGAGCAATCTACACATTCAATGCAATCCCCATCAAAATACCATCCACTTTTTTCACAGGCATGGAACAAATAATCCTAAAATTTGTATGGAACCAGAAGAGACCCAGAATAGCCAGAGGAATACTGAAAAAGAAAAGCAAAGCTGGCGGCATCGCAATTCCGGACTTCCAGCTCTATTACAAAGCTGTCATCATCAAGACAGTATGGTCCTGGCACAAAAACAGACACATTGATCAATGGAACAGAATCGAGAGCCCGGAAATGGACCCTCAACTCTATGGTCAACTCATCTTTGACAAAGCAGGAAAGAATGTCCAGTGGAAACGAGACAGTCTCTTCAACAAATGGTGTTGGGAAAATTGGACAGCCACATGCAGAAGAATGAAACTGGACCATTTCCTTACACCACACACAAAAATCGACTCCAAATGGTTGAAAGACCTAAACGTGAGACAGGAGACCATCCAAATCCTAAAGGAGAACACAGGTAGCAACCTTTTCGACCTTAGCCGCAGCAACTTCTCCCTAGAAACATCGCCAAAGGCACGGGAAGCCAGGGCAAAAATGAACTACTGGGATTTCATGCAGATAAAAAGCTTTTGCACAGCAAAAGAAACGGTCCACAAAACCCAAAGACAACCGACACAATGGGAGAAAATATTTGCAAATGACATATCAGAATAAGGGCTAGTATCCAAAATCTATAAAGAACTTATCAAACTCAACACCCAAAGAACAAATAATCCAGTCAAGGAATGGGCAGAAGACATGAACAGACATTTCTCCAAAGAAGACATCCACATGGCCAACAGGCACATGAAAAAGTGCTCAACATCGCTCGGCATCAGGGAAATCCAAATCAAAACCTCAATGAGATACCACCTCACACCAGTCCGATGGGCTAAAATGAACAAGTCAGGGAACGGCAGATGTTGGCGGGGATGTGGAGAAAGGGGAACCCTCCTACACTGTTGGTGGGAATGCAAGCTGGTGCAACCCCTCTGGAAAACAGTATGGAGGTTCCTCAAACAGTTGAAATTAGAGCTACCGTTCGATCCAGCAATTGCACTACTGGGTATTTACCACAAAGATACAAATGTAGGGACCCGAAGGGGTACGTGTACCCCAATGTTTATAGCAGCAATGTCCACCATAGCCAAACTGTGGAAAGAGCCAAGATGCCCATCGACAGATGAATGGATAAAGAAGAGGTGGTATAGATACACAATGGAATATTATGCAGCCATCAAAAGGAATGAGATCTTGCCATTTGCAACGACGTGGATGGAACTGGAGGGTGTTATGCTGAGTGAAATAAGTCAATCAGAGAAAGACATGTATCACATGACCTCACTGATATGAGGAATTCTTAATCTCAGGAGAGAAACGGAGTGTTACTGCAGTGGTTGGGGGTGGGAGGGATGGGGTGGCTGGGTGCTAGACATTGGGGAGGGTATGTGCTACGGTGAGCGCTGTGAATTGTGCAAGACTGTTGAATCACAGTTCTGTACTTCTGAAACAAATAACGCACCATATTTTAAGAAAAAAGAAAAAGAAGAAGATAACAGGAGAGGAAGAAAAGGGGAGTATGTCAGAGGGGGAGACGAACCATGAGAGATGAAGGACTCTGAAAGACAAACTGAGGGTTCTAGAGGGGAGGGGGGTAGGGGGATGGGTGAGCCTGGTGATGGGTATGGAGGAGGGCACGTTCTGCATGGAGCACTGGGTGTTATGAACAAACAATGAATCATGGAACACTGCACCAAAAACTAACGATGTAATATATGGTGATTAACATAACTATAAAAAAATTAAAAAAATAACCATGAATGAAAGAGGAGAGATGACAACCAACACCAAAGAAATACAAACAATTATAAGAACGTATTATGAGCCACTCTATGCCAGCACATTAGATAATCTTGAAGAAATGGATGCATTCCCAGAAATGTATCAACTACCTAAGCTGAACCAGGAAGAAATAGAAAACCTGAAGAGACCTATAACCGCTAATGAGGAAATTGAAGCAGTCATCAAAAATCTCCCAACAAACAGGAGCCCAAGGCCAGATGGCTTCCCAGGGGAATTCTACCAACCATTTAAAGAAGTAGTACTACCTATTCTTCTGAAACTGTCCCAAAAAATAGAAATGGAAGGAAAGCATCCAAACTCGTCTTATGAGGCCATTACCTTGATCCCCAAACCGAACAAAGACCCCATCAAAAAGGAAAATTACCGGTCCATATCCCTGAGGAACATGGATGCAAAACTTCTCACCAAAACGCCAGCCAATAGGATCCAACAGTGCATTAAAAGGATCATTCACCACGACCAAGTGGGATTTACTCCTAGGCTGCAAGGTTGGTTCAACATCTGCAAATCAATCAATGTGATACAATACATTAATAAAAAAAAAAAAAAGAAAAAGAACCATATGATCCGGTAAATAGACGCAGAAAAAGCATTTGACAAAGTACAGCATCCTTTCTTGAACAAAACTCTTCAGAGTATAGGGAGAGAGGGTACATACCTCAATATCATAAAAGCCATCTATGAATAACCTACAGCCAATATCATTCTCAAGGGGGAAAGGCTGAGAGCTTTTCCCCTAAGGTCAGGAACGCGGCAGGGATGTCCACTCTCACCACTGCTATTCAACATAGTATTAGAAGTCCTAGCCACAGCAATTAGACAACCAAAAGAAACGAAAGGCATCCAAATCGGCAAAGAGGAAGTCAAACTCTCACTCTTTGCAGAGGATATGATACTGTACGTGGGAAACCCAAAAGACTCCACCCCAAAACTGCTAGAACTCATACAGGAATTCAGTCAAGTGGCAGGATATAAAATCAATGCACAGAAATCCGTGGCATTCCTATACACCAACAACAAGACAGAAGAGAGACAAATCAAGGAGTCGATCCCATTTACAAATGCACCCAAAACCATTAGATACCTAGGAATAAATCTAACCAAAGAGGCAAAGGATCTGTACTCAGAAAACTATAAAATACCCATGAAAGCAATTGAAGAAGACACAAAGAAATGGAAAAACGTTCCATGCTCATGGATTGGGAGAATCAACATTGTGAAGATGTCAATGCTACCTAGAGCAATCTACACATTCAATGCAATCCCCATCAAAATACCATCCACTTTTTTCACAGGCATGGAACAAATAATCCTAAAATTTGTATGGAACCAGAAGAGACCCAGAATAGCCAGAGGAATACTGAAAAAGAAAAGCAAAGCTGGCGGCATCGCAATTCCGGACTTCCAGCTCTATTACAAAGCTGTCATCATCAAGACAGTATGGTCCTGGCACAAAAACAGACACATTGATCAATGGAACAGAATCGAGAGCCCGGAAATGGACCCTCAACTCTATGGTCAACTCATCTTTGACAAAGCAGGAAAGAATGTCCAGTGGAAACGAGACAGTCTCTTCAACAAATGGTGTTGGGAAAATTGGACAGCCACATGCAGAAGAATGAAACTGGACCATTTCCTTACACCACACACAAAAATCGACTCCAAATGGTTGAAAGACCTAAACGTGAGACAGGAGACCATCCAAATCCTAAAGGAGAACACAGGTAGCAACCTTTTCGACCTTAGCCGCAGCAACTTCTCCCTAGAAACATCGCCAAAGGCACGGGAAGCCAGGGCAAAAATGAACTACTGGGATTTCATGCAGATAAAAAGCTTTTGCACAGCAAAAGAAACGGTCCACAAAACCCAAAGACAACCGACACAATGGGAGAAAATATTTGCAAATGACATATCAGAATAAGGGCTAGTATCCAAAATCTATAAAGAACTTATCAAACTCAACACCCAAAGAACAAATAATCCAGTCAAGGAATGGGCAGAAGACATGAACAGACATTTCTCCAAAGAAGACATCCACATGGCCAACAGGCACATGAAAAAGTGCTCAACATCGCTCGGCATCAGGGAAATCCAAATCAAAACCTCAATGAGATACCACCTCACACCAGTCCGATGGGCTAAAATGAACAAGTCAGGGAACGGCAGATGTTGGCGGGGATGTGGAGAAAGGGGAACCCTCCTACACTGTTGGTGGGAATGCAAGCTGGTGCAACCCCTCTGGAAAACAGTATGGAGGTTCCTCAAACAGTTGAAATTAGAGCTACCGTTCGATCCAGCAATTGCACTACTGGGTATTTACCACAAAGATACAAATGTAGGGACCCGAAGGGGTACGTGTACCCCAATGTTTATAGCAGCAATGTCCACCATAGCCAAACTGTGGAAAGAGCCAAGATGCCCATCGACAGATGAATGGATAAAGAAGAGGTGGTATAGATACACAATGGAATATTATGCAGCCATCAAAAGGAATGAGATCTTGCCATTTGCAACGACGTGGATGGAACTGGAGGGTGTTATGCTGAGTGAAATAAGTCAATCAGAGAAAGACATGTATCACATGACCTCACTGATATGAGGAATTCTTAATCTCAGGAGAGAAACGGAGTGTTACTGCAGTGGTTGGGGGTGGGAGGGATGGGGTGGCTGGGTGCTAGACATTGGGGAGGGTATGTGCTACGGTGAGCGCTGTGAATTGTGCAAGACTGTTGAATCACAGTTCTGTACTTCTGAAACAAATAACGCACCATATTTTAAGAAAAAAGAAAAAGAAGAAGATAACAGGAGAGGAAGAAAAGGGGAGTATGTCAGAGGGGGAGACGAACCATGAGAGATGAAGGACTCTGAAAGACAAACTGAGGGTTCTAGAGGGGAGGGGGGTAGGGGGATGGGTGAGCCTGGTGATGGGTATGGAGGAGGGCACGTTCTGCATGGAGCACTGGGTGTTATGAACAAACAATGAATCATGGAACACTGCACCAAAAACTAACGATGTAATATATGGTGATTAACATAACTATAAAAAAATTAAAAAAATAACCATGAATGAAAGAGGAGAGATGACAACCAACACCAAAGAAATACAAACAATTATAAGAACGTATTATGAGCCACTCTATGCCAGCACATTAGATAATCTTGAAGAAATGGATGCATTCCCAGAAATGTATCAACTACCTAAGCTGAACCAGGAAGAAATAGAAAACCTGAAGAGACCTATAACCGCTAATGAGGAAATTGAAGCAGTCATCAAAAATCTCCCAACAAACAGGAGCCCAAGGCCAGATGGCTTCCCAGGGGAATTCTACCAACCATTTAAAGAAGTAGTACTACCTATTCTTCTGAAACTGTCCCAAAAAATAGAAATGGAAGGAAAGCATCCAAACTCGTCTTATGAGGCCATTACCTTGATCCCCAAACCGAACAAAGACCCCATCAAAAAGGAAAATTACCGGTCCATGTCCCTGAGGAACATGGATGCAAAACTTCTCACCAAAACGCCAGCCAATAGGATCCAACAGTGCATTAAAAGGATCATTCACCACGACCAAGTGGGATTTACTCCTAGGCTGCAAGGTTGGTTCAACATCTGCAAATCAATCAATGTGATACAATACATTAATAAAAAAAAAAAAAAAGAAAAAGAACCATATGATCCGGTAAATAGATGCAGAAAAAGCATTTGACAAAGTACAGCATCCTTTCTTGAACAAAACTCTTCAGAGTATAGGGAGAGAGGGTACATACCTCAATATCATAAAAGCCATCTATGAATAACCTACAGCCAATATCATTCTCAAGGGGGAAAGGCTGAGAGCTTTTCCCCTAAGGTCAGGAACGCGGCAGGGATGTCCACTCTCACCACTGCTATTCAACATAGTATTAGAAGTCCTAGCCACAGCAATTAGACAACCAAAAGAAACGAAAGGCATCCAAATCGGCAAAGAGGAAGTCAAACTCTCACTCTTTGCAGAGGATATGATACTGTACGTGGGAAACCCAAAAGACTCCACCCCAAAACTGCTAGAACTCATACAGGAATTCAGTCAAGTGGCAGGATATAAAATCAATGCACAGAAATCCGTGGCATTCCTATACACCAACAACAAGACAGAAGAGAGACAAATCAAGGAGTCGATCCCATTTACAATTGCACCCAAAACCATTAGATACCTAGGAATAAATCTAACCAAAGAGGCAAAGGATCTGTACTCAGAAAACTATAAAATACCCATGAAAGCAATTGAAGAAGACACAAAGAAATGGAAAAACGTTCCATGCTCATGGATTGGGAGAATCAACATTGTGAAGATGTCAATGCTACCTAGAGCAATCTACACATTCAATGCAATCCCCATCAAAATACCATCCACTTTTTTCACAGACATGGAACAAATAATCCTAAAATTTGTATGGAACCAGAAGAGACCCAGAATAGCCAGAGGAATACTGAAAAAGAAAAGCAAAGCTGGCGGCATCGCAATTCCGGACTTCCAGCTCTATTACAAAGCTGTCATCATCAAGACAGTATGGTCCTGGCACAAAAACAGACACATTGATCAATGGAACAGAATCGAGAGCCCAGAAATGGACCCTCAACTCTATGGTCAACTCATCTTTGACAAAGCAGGAAAGAATGTCCAGTGGAAACGAGACAGTCTCTTCAACAAATGGTGTTGGGAAAATTGGACAGCCACATGCAGAAGAATGAAACTGGACCATTTCCTTACACCACACACAAAAATCGACTCCAAATGGTTGAAAGACCTAAACGTGAGACAGGAGACCATCCAAATCCTAAAGGAGAACACAGGTAGCAACCTTTTCGACCTTAGCCGCAGCAACTTCTCCCTAGAAACATCGCCAAAGGCACGGGAAGCCAGGGCAAAAATGAACTACTGGGATTTCATGCAGATAAAAAGCTTTTGCACAGCAAAAGAAACGGTCCACAAAACCCAAAGACAACCGACACAATGGGAGAAAATATTTGCAAATGACATATCAGAATAAGGGCTAGTATCCAAAATCTATAAAGAACTTATCAAACTCAACACCCAAAGAACAAATAATCCAGTCAAGGAATGGGCAGAAGACATGAACAGACATTTCTCCAAAGAAGACATCCACATGGCCAACAGGCACATGAAAAAGTGCTCAACATCGCTCGGCATCAGGGAAATCCAAATCAAAACCTCAATGAGATACCACCTCACACCAGTCCGATTGGCTAAAATGAACAAGTCAGGGAACGGCAGATGTTGGCGGGGATGTGGAGAAAGGGGAAGCCTCCTACACTGTTGGTGGGAATGCAAGCTGGTGCAACCCCTCTGGAAAACAGTATGGAGGTTCCTCAAACAGTTGAAATTAGAGCTACCGTTCGATCCAGCAATTGCACTACTGGGTATTTACCACAAAGATACAAATGTAGGGACCCGAAGGGGTACGTGTACCCCAATGTTTATAGCAGCAATGTCCACCATAGCCAAACTGTGGAAAGAGCCAAGATGCCCATCGACAGATGAATGGATAAAGAAGAGGTGGTATAGATACACAATGGAATATTATGCAGCCATCAAAAGGAATGAGATCTTGCCATTTGCAACGACGTGGATGGAACTGGAGGGTGTTATGCTGAGTGAAATAAGTCAATCAGAGAAAGACATGTATCACATGACCTCACTGATATGAGGAATTCTTAATCTCAGGAGAGAAACGGAGTGTTACTGCAGTGGTTGGGGGTGGGAGGGATGGGGTGGCTGGGTGCTAGACATTGGGGAGGGTATGTGCTACGGTGAGCGCTGTGAATTGTGCAAGACTGTTGAATCACAGTTCTGTACTTCTGAAACAAATAACGCACCATATTTTAAGAAAAAAGAAAAAGAAGAAGATAACAGGAGAGGAAGAAAAGGGGAGTATGTCAGAGGGGGAGACGAACCATGAGAGATGAAGGACTCTGAAAGACAAACTGAGGGTTCTAGAGGGGAGGGGGGTAGGGGGATGGGTGAGCCTGGTGATGGGTATGGAGGAGGGCACGTTCTGCATGGAGCACTGGGTGTTATGAACAAACAATGAATCATGGAACACTGCACCAAAAACTAACGATGTAATATATGGTGATTAACATAACTATAAAAAAATTAAAAAAATAACCATGAATGAAAGAGGAGAGATGACAACCAACACCAAAGAAATACAAACAATTATAAGAACGTATTATGAGCCACTCTATGCCAGCAGATTAGATAATCTTGAAGAAATGGATGCATTCCCAGAAATGTATCAACTACCTAAGCTGAACCAGGAAGAAATAGAAAACCTGAAGAGACCTATAACCGCTAATGAGGAAATTGAAGCAGTCATCAAAAATCTCCCAACAAACAGGAGCCCAAGGCCAGATGGCTTCCCAGGGGAATTCTACCAACCATTTAAAGAAGTAGTACTACCTATTCTTCTGAAACTCTCCCAAAAAATAGAAATGGAAGGAAAGCATCCAAACTCGTCTTATGAGGCCATTACCTTGATCCCCAAACCGAACAAAGACCCCATCAAAAAGGAAAATTACCGGTCCATATCCCTGAGGAACATGGATGCAAAACTTCTCACCAAAACGCCAGCCAATAGGATCCAACAGTGCATTAAAAGGATCATTCACCACGACCAAGTGGGATTTACTCCTAGGCTGCAAGGTTGGTTCAACATCTGCAAATCAATCAATGTGATACAATACATTAATAAAAAAAAAAAAAAGAAAAAGAACCATATGATCCGGTAAATAGATGCAGAAAAAGCATTTGACAAAGTACAGCATCCTTTCTTGAACAAAACTCTTCAGAGTATAGGGAGAGAGGGTACATACCTCAATATCATAAAAGCCATCTATGAATAACCTACAGCCAATATCATTCTCAAGGGGGAAAGGCTGAGAGCTTTTCCCCTAAGGTCAGGAACGCGGCAGGGATGTCCACTCTCACCACTGCTATTCAACATAGTATTAGAAGTCCTAGCCACAGCAATTAGACAACCAAAAGAAACGAAAGGCATCCAAATCGGCAAAGAGGAAGTCAAACTCTCACTCTTTGCAGAGGATATGATACTGTACGTGGGAAACCCAAAAGACTCCACCCCAAAACTGCTAGAACTCATACAGGAATTCAGTCAAGTGGCAGGATATAAAATCAATGCACAGAAATCCGTGGCATTCCTATACACCAACAACAAGACAGAAGAGAGACAAATCAAGGAGTCGATCCCATTTACAAATGCACCCAAAACCATTAGATACCTAGGAATAAATCTAACCAAAGAGGCAAAGGATCTGTACTCAGAAAACTATAAAATACCCATGAAAGCAATTGAAGAAGACACAAAGAAATGGAAAAACGTTCCATGCTCATGGATTGGGAGAATCAACATTGTGAAGATGTCAATGCTACCTAGAGCAATCTACACATTCAATGCAATCCCCATCAAAATACCATCCACTTTTTTCACAGGCATGGAACAAATAATCCTAAAATTTGTATGGAACCAGAAGAGACCCAGAATAGCCAGAGGAATACTGAAAAAGAAAAGCAAAGCTGGCGGCATCGCAATTCCGGACTTCCAGCTCTATTACAAAGCTGTCATCATCAAGACAGTATGGTCCTGGCACAAAAACAGACACATTGATCAATGGAACAGAATCGAGAGCCCGGAAATGGACCCTCAACTCTATGGTCAACTCATCTTTGACAAAGCAGGAAAGAATGTCCAGTGGAAACGAGACAGTCTCTTCAACAAATGGTGTTGGGAAAATTGGACAGCCACATGCAGAAGAATGAAACTGGACCATTTCCTTACACCACACACAAAAATCGACTCCAAATGGTTGAAAGACCTAAACGTGAGACAGGAGACCATCCAAATCCTAAAGGAGAACACAGGTAGCAACCTTTTCGACCTTAGCCGCAGCAACTTCTCCCTAGAAACATCGCCAAAGGCACGGGAAGCCAGGGCAAAAATGAACTACTGGGATTTCATGCAGATAAAAAGCTTTTGCACAGCAAAAGAAACGGTCCACAAAACCCAAAGACAACCGACACAATGGGAGAAAATATTTGCAAATGACATATCAGAATAAGGGCTAGTATCCAAAATCTATAAAGAACTTATCAAACTCAACACCCAAAGAACAAATAATCCAGTCAAGGAATGGGCAGAAGACATGAACAGACATTTCTCCAAAGAAGACATCCACATGGCCAACAGGCACATGAAAAAGTGCTCAACATCGCTCGGCATCAGGGAAATCCAAATCAAAACCTCAATGAGATACCACCTCACACCAGTCCGATGGGCTAAAATGAACAAGTCAGGGAACGGCAGATGTTGGCGGGGATGTGGAGAAAGGGGAACCCTCCTACACTGTTGGTGGGAATGCAAGCTGGTGCAACCCCTCTGGAAAACAGTATGGAGGTTCCTCAAACAGTTGAAATTAGAGCTACCGTTCGATCCAGCAATTGCACTACTGGGTATTTACCACAAAGATACAAATGTAGGGACCCGAAGGGGTACGTGTACCCCAATGTTTATAGCAGCAATGTCCACCATAGCCAAACTGTGGAAAGAGCCAAGATGCCCATCGACAGATGAATGGATAAAGAAGAGGTGGTATAGATACACAATGGAATATTATGCAGCCATCAAAAGGAATGAGATCTTGCCATTTGCAACGACGTGGATGGAACTGGAGGGTGTTATGCTGAGTGAAATAAGTCAATCAGAGAAAGACATGTATCACATGACCTCACTGATATGAGGAATTCTTAATCTCAGGAGAGAAACGGAGTGTTACTGCAGTGGTTGGGGGTGGGAGGGATGGGGTGGCTGGGTGCTAGACATTGGGGAGGGTATGTGCTACGGTGAGCGCTGTGAATTGTGCAAGACTGTTGAATCACAGTTCTGTACTTCTGAAACAAATAACGCACCATATTTTAAGAAAAAAGAAAAAGAAGAAGATAACAGGAGAGGAAGAAAAGGGGAGTATGTCAGAGGGGGAGACGAACCATGAGAGATGAAGGACTCTGAAAGACAAACTGAGGGTTCTAGAGGGGAGGGGGGTAGGGGGATGGGTGAGCCTGGTGATGGGTATGGAGGAGGGCACGTTCTGCATGGAGCACTGGGTGTTATGAACAAACAATGAATCATGGAACACTGCACCAAAAACTAACGATGTAATATATGGTGATTAACATAACTATAAAAAAATTAAAAAAATAACCATGAATGAAAGAGGAGAGATGACAACCAACACCAAAGAAATACAAACAATTATAAGAACGTATTATGAGCCACTCTATGCCAGCAGATTAGATAATCTTGAAGAAATGGATGCATTCCCAGAAATGTATCAACTACCTAAGCTGAACCAGGAAGAAATAGAAAACCTGAAGAGACCTATAACCGCTAATGAGGAAATTGAAGCAGTCATCAAAAATCTCCCAACAAACAGGAGCCCAAGGCCAGATGGCTTCCCAGGGGAATTCTACCAACCATTTAAAGAAGTAGTACTACCTATTCTTCTGAAACTGTCCCAAAAAATAGAAATGGAAGGAAAGCATCCAAACTCGTCTTATGAGGCCATTACCTTGATCCCCAAACCGAACAAAGACCCCATCAAAAAGGAAAATTACCGGTCCATATCCCTGAGGAACATGGATGCAAAACTTCTCACCAAAACGCCAGCCAATAGGATCCAACAGTGCATTAAAAGGATCATTCACCACGACCAAGTGGGATTTACTCCTAGGCTGCAAGGTTGGTTCAACATCTGCAAATCAATCAATGTGATACAATACATTAATAAAAAAAAAAAAAGAAAAAGAACCATATGATCCGGTAAATAGATGCAGAAAAAGCATTTGACAAAGTACAGCATCCTTTCTTGAACAAAACTCTTCAGAGTATAGGGAGAGAGGGTACATACCTCAATATCATAAAAGCCATCTATGAATAACCTACAGCCAATATCATTCTCAAGGGGGAAAGGCTGAGAGCTTTTCCCCTAAGGTCAGGAACGCGGCAGGGATGTCCACTCTCACCACTGCTATTCAACATAGTATTAGAAGTCCTAGCCACAGCAATTAGACAACCAAAAGAAACGAAAGGCATCCAAATCGGCAAAGAGGAAGTCAAACTCTCACTCTTTGCAGAGGATATGATACTGTACGTGGGAAACCCAAAAGACTCCACCCCAAAACTGCTAGAACTCATACAGGAATTCAGTCAAGTGGCAGGATATAAAATCAATGCACAGAAATCCGTGGCATTCCTATACACCAACAACAAGACAGAAGAGAGACAAATCAAGGAGTCGATCCCATTTACAAATGCACCCAAAACCATTAGATACCTAGGAATAAATCTAACCAAAGAGGCAAAGGATCTGTACTCAGAAAACTATAAAATACCCATGAAAGCAATTGAAGAAGACACAAAGAAATGGAAAAACGTTCCATGCTCATGGATTGGGAGAATCAACATTGTGAAGATGTCAATGCTACCTAGAGCAATCTACACATTCAATGCAATCCCCATCAAAATACCATCCACTTTTTTCACAGGCATGGAACAAATAATCCTAAAATTTGTATGGAACCAGAAGAGACCCAGAATAGCCAGAGGAATACTGAAAAAGAAAAGCAAAGCTGGCGGCATCGCAATTCCGGACTTCCAGCTCTATTACAAAGCTGTCATCATCAAGACAGTATGGTCCTGGCACAAAAACAGACACATTGATCAATGGAACAGAATCGAGAGCCCGGAAATGGACCCTCAACTCTATGGTCAACTCATCTTTGACAAAGCAGGAAAGAATGTCCAGTGGAAACGAGACAGTCTCTTCAACAAATGGTGTTGGGAAAATTGGACAGCCACATGCAGAAGAATGAAACTGGACCATTTCCTTACACCACACACAAAAATCGACTCCAAATGGTTGAAAGACCTAAACGTGAGACAGGAGACCATCCAAATCCTAAAGGAGAACACAGGTAGCAACCTTTTCGACCTTAGCCGCAGCAACTTCTCCCTAGAAACATCGCCAAAGGCACGGGAAGCCAGGGCAAAAATGAACTACTGGGATTTCATGCAGATAAAAAGCTTTTGCACAGCAAAAGAAACGGTCCACAAAACCCAAAGACAACCGACACAATGGGAGAAAATATTTGCAAATGACATATCAGAATAAGGGCTAGTATCCAAAATCTATAAAGAACTTATCAAACTCAACACCCAAAGAACAAATAATCCAGTCAAGGAATGGGCAGAAGACATGAACAGACATTTCTCCAAAGAAGACATCCACATGGCCAACAGGCACATGAAAAAGTGCTCAACATCGCTCGGCATCAGGGAAATCCAAATCAAAACCTCAATGAGATACCACCTCACACCAGTCCGATGGGCTAAAATGAACAAGTCAGGGAACGGCAGATGTTGGCGGGGATGTGGAGAAAGGGGAACCCTCCTACACTGTTGGTGGGAATGCAAGCTGGTGCAACCCCTCTGGAAAACAGTATGGAGGTTCCTCAAACAGTTGAAATTAGAGCTACCGTTCGATCCAGCAATTGCACTACTGGGTATTTACCACAAAGATACAAATGTAGGGACCCGAAGGGGTACGTGTACCCCAATGTTTATAGCAGCAATGTCCACCATAGCCAAACTGTGGAAAGAGCCAAGATGCCCATCGACAGATGAATGGATAAAGAAGAGGTGGTATAGATACACAATGGAATATTATGCAGCCATCAAAAGGAATGAGATCTTGCCATTTGCAACGACGTGGATGGAACTGGAGGGTGTTATGCTGAGTGAAATAAGTCAATCAGAGAAAGACATGTATCACATGACCTCACTGATATGAGGAATTCTTAATCTCAGGAGAGAAACGGAGTGTTACTGCAGTGGTTGGGGGTGGGAGGGATGGGGTGGCTGGGTGCTAGACATTGGGGAGGGTATGTGCTACGGTGAGCGCTGTGAATTGTGCAAGACTGTTGAATCACAGTTCTGTACTTCTGAAACAAATAACGCACCATATTTTAAGAAAAAAGAAAAAGAAGAAGATAACAGGAGAGGAAGAAAAGGGGAGTATGTCAGAGGGGGAGACGAACCATGAGAGATGAAGGACTCTGAAAGACAAACTGAGGGTTCTAGAGGGGAGGGGGGTAGGGGGATGGGTGAGCCTGGTGATGGGTATGGAGGAGGGCACGTTCTGCATGGAGCACTGGGTGTTATGAACAAACAATGAATCATGGAACACTGCACCAAAAACTAACGATGTAATATATGGTGATTAACATAACTATAAAAAAATTAAAAAAATAACCATGAATGAAAGAGGAGAGATGACAACCAACACCAAAGAAATACAAACAATTATAAGAACGTATTATGAGCCACTCTATGCCAGCAGATTAGATAATCTTGAAGAAATGGATGCATTCCCAGAAATGTATCAACTACCTAAGCTGAACCAGGAAGAAATAGAAAACCTGAAGAGACCTATAACCGCTAATGAGGAAATTGAAGCAGTCATCAAAAATCTCCCAACAAACAGGAGCCCAAGGCCAGATGGCTTCCCAGGGGAATTCTACCAACCATTTAAAGAAGTAGTACTACCTATTCTTCTGAAACTGTCCCAAAAAATAGAAATGGAAGGAAAGCATCCAAACTCGTCTTATGAGGCCATTACCTTGATCCCCAAACCGAACAAAGACCCCATCAAAAAGGAAAATTACCGGTCCATATCCCTGAGGAACATGGATGCAAAACTTCTCACCAAAACGCCAGCCAATAGGATCCAACAGTGCATTAAAAGGATCATTCACCACGACCAAGTGGGATTTACTCCTAGGCTGCAAGGTTGGTTCAACATCTGCAAATCAATCAATGTGATACAATACATTAATAAAAAAAAAAAAAGAAAAAGAACCATATGATCCGGTAAATAGATGCAGAAAAAGCATTTGACAAAGTACAGCATCCTTTCTTGAACAAAACTCTTCAGAGTATAGGGAGAGAGGGTACATACCTCAATATCATAAAAGCCATCTATGAATAACCTACAGCCAATATCATTCTCAAGGGGGAAAGGCTGAGAGCTTTTCCCCTAAGGTCAGGAACGCGGCAGGGATGTCCACTCTCACCACTGCTATTCAACATAGTATTAGAAGTCCTAGCCACAGCAATTAGACAACCAAAAGAAACGAAAGGCATCCAAATCGGCAAAGAGGAAGTCAAACTCTCACTCTTTGCAGAGGATATGATACTGTACGTGGGAAACCCAAAAGACTCCACCCCAAAACTGCTAGAACTCATACAGGAATTCAGTCAAGTGGCAGGATATAAAATCAATGCACAGAAATCCGTGGCATTCCTATACACCAACAACAAGACAGAAGAGAGACAAATCAAGGAGTCGATCCCATTTACAAATGCACCCAAAACCATTAGATACCTAGGAATAAATCTAACCAAAGAGGCAAAGGATCTGTACTCAGAAAACTATAAAATACCCATGAAAGCAATTGAAGAAGACACAAAGAAATGGAAAAACGTTCCATGCTCATGGATTGGGAGAATCAACATTGTGAAGATGTCAATGCTACCTAGAGCAATCTACACATTCAATGCAATCCCCATCAAAATACCATCCACTTTTTTCACAGGCATGGAACAAATAATCCTAAAATTTGTATGGAACCAGAAGAGACCCAGAATAGCCAGAGGAATACTGAAAAAGAAAAGCAAAGCTGGCGGCATCGCAATTCCGGACTTCCAGCTCTATTACAAAGCTGTCATCATCAAGACAGTATGGTCCTGGCACAAAAACAGACACATTGATCAATGGAACAGAATCGAGAGCCCGGAAATGGACCCTCAACTCTATGGTCAACTCATCTTTGACAAAGCAGGAAAGAATGTCCAGTGGAAACGAGACAGTCTCTTCAACAAATGGTGTTGGGAAAATTGGACAGCCACATGCAGAAGAATGAAACTGGACCATTTCCTTACACCACACACAAAAATCGACTCCAAATGGTTGAAAGACCTAAACGTGAGACAGGAGACCATCCAAATCCTAAAGGAGAACACAGGTAGCAACCTTTTCGACCTTAGCCGCAGCAACTTCTCCCTAGAAACATCGCCAAAGGCACGGGAAGCCAGGGCAAAAATGAACTACTGGGATTTCATGCAGATAAAAAGCTTTTGCACAGCAAAAGAAACGGTCCACAAAACCCAAAGACAACCGACACAATGGGAGAAAATATTTGCAAATGACATATCAGAATAAGGGCTAGTATCCAAAATCTATAAAGAACTTATCAAACTCAACACCCAAAGAACAAATAATCCAGTCAAGGAATGGGCAGAAGACATGAACAGACATTTCTCCAAAGAAGACATCCACATGGCCAACAGGCACATGAAAAAGTGCTCAACATCGCTCGGCATCAGGGAAATCCAAATCAAAACCTCAATGAGATACCACCTCACACCAGTCCGATGGGCTAAAATGAACAAGTCAGGGAACGGCAGATGTTGGCGGGGATGTGGAGAAAGGGGAACCCTCCTACACTGTTGGTGGGAATGCAAGCTGGTGCAACCCCTCTGGAAAACAGTATGGAGGTTCCTCAAACAGTTGAAATTAGAGCTACCGTTCGATCCAGCAATTGCACTACTGGGTATTTACCACAAAGATACAAATGTAGGGACCCGAAGGGGTACGTGTACCCCAATGTTTATAGCAGCAATGTCCACCATAGCCAAACTGTGGAAAGAGCCAAGATGCCCATCGACAGATGAATGGATAAAGAAGAGGTGGTATAGATACACAATGGAATATTATGCAGCCATCAAAAGGAATGAGATCTTGCCATTTGCAACGACGTGGATGGAACTGGAGGGTGTTATGCTGAGTGAAATAAGTCAATCAGAGAAAGACATGTATCACATGACCTCACTGATATGAGGAATTCTTAATCTCAGGAGAGAAACGGAGTGTTACTGCAGTGGTTGGGGGTGGGAGGGATGGGGTGGCTGGGTGCTAGACATTGGGGAGGGTATGTGCTACGGTGAGCGCTGTGAATTGTGCAAGACTGTTGAATCACAGTTCTGTACTTCTGAAACAAATAACGCACCATATTTTAAGAAAAAAGAAAAAGAAGAAGATAACAGGAGAGGAAGAAAAGGGGAGTATGTCAGAGGGGGAGACGAACCATGAGAGATGAAGGACTCTGAAAGACAAACTGAGGGTTCTAGAGGGGAGGGGGGTAGGGGGATGGGTGAGCCTGGTGATGGGTATGGAGGAGGGCACGTTCTGCATGGAGCACTGGGTGTTATGAACAAACAATGAATCATGGAACACTGCACCAAAAACTAACGATGTAATATATGGTGATTAACATAACTATAAAAAAATTAAAAAAATAACCATGAATGAAAGAGGAGAGATGACAACCAACACCAAAGAAATACAAACAATTATAAGAACGTATTATGAGCCACTCTATGCCAGCAGATTAGATAATCTTGAAGAAATGGATGCATTCCCAGAAATGTATCAACTACCTAAGCTGAACCAGGAAGAAATAGAAAACCTGAAGAGACCTATAACCGCTAATGAGGAAATTGAAGCAGTCATCAAAAATCTCCCAACAAACAGGAGCCCAAGGCCAGATGGCTTCCCAGGGGAATTCTACCAACCATTTAAAGAAGTAGTACTACCTATTCTTCTGAAACTGTCCCAAAAAATAGAAATGGAAGGAAAGCATCCAAACTCGTCTTATGAGGCCATTACCTTGATCCCCAAACCGAACAAAGACCCCATCAAAAAGGAAAATTACCGGTCCATATCCCTGAGGAACATGGATGCAAAACTTCTCACCAAAACGCCAGCCAATAGGATCCAACAGTGCATTAAAAGGATCATTCACCACGACCAAGTGGGATTTACTCCTAGGCTGCAAGGTTGGTTCAACATCTGCAAATCAATCAATGTGATACAATACATTAATAAAAAAAAAAAAAAGAAAAAGAACCATATGATCCGGTAAATAGATGCAGAAAAAGCATTTGACAAAGTACAGCATCCTTTCTTGAACAAAACTCTTCAGAGTATAGGGAGAGAGGGTACATACCTCAATATCATAAAAGCCATCTATGAATAACCTACAGCCAATATCATTCTCAAGGGGGAAAGGCTGAGAGCTTTTCCCCTAAGGTCAGGAACGCGGCAGGGATGTCCACTCTCACCACTGCTATTCAACATAGTATTAGAAGTCCTAGCCACAGCAATTAGACAACCAAAAGAAACGAAAGGCATCCAAATCGGCAAAGAGGAAGTCAAACTCTCACTCTTTGCAGAGGATATGATACTGTACGTGGGAAACCCAAAAGACTCCACCCCAAAACTGCTAGAACTCATACAGGAATTCAGTCAAGTGGCAGGATATAAAATCAATGCACAGAAATCCGTGGCATTCCTATACACCAACAACAAGACAGAAGAGAGACAAATCAAGGAGTCGATCCCATTTACAAATGCACCCAAAACCATTAGATACCTAGGAATAAATCTAACCAAAGAGGCAAAGGATCTGTACTCAGAAAACTATAAAATACCCATGAAAGCAATTGAAGAAGACACAAAGAAATGGAAAAACGTTCCATGCTCATGGATTGGGAGAATCAACATTGTGAAGATGTCAATGCTACCTAGAGCAATCTACACATTCAATGCAATCCCCATCAAAATACCATCCACTTTTTTCACAGGCATGGAACAAATAATCCTAAAATTTGTATGGAACCAGAAGAGACCCAGAATAGCCAGAGGAATACTGAAAAAGAAAAGCAAAGCTGGCGGCATCGCAATTCCGGACTTCCAGCTCTATTACAAAGCTGTCATCATCAAGACAGTATGGTCCTGGCACAAAAACAGACACATTGATCAATGGAACAGAATCGAGAGCCCGGAAATGGACCCTCAACTCTATGGTCAACTCATCTTTGACAAAGCAGGAAAGAATGTCCAGTGGAAACGAGACAGTCTCTTCAACAAATGGTGTTGGGAAAATTGGACAGCCACATGCAGAAGAATGAAACTGGACCATTTCCTTACACCACACACAAAAATCGACTCCAAATGGTTGAAAGACCTAAACGTGAGACAGGAGACCATCCAAATCCTAAAGGAGAACACAGGTAGCAACCTTTTCGACCTTAGCCGCAGCAACTTCTCCCTAGAAACATCGCCAAAGGCACGGGAAGCCAGGGCAAAAATGAACTACTGGGATTTCATGCAGATAAAAAGCTTTTGCACAGCAAAAGAAACGGTCCACAAAACCCAAAGACAACCGACACAATGGGAGAAAATATTTGCAAATGACATATCAGAATAAGGGCTAGTATCCAAAATCTATAAAGAACTTATCAAACTCAACACCCAAAGAACAAATAATCCAGTCAAGGAATGGGCAGAAGACATGAACAGACATTTCTCCAAAGAAGACATCCACATGGCCAACAGGCACATGAAAAATTGCTCAACATCGCTCGGCATCAGGGAAATCCAAATCAAAACCTCAATGAGATACCACCTCACACCAGTCCGATGGGCTAAAATGAACAAGTCAGGGAACGGCAGATGTTGGCGGGGATGTGGAGAAAGGGGAACCCTCCTACACTGTTGGTGGGAATGCAAGCTGGTGCAACCCCTCTGGAAAACAGTATGGAGGTTCCTCAAACAGTTGAAATTAGAGCTACCGTTCGATCCAGCAATTGCACTACTGGGTATTTACCACAAAGATACAAATGTAGGGACCCGAAGGGGTACGTGTACCCCAATGTTTATAGCAGCAATGTCCACCATAGCCAAACTGTGGAAAGAGCCAAGATGCCCATCGACAGATGAATGGATAAAGAAGAGGTGGTATAGATACACAATGGAATATTATGCAGCCATCAAAAGGAATGAGATCTTGCCATTTGCAACGACGTGGATGGAACTGGAGGGTGTTATGCTGAGTGAAATAAGTCAATCAGAGAAAGACATGTATCACATGACCTCACTGATATGAGGAATTCTTAATCTCAGGAGAGAAACGGAGTGTTACTGCAGTGGTTGGGGGTGGGAGGGATGGGGTGGCTGGGTGCTAGACATTGGGGAGGGTATGTGCTACGGTGAGCGCTGTGAATTGTGCAAGACTGTTGAATCACAGTTCTGTACTTCTGAAACAAATAACGCACCATATTTTAAGAAAAAAGAAAAAGAAGAAGATAACAGGAGAGGAAGAAAAGGGGAGTATGTCAGAGGGGGAGACGAACCATGAGAGATGAAGGACTCTGAAAGACAAACTGAGGGTTCTAGAGGGGAGGGGGGTAGGGGGATGGGTGAGCCTGGTGATGGGTATGGAGGAGGGCACGTTCTGCATGGAGCACTGGGTGTTATGAACAAACAATGAATCATGGAACACTGCACCAAAAACTAACGATGTAATATATGGTGATTAACATAACTATAAAAAAATTAAAAAAATAACCATGAATGAAAGAGGAGAGATGACAACCAACACCAAAGAAATACAAACAATTATAAGAACGTATTATGAGCCACTCTATGCCAGCAGATTAGATAATCTTGAAGAAATGGATGCATTCCCAGAAATGTATCAACTACCTAAGCTGAACCAGGAAGAAATAGAAAACCTGAAGAGACCTATAACCGCTAATGAGGAAATTGAAGCAGTCATCAAAAATCTCCCAACAAACAGGAGCCCAAGGCCAGATGGCTTCCCAGGGGAATTCTACCAACCATTTAAAGAAGTAGTACTACCTATTCTTCTGAAACTGTCCCAAAAAATAGAAATGGAAGGAAAGCATCCAAACTCGTCTTATGAGGCCATTACCTTGATCCCCAAACCGAACAAAGACCCCATCAAAAAGGAAAATTACCGGTCCATATCCCTGAGGAACATGGATGCAAAACTTCTCACCAAAACGCCAGCCAATAGGATCCAACAGTGCATTAAAAGGATCATTCACCACGACCAAGTGGGATTTACTCCTAGGCTGCAAGGTTGGTTCAACATCTGCAAATCAATCAATGTGATACAATACATTAATAAAAAAAAAAAAAAGAAAAAGAACCATATGATCCGGTAAATAGATGCAGAAAAAGCATTTGACAAAGTACAGCATCCTTTCTTGAACAAAACTCTTCAGAGTATAGGGAGAGAGGGTACATACCTCAATATCATAAAAGCCATCTATGAATAACCTACAGCCAATATCATTCTCAAGGGGGAAAGGCTGAGAGCTTTTCCCCTAAGGTCAGGAACGCGGCAGGGATGTCCACTCTCACCACTGCTATTCAACATAGTATTAGAAGTCCTAGCCACAGCAATTAGACAACCAAAAGAAACGAAAGGCATCCAAATCGGCAAAGAGGAAGTCAAACTCTCACTCTTTGCAGAGGATATGATACTGTACGTGGGAAACCCAAAAGACTCCACCCCAAAACTGCTAGAACTCATACAGGAATTCAGTCAAGTGGCAGGATATAAAATCAATGCACAGAAATCCGTGGCATTCCTATACACCAACAACAAGACAGAAGAGAGACAAATCAAGGAGTCGATCCCATTTACAATTGCACCCAAAACCATTAGATACCTAGGAATAAATCTAACCAAAGAGGCAAAGGATCTGTACTCAGAAAACTATAAAATACCCATGAAAGCAATTGAAGAAGACACAAAGAAATGGAAAAACGTTCCATGCTCATGGATTGGGAGAATCAACATTGTGAAGATGTCAATGCTACCTAAAGCAATCTACACATTCAATGCAATCCCCATCAAAATACCATCCACTTTTTTCACAGGCATGGAACAAATAATCCTAAAATTTGTATGGAACCAGAAGAGACCCAGAATAGCCAGAGGAATACTGAAAAAGAAAAGCAAAGCTGGCGGCATCGCAATTCCGGACTTCCAGCTCTATTACAAAGCTGTCATCATCAAGACAGTATGGTCCTGGCACAAAAACAGACACATTGATCAATGGAACAGAATCGAGAGCCCAGAAATGGACCCTCAACTCTATGGTCAACTCATCTTTGACAAAGCAGGAAAGAATGTCCAGTGGAAACGAGACAGTCTCTTCAACAAATGGTGTTGGGAAAATTGGACAGCCACATGCAGAAGAATGAAACTGGACCATTTCCTTACACCACACACAAAAATCGACTCCAAATGGTTGAAAGACCTAAACGTGAGACAGGAGACCATCCAAATCCTAAAGGAGAACACAGGTAGCAACCTTTTCGACCTTAGCCGCAGCAACTTCTCCCTAGAAACATCGCCAAAGGCACGGGAAGCCAGGGCAAAAATGAACTACTGGGATTTCATGCAGATAAAAAGCTTTTGCACAGCAAAAGAAACGGTCCACAAAACCCAAAGACAACCGACACAATGGGAGAAAATATTTGCAAATGACATATCAGAATAAGGGCTAGTATCCAAAATCTATAAAGAACTTATCAAACTCAACACCCAAAGAACAAATAATCCAGTCAAGGAATGGGCAGAAGACATGAACAGACATTTCTCCAAAGAAGACATCCACATGGCCAACAGGCACATGAAAAAGTGCTCAACATCGCTCGGCATCAGGGAAATCCAAATCAAAACCTCAATGAGATACCACCTCACACCAGTCAGATTGGCTAAAATGAACAAGTCAGGGAACGGCAGATGTTGGCGGGGATGTGGAGAAAGGGGAAGCCTCCTACACTGTTGGTGGGAATGCAAGCTGGTGCAACCCCTCTGGAAAACAGTATGGAGGTTCCTCAAACAGTTGAAATTAGAGCTACCGTTCGATCCAGCAATTGCACTACTGGGTATTTACCACAAAGATACAAATGTAGGGACCCGAAGGGGTACGTGTACCCCAATGTTTATAGCAGCAATGTCCACCATAGCCAAACTGTGGAAAGAGCCAAGATGCCCATCGACAGATGAATGGATAAAGAAGAGGTGGTATAGATACACAATGGAATATTATGCAGCCATCAAAAGGAATGAGATCTTGCCATTTGCAACGACGTGGATGGAACTGGAGGGTGTTATGCTGAGTGAAATAAGTCAATCAGAGAAAGACATGTATCACATGACCTCACTGATATGAGGAATTCTTAATCTCAGGAGAGAAACGGAGTGTTACTGCAGTGGTTGGGGGTGGGAGGGATGGGGTGGCTGGGTGCTAGACATTGGGGAGGGTATGTGCTACGGTGAGCGCTGTGAATTGTGCAAGACTGTTGAATCACAGTTCTGTACTTCTGAAACAAATAACGCACCATATTTTAAGAAAAAAGAAAAAGAAGAAGATAACAGGAGAGGAAGAAAAGGGGAGTATGTCAGAGGGGGAGACGAACCATGAGAGATGAAGGACTCTGAAAGACAAACTGAGGGTTCTAGAGGGGAGGGGGGTAGGGGGATGGGTGAGCCTGGTGATGGGTATGGAGGAGGGCACGTTCTGCATGGAGCACTGGGTGTTATGAACAAACAATGAATCATGGAACACTGCACCAAAAACTAACGATGTAATATATGGTGATTAACATAACTATAAAAAAATTAAAAAAATAACCATGAATGAAAGAGGAGAGATGACAACCAACACCAAAGAAATACAAACAATTATAAGAACGTATTATGAGCCACTCTATGCCAGCACATTAGATAATCTTGAAGAAATGGATGCATTCCCAGAAAAGTATCAACTACCTAAGCTGAACCAGGAAGAAATAGAAAACCTGAAGAGACCTATAACCGCTAATGAGGAAATTGAAGCAGTCATCAAAAATCTCCCAACAAACAGGAGCCCAAGGCCAGATGGCTTCCCAGGGGAATTCTACCAACCATTTAAAGAAGTGGTACTACCTATTCTTCTGAAACTGTCCCAAAAAATAGAAATGGAAGGAAAGCATCCAAACTCGTCTTATGAGGCCATTACCTTGATCCCCAAACCGAACAAAGACCCCATCAAAAAGGAAAATTACAGGTCCATATCCCTGAGGAACATGGATGCAAAACTTCTCACCAAAACGCCAGCCAATAGGATCCAACAGTGCATTAAAAGGATCATTCACCACGACCAAGTGGGATTTACTCCTAGGCTGCAAGGTTGGTTCAACATCTGCAAATCAATCAATGTGATACAATACATTAATAAAAAAAAAAAAAAGAAAAAGAACCATATGATCCGGTAAATAGACGCAGAAAAAGCATTTGACAAAGTACAGCATCCTTTCTTGAACAAAACTCTTCAGAGTATAGGGAGAGAGGGTACATACCTCAATATCATAAAAGCCATCTATGAATAACCTACAGCCAATATCATTCTCAAGGGGGAAAGGCTGAGAGCTTTTCCCCTAAGGTCAGGAACGCGGCAGGGATGTCCACTCTCACCACTGCTATTCAACATAGTATTAGAAGTCCTAGCCACAGCAATTAGACAACCAAAAGAAACGAAAGGCATCCAAATCGGCAAAGAGGAAGTCAAACTCTCACTCTTTGCAGAGGATATGATACTGTACGTGGGAAACCCAAAAGACTCCACCCCAAAACTGCTAGAACTCATACAGGAATTCAGTCAAGTGGCAGGATATAAAATCAATGCACAGAAATCCGTGGCATTCCTATACACCAACAACAAGACAGAAGAGAGACAAATCAAGGAGTCGATCCCATTTACAATTGCACCCAAAACCATTAGATACCTAGGAATAAATCTAACCAAAGAGGCAAAGGATCTGTACTCAGAAAACTATAAAATACCCATGAAAGCAATTGAAGAAGACACAAAGAAATGGAAAAACGTTCCATGCTCATGGATTGGGAGAATCAACATTGTGAAGATGTCAATGCTACCTAGAGCAATCTACACATTCAATGCAATCCCCATCAAAATACCATCCACTTTTTTCACAGGCATGGAACAAATAATCCTAAAATTTGTATGGAACCAGAAGAGACCCAGAATAGCCAGAGGAATACTGAAAAAGAAAAGCAAAGCTGGCGGCATCGCAATTCCGGACTTCCAGCTCTATTACAAAGCTGTCATCATCAAGACAGTATGGTCCTGGCACAAAAACAGACACATTGATCAATGGAACAGAATCGAGAGCCCAGAAATGGACCCTCAACTCTATGGTCAACTCATCTTTGACAAAGCAGGAAAGAATGTCCAGTGGAAACGAGACAGTCTCTTCAACAAATGGTGTTGGGAAAATTGGACAGCCACATGCAGAAGAATGAAACTGGACCATTTCCTTACACCACACACAAAAATCGACTCCAAATGGTTGAAAGACCTAAACGTGAGACAGGAGACCATCCAAATCCTAAAGGAGAACACAGGTAGCAACCTTTTCGACCTTAGCCGCAGCAACTTCTCCCTAGAAACATCGCCAAAGGCACGGGAAGCCAGGGCAAAAATGAACTACTGGGATTTCATGCAGATAAAAAGCTTTTGCACAGCAAAAGAAACGGTCCACAAAACCCAAAGACAACCGACAGAATGGGAGAAAATATTTGCAAATGACATATCAGAATAAGGGCTAGTATCCAAAATCTATAAAGAACTTATCAAACTCAACACCCAAAGAACAAATAATCCAGTCAAGAAATGGGCAGAAGACATGAACAGACATTTCTCCAAAGAAGACATCCACATGGCCAACAGGCACATGAAAAAGTGCTCAACATCGCTCGGCATCAGGGAAATCCAAATCAAAACCTCAATGAGATACCACCTCACACCAGTCAGATTGGCTAAAATGAACAAGTCAGGGAACGGCAGATGTTGGCGGGGATGTGGAGAAAGGGGAACCCTCCTACATTCTTGGTGGGAATGCAAGCTGGTGCAACCCCTCTGGAAAACAGTATGGAGGTTCCTCAAACAGTTGAAATTAGAGCTACCGTTCGATCCAGCAATTGCACTACTGGGTATTTACCACAAAGATACAAATGTAGGGACCCGAAGGGGTACGTGTACCCCAATGTTTATAGCAGCAATGTCCACCATAGCCAAACTGTGGAAAGAGCCAAGATGCCCATCGACAGATGAATGGATAAAGAAGAGGTGGTATAGATACACAATGGAATATTATGCAGCCATCAAAAGGAATGAGATCTTGCCATTTGCAACGACGTGGATGGAACTGGAGGGTGTTATGCTGAGTGAAATAAGTCAATCAGAGAAAGACATGTATCACATGACCTCACTGATATGAGGAATTCTTAATCTCAGGAGAGAAACGGAGTGTTACTGCAGTGGTTGGGGGTGGGAGGGATGGGGTGGCTGGGTGCTAGACATTGGGGAGGGTATGTGCTACGGTGAGCGCTGTGAATTGTGCAAGACTGTTGAATCACAGTTCTGTACTTCTGAAACAAATAACGCACCATATTTTAAGAAAAAAGAAAAAGAAGAAGATAACAGGAGAGGAAGAAAAGGGGAGTATGTCAGAGGGGGAGACGAACCATGAGAGATGAAGGACTCTGAAAGACAAACTGAGGGTTCTAGAGGGGAGGGGGGTAGGGGGATGGGTGAGCCTGGTGATGGGTATGGAGGAGGGCACGTTCTGCATGGAGCACTGGGTGTTATGAACAAACAATGAATCATGGAACACTGCACCAAAAACTAACGATGTAATATATGGTGATTAACATAACTATAAAAAAATTAAAAAAATAACCATGAATGAAAGAGGAGAGATGACAACCAACACCAAAGAAATACAAACAATTATAAGAACGTATTATGAGCCACTCTATGCCAGCACATTAGATAATCTTGAAGAAATGGATGCATTCCCAGAAATGTATCAACTACCTAAGCTGAACCAGGAAGAAATAGAAAACCTGAAGAGACCTATAACCGCTAATGAGGAAATTGAAGCAGTCATCAAAAATCTCCCAACAAACAGGAGCCCAAGGCCAGATGGCTTCCCAGGGGAATTCTACCAACCATTTAAAGAAGTAGTACTACCTATTCTTCTGAAACTGTCCCAAAAAATAGAAATGGAAGGAAAGCATCCAAACTCGTCTTATGAGGCCATTACCTTGATCCCCAAACCGAACAAAGACCCCATCAAAAAGGAAAATTACAGGTCCATATCCCTGAGGAACATGGATGCAAAACTTCTCACCAAAACGCCAGCCAATAGGATCCAACAGTGCATTAAAAGGATCATTCACCACGACCAAGTGGGATTTACTCCTAGGCTGCAAGGTTGGTTCAACATCTGCAAATCAATCAATGTGATACAATACATTAATAAAAAAAAAAAAAAGAAAAAGAACCATATGATCCGGTAAATAGATGCAGAAAAAGCATTTGACAAAGTACAGCATCCTTTCTTGAACAAAACTCTTCAGAGTATAGGGAGAGAGGGTACATACCTCAATATCATAAAAGCCATCTATGAATAACCTACAGCCAATATCATTCTCAAGGGGGAAAGGCTCAGAGCTTTTCCCCTAAGGTCAGGAACGCGGCAGGGATGTCCACTCTCACCACTGCTATTCAACATAGTATTAGAAGTCCTAGCCACAGCAATTAGACAACCAAAAGAAACGAAAGGCATCCAAATCGGCAAAGAGGAAGTCAAACTCTCACTCTTTGCAGAGGATATGATACTGTACGTGGGAAACCCAAAAGACTCCACCCCAAAACTGCTAGAACTCATACAGGAATTCAGTCAAGTGGCAGGATATAAAATCAATGCACAGAAATCCGTGGCATTCCTATACACCAACAACAAGACAGAAGAGAGACAAATCAAGGAGTCGATCCCATTTACAATTGCACCCAAAACCATTAGATACCTAGGAATAAATCTAACCAAAGAGGCAAAGGATCTGTACTCAGAAAACTATAAAATACCCATGAAAGCAATTGAAGAAGACACAAAGAAATGGAAAAACGTTCCATGCTCATGGATTGGGAGAATCAACATTGTGAAGATGTCAATGCTACCTAGAGCAATCTACACATTCAATGCAATCCCCATCAAAATACCATCCACTTTTTTCACAGGCATGGAACAAATAATCCTAAAATTTGTATGGAACCAGAAGAGACCCAGAATAGCCAGAGGAATACTGAAAAAGAAAAGCAAAGCTGGCGGCATCGCAATTCCGGACTTCCAGCTCTATTACAAAGCTGTCATCATCAAGACAGTATGGTCCTGGCACAAAAACAGACACATTGATCAATGGAACAGAATCGAGAGCCCAGAAATGGACCCTCAACTCTATGGTCAACTCATCTTTGACAAAGCAGGAAAGAATGTCCAGTGGAAACGAGACAGTCTCTTCAACAAATGGTGTTGGGAAAATTGGACAGCCACATGCAGAAGAATGAAACTGGACCATTTCCTTACACCACACACAAAAATCGACTCCAAATGGTTGAAAGACCTAAACGTGAGACAGGAGACCATCCAAATCCTAAAGGAGAACACAGGTAGCAACCTTTTCGACCTTAGCCGCAGCAACTTCTTCCTAGAAACATCGCCAAAGGCACGGGAAGCCAGGGCAAAAATGAACTACTGGGATTTCATGCAGATAAAAAGCTTTTGCACAGCAAAAGAAACGGTCCACAAAACCCAAAGACAACCGACAGAATGGGAGAAAATATTTGCAAATGACATATCAGAATAAGGGCTAGTATCCAAAATCTATAAAGAACTTATCAAACTCAACACCCAAAGAACAAATAATCCAGTCAAGAAATGGGCAGAAGACATGAACAGACATTTCTCCAAAGAAGACATCCACATGGCCAACAGGCACATGAAAAAGTGCTCAACATCGCTCGGCATCAGGGAAATCCAAATCAAAACCTCAATGAGATACCACCTCACACCAGTCAGATTGGCTAAAATGAACAAGTCAGGGAACGGCAGATGTTGGCGGGGATGTGGAGAAAGGGGAACCCTCCTACATTCTTGGTGGGAATGCAAGCTGGTGCAACCCCTCTGGAAAACAGTATGGAGGTTCCTCAAACAGTTGAAATTAGAGCTACCGTTCGATCCAGCAATTGCACTACTGGGTATTTACCACAAAGATACAAATGTAGGGACCCGAAGGGGTACGTGTACCCCAATGTTTATAGCAGCAATGTCCACCATAGCCAAACTGTGGAAAGAGCCAAGATGCCCATCGACAGATGAATGGATAAAGAAGAGGTGGTATAGATACACAATGGAATATTATGCAGCCATCAAAAGGAATGAGATCTTGCCATTTGCAACGACGTGGATGGAACTGGAGGGTGTTATGCTGAGTGAAATAAGTCAATCAGAGAAAGACATGTATCACATGACCTCACTGATATGAGGAATTCTTAATCTCAGGAGAGAAACGGAGTGTTACTGCAGTGGTTGGGGGTGGGAGGGATGGGGTGGCTGGGTGCTAGACATTGGGGAGGGTATGTGCTACGGTGAGCGCTGTGAATTGTGCAAGACTGTTGAATCACAGTTCTGTACTTCTGAAACAAATAACGCACCATATTTTAAGAAAAAAGAAAAAGAAGAAGATAACAGGAGAGGAAGAAAAGGGGAGTATGTCAGAGGGGGAGACGAACCATGAGAGATGAAGGACTCTGAAAGACAAACTGAGGGTTCTAGAGGGGAGGGGGGTAGGGGGATGGGTGAGCCTGGTGATGGGTATGGAGGAGGGCACGTTCTGCATGGAGCACTGGGTGTTATGAACAAACAATGAATCATGGAACACTGCACCAAAAACTAATGATGTAATATATGGTGATTAACATAACTATAAAAAAATTAAAAAAATAACCATGAATGAAAGAGGAGAGATGACAACCAACACCAAAGAAATACAAACAATTATAAGAACGTATTATGAGCCACTCTATGCCAGCACATTAGATAATCTTGAAGAAATGGATGCATTCCCAGAAATGTATCAACTACCTAAGCTGAACCAGGAAGAAATAGAAAACCTGAAGAGACCTATAACCGCTAATGAGGAAATTGAAGCAGTCATCAAAAATCTCCCAACAAACAGGAGCCCAAGGCCAGATGGCTTCCCAGGGGAATTCTACCAACCATTTAAAGAAGTAGTACTACCTATTCTTCTGAAACTGTCCCAAAAAATAGAAATGGAAGGAAAGCATCCAAACTCGTCTTATGAGGCCATTACCTTGATCCCCAAACCGAACAAAGACCCCATCAAAAAGGAAAATTACAGGTCCATATCCCTGAGGAACATGGATGCGAAACTTCTCACCAAAACGCCAGCCAATAGGATCCAACAGTGCATTAAAAGGATCATTCACCACGACCAAGTGGGATTTACTCCTAGGCTGCAAGGTTGGTTCAACATCTGCAAATCAATCAATGTGATACAATACATTAATAAAAAAAAAAAAGAAAAAGAACCATATGATCCTGTAAATAGACGCAGAAAAAGCATTTGACAAAGTACAGCATCCTTTCTTGAACAAAACTCTTCAGAGTATAGGGAGAGAGGGTACATACCTCAATATCATAAAAGCCATCTATGAATAACCTACAGCCAATATCATTCTCAAGGGGGAAAGGCTGAGAGCTTTTCCCCTAAGGTCAGGAACGCGGCAGGGATGTCCACTCTCACCACTGCTATTCAACATAGTATTAGAAGTCCTAGCCACAGCAATTAGACAACCAAAAGAAACGAAAGGCATCCAAATCGGCAAAGAGGAAGTCAAACTCTCACTCTTTGCAGAGGATATGATACTGTACGTGGGAAACCCAAAAGACTCCACCCCAAAACTGCTAGAACTCATACAGGAATTCAGTCAAGTGGCAGGATATAAAATCAATGCACAGAAATCCGTGGCATTCCTATACACCAACAACAAGACAGAAGAGAGACAAATCAAGGAGTCGATCCCATTTACAATTGCACCCAAAACCATTAGATACCTAGGAATAAATCTAACCAAAGAGGCAAAGGATCTGTACTCAGAAAACTATAAAATACCCATGAAAGCAATTGAAGAAGACACAAAGAAATGGAAAAACGTTCCATGCTCATGGATTGGGAGAATCAACATTGTGAAGATGTCAATGCTACCTAGAGCAATCTACACATTCAATGCAATCCCCATCAAAATACCATCCACTTTTTTCACAGGCATGGAACAAATAATCCTAAAATTTGTATGGAACCAGAAGAGACCCAGAATAGCCAGAGGAATACTGAAAAAGAAAAGCAAAGCTGGCGGCATCGCAATTCCGGACTTCCAGCTCTATTACAAAGCTGTCATCATCAAGACAGTATGGTCCTGGCACAAAAACAGACACATTGATCAATGGAACAGAATCGAGAGCCCAGAAATGGATCCTCAACTCTATGGTCAACTCATCTTTGACAAAGCAGGAAAGAATGTCCAGTGGAAAAGAGACAGTCTCTTCAACAAATGGTGTTGGGAAAATTGGACAGCCACATGCAGAAGAATGAAACTGGACCATTTCCTTACACCACACACAAAAATCGACTCCAAATGGTTGAAAGACCTAAACGTGAGACAGGAGACCATCCAAATCCTAAAGGAGAACACAGGTAGCAACCTTTTCGACCTTAGCCGCAGCAACTTCTTCCTAGAAACATCGCCAAAGGCACGGGAAGCCAGGGCAAAAATGAACTACTGGGATTTCATGCAGATAAAAAGCTTTTGCACAGCAAAAGAAACGGTCCACAAAACCCAAAGACAACCGACAGAATGGGAGAAAATATTTGCAAATGACATATCAGAATAAGGGCTAGTATCCAAAATCTATAAAGAACTTATCAAACTCAACACCCAAAGAACAAATAATCCAGTCAAGAAATGGGCAGAAGACATGAACAGACATTTCTCCAAAGAAGACATCCACATGGCCAACAGGCACATGAAAAAGTGCTCAACATCGCTCGGCATCAGGGAAATCCAAATCAAAACCTCAATGAGATACCACCTCACACCAGTCAGATTGGCTAAAATGAACAAGTCAGGGAACGGCAGATGTTGGCGGGGATGTGGAGAAAGGGGAACCCTCCTACACTGTTGGTGGGAATGCAAGCTGGTGCAACCCCTCTGGAAAACAGTATGGAGGTTCCTCAAACAGTTGAAATTAGAGCTACCGTTCGATCCAGCAATTGCACTACTGGGTATTTACCACAAAGATACAAATGTAGGGACCCGAAGGGGTACGTGTACCCCAATGTTTATAGCAGCAATGTCCACCATAGCCAAACTGTGGAAAGAGCCAAGATGCCCATCGACAGATGAATGGATAAAGAAGAGGTGGTATAGATACACAATGGAATATTATGCAGCCATCAAAAGGAATGAGATCTTGCCATTTGCAACGACGTGGATGGAACTGGAGGGTGTTATGCTGAGTGAAATAAGTCAATCAGAGAAAGACATGTATCACATGACCTCACTGATATGAGGAATTCTTAATCTCAGGAGAGAAACGGAGTGTTACTGCAGTGGTTGGGGGTGGGAGGGATGGGGTGGCTGGGTGCTAGACATTGGGGAGGGTATGTGCTACGGTGAGCGCTGTGAATTGTGCAAGACTGTTGAATCACAGTTCTGTACTTCTGAAACAAATAACGCACCATATTTTAAGAAAAAAGAAAAAGAAGAAGATAACAGGAGAGGAAGAAAAGGGGAGTATGTCAGAGGGGGAGACGAACCATGAGAGATGAAGGACTCTGAAAGACAAACTGAGGGTTCTAGAGGGGAGGGGGGTAGGGGGATGGGTGAGCCTGGTGATGGGTATGGAGGAGGGCACGTTCTGCATGGAGCACTGGGTGTTATGAACAAACAATGAATCATGGAACACTGCACCAAAAACTAATGATGTAATATATGGTGATTAACATAACTATAAAAAAATTAAAAAAATAATCATGAATGAAAGAGGAGAGATGACAACCAACACCAAAGAAATACAAACAATTATAAGAACGTATTATGAGCCACTCTAGGCCAGCACATTAGATAATCTTGAAGAAATGGATGCATTCCCAGAAATGTATCAACTACCTAAGCTGAACCAGGAAGAAATAGAAAACCTGAAGAGACCTATAACCGCTAATGAGGAAATTGAAGCAGTCATCAAAAATCTCCCAACAAACAGGAGCCCAAGGCCAGATGGCTTCCCAGGGGAATTCTACCAACCATTTAAAGAAGTAGTACTACCTATTCTTCTGAAACTGTCCCAAAAAATAGAAATGGAAGGAAAGCATCCAAACTCGTCTTATGAGGCCATTACCTTGATCCCCAAACCGAACAAAGACCCCATCAAAAAGGAAAATTACAGGTCCATATCCCTGAGGAACATGGATGCAAAACTTCTCACCAAAACGCCAGCCAATAGGATCCAACAGTGCATTAAAAGGATCATTCCCCACGACCAAGTGGGATTTACTCCTAGGCTGCAAGGTTGGTTCAACATCTGCAAATCAATCAATGTGATACAATACATTAATAAAAAAAAAAAGAAAAAGAACCATATGATCCTGTAAATAGACGCAGAAAAAGCATTTGACAAAGTACAGCATCCTTTCTTGAACAAAACTCTTCAGAGTATAGGGAGAGAGGGTACATACCTCAATATCATAAAAGCCATCTATGAATAACCTACAGCCAATATCATTCTCAAGGGGGAAAGGCTGAGAGCTTTTCCCCTAAGGTCAGGAACGCGGCAGGGATGTCCACTCTCACCACTGCTATTCAACATAGTATTAGAAGTCCTAGCCACAGCAATTAGACAACCAAAAGAAACGAAAGGCATCCAAATCGGCAAAGAGGAAGTCAAACTCTCACTCTTTGCAGAGGATATGATACTGTACGTGGGAAACCCAAAAGACTCCACCCCAAAACTGCTAGAACTCATACAGGAATTCAGTCAAGTGGCAGGATATAAAATCAATGCACAGAAATCCGTGGCATTCCTATACACCAACAACAAGACAGAAGAGAGACAAATCAAGGAGTCGATCCCATTTACAATTGCACCCAAAACCATTAGATACCTAGGAATAAATCTAACCAAAGAGGCAAAGGATCTGTACTCAGAAAACTATAAAATACCCATGAAAGCAATTGAAGAAGACACAAAGAAATGGAAAAACGTTCCATGCTCATGGATTGGGAGAATCAACATTGTGAAGATGTCAATGCTACCTAGAGCAATCTACACATTCAATGCAATCCCCATCAAAATACCATCCACTTTTTTCACAGGCATGGAACAAATAATCCTAAAATTTGTATGGAACCAGAAGAGACCCAGAATAGCCAGAGGAATACTGAAAAAGAAAAGCAAAGCTGGCGGCATCGCAATTCCGGACTTCCAGCTCTATTACAAAGCTGTCATCATCAAGACAGTATGGTCCTGGCACAAAAACAGACACATTGATCAATGGAACAGAATCGAGAGCCCAGAAATGGACCCTCAACTCTATGGTCAACTCATCTTTGACAAAGCAGGAAAGAATGTCCAGTGGAAACGAGACAGTCTCTTCAACAAATGGTGTTGGGAAAATTGGACAGCCACATGCAGAAGAATGAAACTGGACCATTTCCTTACACCACACACAAAAATCGACTCCAAATGGTTGAAAGACCTAAACGTGAGACAGGAGACCATCCAAATCCTAAAGGAGAACACAGGTAGCAACCTTTTCGACCTTAGCCGCAGCAACTTCTTCCTAGAAACATCGCCAAAGGCACGGGAAGCCAGGGCAAAAATGAACTACTGGGATTTCATGCAGATAAAAAGCTTTTGCACAGCAAAAGAAACGGTCCACAAAACCAAAAGACAACCGACAGAATGGGAGAAAATATTTGCAAATGACATATCAGAATAAGGGCTAGTATCCAAAATCTATAAAGAACTTATCAAACTCAACACCCAAAGAACAAATAATCCAGTCAAGAAATGGGCAGAAGACATGAACAGACATTTCTCCAAAGAAGACATCCACATGGCCAACAGGCACATGAAAAAGTGCTCAACATCGCTCGGCATCAGGGAAATCCAAATCAAAACCTCAATGAGATACCACCTCACACCAGTCAGATTGGCTAAAATGAACAAGTCAGGGAACGGCAGATGTTGGCGGGGATGTGGAGAAAGGGGAACCCTCCTACACTGTTGGTGGGAATGCAAGCTGGTGCAACCCCTCTGGAAAACAGTATGGAGGTTCCTCAAACAGTTGAAATTAGAGCTACCGTTCGATCCAGCAATTGCACTACTGGGTATTTACCACAAAGATACAAATGTAGGGACCCGAAGGGGTACGTGTACCCCAATGTTTATAGCAGCAATGTCCACCATAGCCAAACTGTGGAAAGAGCCAAGATGCCCATCGACAGATGAATGGATAAAGAAGAGGTGGTATAGATACACAATGGAATATTATGCAGCCATCAAAAGGAATGAGATCTTGCCATTTGCAACGACGTGGATGGAACTGGAGGGTGTTATGCTGAGTGAAATAAGTCAATCAGAGAAAGACATGTATCACATGACCTCACTGATATGAGGAATTCTTAATCTCAGGAGAGAAACGGAGTGTTACTGCAGTGGTTGGGGGTGGGAGGGATGGGGTGGCTGGGTGCTAGACATTGGGGAGGGTATGTGCTACGGTGAGCGCTGTGAATTGTGCAAGACTGTTGAATCACAGTTCTGTACTTCTGAAACAAATAACGCACCATATTTTAAGAAAAAAGAAAAAGAAGAAGATAACAGGAGAGGAAGAAAAGGGGAGTATGTCAGAGGGGGAGACGAACCATGAGAGATGAAGGACTCTGAAAGACAAACTGAGGGTTCTAGAGGGGAGGGGGGTAGGGGGATGGGTGAGCCTGGTGATGGGTATGGAGGAGGGCACGTTCTGCATGGAGCACTGGGTGTTATGAACAAACAATGAATCATGGAACACTGCACCAAAAACTAATGATGTAATATATGGTGATTAACATAACTATAAAAAAATTAAAAAAATAATCATGAATGAAAGAGGAGAGATGACAACCAACACCAAAGAAATACAAACAATTATAAGAACGTATTATGAGCCACTCTAGGCCAGCACATTAGATAATCTTGAAGAAATGGATGCATTCCCAGAAATGTATCAACTACCTAAGCTGAACCAGGAAGAAATAGAAAACCTGAAGAGACCTATAACCGCTAATGAGGAAATTGAAGCAGTCATCAAAAATCTCCCAACAAACAGGAGCCCAAGGCCAGATGGCTTCCCAGGGGAATTCTACCAACCATTTAAAGAAGTAGTACTACCTATTCTTCTGAAACTGTCCCAAAAAATAGAAATGGAAGGAAAGCATCCAAACTCGTCTTATGAGGCCATTACCTTGATCCCCAAACCGAACAAAGACCCCATCAAAAAGGAAAATTACAGGTCCATATCCCTGAGGAACATGGATGCAAAACTTCTCACCAAAACGCCAGCCAATTAGATCCAACAGTGCATTAAAAGGATCATTCACCACGACCAAGTGGGATTTACTCCTAGGCTGCAAGGTTGGTTCAACATCTGCAAATCAATCAATGTGATACAATACATTAATAAAAAAAAAAAGAAAAAGAACCATATGATCCTGTAAATAGACGCAGAAAAAGCATTTGACAAAGTACAGCATCCTTTCTTGAACAAAACTCTTCAGAGTATAGGGAGAGAGGGTACATACCTCAATATCATAAAAGCCATCTATGAATAACCTACAGCCAATATCATTCTCAAGGGGGAAAGGCTGAGAGCTTTTCCCCTAAGGTCAGGAACGCGGCAGGGATGTCCACTCTCACCACTGCTATTCAACATAGTATTAGAAGTCCTAGCCACAGCAATTAGACAACCAAAAGAAACGAAAGGCATCCAAATCGGCAAAGAGGAAGTCAAACTCTCACTCTTTGCAGAGGATATGATACTGTACGTGGGAAACCCAAAAGACTCCACCCCAAAACTGCTAGAACTCATACAGGAATTCAGTCAAGTGGCAGGATATAAAATCAATGCACAGAAATCCGTGGCATTCCTATACACCAACAACAAGACAGAAGAGAGACAAATCAAGGAGTCGATCCCATTTACAATTGCACCCAAAACCATTAGATACCTAGGAATAAATCTAACCAAAGAGGCAAAGGATCTGTACTCAGAAAACTATAAAATACCCATGAAAGCAATTGAAGAAGACACAAAGAAATGGAAAAACGTTCCATGCTCATGGATTGGGAGAATCAACATTGTGAAGATGTCAATGCTACCTAGAGCAATCTACACATTCAATGCAATCCCCATCAAAATACCATCCACTTTTTTCACAGGCATGGAACAAATAATCCTAAAATTTGTATGGAACCAGAAGAGACCCAGAATAGCCAGAGGAATACTGAAAAAGAAAAGCAAAGCTGGCGGCATCGCAATTCCGGACTTCCAGCTCTATTACAAAGCTGTCATCATCAAGAGAGTATGGTCCTGGCACAAAAACAGACACATTGATCAATGGAACAGAATCGAGAGCCCAGAAATGGACCCTCAACTCTATGGTCAACTCATCTTTGACAAAGCAGGAAAGAATGTCCAGTGGAAACGAGACAGTCTCTTCAACAAATGGTGTTGGGAAAATTGGACAGCCACATGCAGAAGAATGAAACTGGACCATTTCCTTACACCACACACAAAAATCGACTCCAAATGGTTGAAAGACCTAAACGTGAGACAGGAGACCATCCAAATCCTAAAGGAGAACACAGGTAGCAACCTTTTCGACCTTAGCCGCAGCAACTTCTTCCTAGAAACATCGCCAAAGGCACGGGAAGCCAGGGCAAAAATGAACTACTGGGATTTCATGCAGATAAAAAGCTTTTGCACAGCAAAAGAAACGGTCCACAAAACCAAAAGACAACCGACAGAATGGGAGAAAATATTTGCAAATGACATATCAGAATAAGGGCTAGTATCCAAAATCTATAAAGAACTTATCAAACTCAACACACAAAGAACAAATAATCCAGTCAAGAAATGGGCAGAAGACATGAACAGACATTTCTCCAAAGAAGACATCCACATGGCCAACAGGCACATGAAAAAGTGCTCAACATCGCTCGGCATCAGGGAAATCCAAATCAAAACCTCAATGAGATACCACCTCACACCAGTCAGATTGGCTAAAATGAACAAGTCAGGGAACGGCAGATGTTGGCGGGGATGTGGAGAAAGGGGAACCCTCCTACACTGTTGGTGGGAATGCAAGCTGGTGCAACCCCTCTGGAAAACAGTATGGAGGTTCCTCAAACAGTTGAAATTAGAGCTACCGTTCGATCCAGCAATTACACTACTGGGTATTTACCACAAAGATACAAATGTAGGGACCCGAAGGGGTACGTGTACCCCAATGTTTATAGCAGCAATGTCCACCATAGCCAAACTGTGGAAAGAGCCAAGATGCCCATCGACAGATGAATGGATAAAGAAGAGGTGGTATAGATACACAATGGAATATTATGCAGCCATCAAAAGGAATGAGATCTTGCCATTTGTAACGACGTGGATGGAACTGGAGGGTGTTATGCTGAGTGAAATAAGTCAATCAGAGAAAGACATGTATCACATGACCTCACTGATATGAGGAATTCTTAATCTCAGGAGAGAAACGGAGTGTTACTGCAGTGGTTGGGGGTGGGAGGGATGGGGTGGCTGGGTGCTAGACATTGGGGAGGGTATGTGCTACGGTGAGCGCTGTGAATTGTGCAAGACTGTTGAATCACAGTTCTGTACTTCTGAAACAAATAACGCACCATATTTTAAGAAAAAAGAAAAAGAAGAAGATAACAGGAGAGGAAGAAAAGGGGAGTATGTCAGAGGGGGAGACGAACCATGAGAGATGAAGGACTCTGAAAGACAAACTGAGGGTTCTAGAGGGGAGGGGGGTAGGGGGATGGGTGAGCCTGGTGATGGGTATGGAGGAGGGCACGTTCTGCATGGAGCACTGGGTGTTATGAACAAACAATGAATCATGGAACACTGCACCAAAAACTAATGATGTAATATATGGTGATTAACATAACTATAAAAAAATTAAAAAAATAACCATGAATGAAAGAGGAGAGATGACAACCAACACCAAAGAAATACAAACAATTATAAGAACGTATTATGAGCCACTCTATGCCAGCACATTAGATAATCCTGAAGAAATGGATGCATTCCCAGAAATGTATCAACTACCTAAGCTGAACCAGGAAGAAATAGAAAACCTGAAGAGACCTATAACCGCTAATGAGGAAATTGAAGCAGTCATCAAAAATCTCCCAACAAACAGGAGCCCAAGGCCAGATGGCTTCCCAGGGGAATTCTACCAACCATTTAAAGAAGTAGTACTACCTATTCTTCTGAAACTCTCCCAAAAAATAGAAATGGAAGGAAAGCATCCAAACTCGTCTTATGAGGCCATTACCTTGATCCCCAAACCGAACAAAGACCCCATCAAAAAGGAAAATTACAGGTCCATATCCCTGAGGAACATGGATGCAAAACTTCTCACCAAAACGCCAGCCAATAGGATCCAACAGTGCATTAAAAGGATCATTCACCACGACCAAGTGGGATTTACTCCTAGGCTGCAAGGTTGGTTCAACATCTGCAAATCAATCAATGTGATACAATACATTAATAAAAAAAAAAAAAAAGAAAAAGAACCATATGATCCTGTAAATAGACGCAGAAAAAGCATTTGACAAAGTACAGCATCCTTTCTTGAACAAAACTCTTCAGAGTATAGGGAGAGAGGGTACATACCTCAATATCATAAAAGCCATCTATGAATAACCTACAGCCAATATCATTCTCAAGGGGGAAAGGCTGAGAGCTTTTCCCCTAAGGTCAGGAACGCGGCAGGGATGTCCACTCTCACCACTGCTATTCAACATAGTATTAGAAGTCCTAGCCACAGCAATTAGACAACCAAAAGAAACGAAAGGCATCCAAATCGGCAAAGAGGAAGTCAAACTCTCACTCTTTGCAGAGGATATGATACTGTACGTGGGAAACCCAAAAGACTCCACCCCAAAACTGCTAGAACTCATACAGGAATTCAGTCAAGTGGCAGGATATAAAATCAATGCACAGAAATCCGTGGCATTCCTATACACCAACAACAAGACAGAAGAGAGACAAATCAAGGAGTCGATCCCATTTACAATTGCACCCAAAACCATTAGATACCTAGGAATAAATCTAACCAAAGAGGCAAAGGATCTGTACTCAGAAAACTATAAAATACCCATGAAAGCAATTGAAGAAGACACAAAGAAATGGAAAAACGTTCCATGCTCATGGATTGGGAGAATCAACATTGTGAAGATGTCAATGCTACCTAGAGCAATCTACACATTCAATGCAATCCCCATCAAAATACCATCCACTTTTTTCACAGGCATGGAACAAATAATCCTAAAATTTGTATGGAACCAGAAGAGACCCAGAATAGCCAGAGGAATACTGAAAAAGAAAAGCAAAGCTGGCGGCATCGCAATTCCGGACTTCCAGCTCTATTACAAAGCTGTCATCATCAAGACAGTATGGTCCTGGCACAAAAACAGACACATTGATCAATGGAACAGAATCGAGAGCCCAGAAATGGACCCTCAACTCTATGGTCCACTCATCTTTGACAAAGCAGGAAAGAATGTCCAGTGGAAAAGAGACAGTCTCTTCAACAAATGGTGTTGGGAAAATTGGACAGCCACATGCAGAAGAATGAAACTGGACCATTTCCTTACACCACACACAAAAATCGACTCCAAATGGTTGAAAGACCTAAACGTGAGACAGGAGACCATCCAAATCCTAAAGGAGAACACAGGTAGCAACCTTTTCGACCTTAGCCGCAGCAACTTCTCCCTAGAAACATCGCCAAAGGCACGGGAAGCCAGGGCAAAAATGAACTACTGGGATTTCATGCAGATAAAAAGCTTTTGCACAGCAAAAGAAACGGTCCACAAAACCCAAAGACAACCGACAGAATGGGAGAAAATATTTGCAAATGACATATCAGAATAAGGGCTAGTATCCAAAATCTATAAAGAACTTATCAAACTCAACACCCAAAGAACAAATAATCCAGTCAAGAAATGGGCAGAAGACATGAACAGACATTTCTCCAAAGAAGACATCCACATGGCCAACAGGCACATGAAAAAGTGCTCAACATCGCTCGGCATCAGGGAAATCCAAATCAAAACCTCAATGAGATACCACCTCACACCAGTCAGATTGGCTAAAATGAACAAGTCAGGGAACGGCAGATGTTGGCGGGGATGTGGAGAAAGGGGAACCCTCCTACATTCTTGGTGGGAATGCAAGCTGGTGCAACCCCTCTGGAAAACAGTATGGAGGTTCCTCAAACAGTTGAAATTAGAGCTACCGTTCGATCCAGCAATTGCACTACTGGGTATTTACCACAAAGATACAAATGTAGGGACCCGAAGGGGTACGTGTACCCCAATGTTTATAGCAGCAATGTCCACCATAGCCAAACTGTGGAAAGAGCCAAGATGCCCATCGACAGATGAATGGATAAAGAAGAGGTGGTATAGATACACAATGGAATATTATGCAGCCATCAAAAGGAATGAGATCTTGCCATTTGCAACGACGTGGATGGAACTGGAGGGTGTTATGCTGAGTGAAATAAGTCAATCAGAGAAAGACATGTATCACATGACCTCACTGATATGAGGAATTCTTAATCTCAGGAGAGAAACGGAGTGTTACTGCAGTGGTTGGGGGTGGGAGGGATGGGGTGGCTGGGTGCTAGACATTGGGGAGGGTATGTGCTACGGTGAGCGCTGTGAATTGTGCAAGACTGTTGAATCACAGTTCTGTACTTCTGAAACAAATAACGCACCATATTTTAAGAAAAAAGAAAAAGAAGAAGATAACAGGAGAGGAAGAAAAGGGGAGTATGTCAGAGGGGGAGACGAACCATGAGAGATGAAGGACTCTGAAAGACAAACTGAGGGTTCTAGAGGGGAGGGGGGTAGGGGGATGGGTGAGCCTGGTGATGGGTATGGAGGAGGGCACGTTCTGCATGGAGCACTGGGTGTTATGAACAAACAATGAATCATGGAACACTGCACCAAAAACTAACGATGTAATATATGGTGATTAACATAACTATAAAAAAATTAAAAAAATAACCATGAATGAAAGAGGAGAGATGACAACCAACACCAAAGAAATACAAACAATTATAAGAACGTATTATGAGCCACTCTAGGCCAGCAGATTAGATAATCTTGAAGAAATGGATGCATTCCCAGAAATGTATCAACTACCTAAGCTGAACCAGGAAGAAATAGAAAACCTGAAGAGACCTATAACCGCTAATGAGGAAATTGAAGCAGTCATCAAAAATCTCCCAACAAACAGGAGCCCAAGGCCAGATGGCTTCCCAGGGGAATTCTACCAACCATTTAAAGAAGTAGTACTACCTATTCTTCTGAAACTGTCCCAAAAAATAGAAATGGAAGGAAAGCATCCAAACTCGTCTTATGAGGCCATTACCTTGATCCCCAAACCGAACAAAGACCCCATCAAAAAGGAAAATTACAGGTCCATATCCCTGAGGAACATGGATGCAAAACTTCTCACCAAAACGCCAGCCAATAGGATCCAACAGTGCATTAAAAGGATCATTCCCCACGACCAAGTGGGATTTACTCCTAGGCTGCAAGGTTGGTTCAACATCTGCAAATCAATCAATGTGATACAATACATTAATAAAAAAAAAAAAGAAAAAGAACCATATGATCCGGTGAACAGACGCAGAAAGAGCATTTAACAAAGTACAGCATCCTTTCTTGAACAAAACTCTTCAGAGTATAGGGAGAGAGGGTACATACCTCAATATCATAAAAGCCATCTATGAATAACCTACAGCCAATATCATTCTCAAGGGGGAAAGGCTGAGAGCTTTTCCCCTAAGGTCAGGAACGCGGCAGGGATGTCCACTCTCACCACTGCTATTCAACATAGTATTAGCAGTCCTAGCCACAGCAATTAGACAACCAAAAGAAACGAAAGGCATCCAAATCGGCAAAGAGGAAGTCAAACTCTCACTCTTTGCAGAGGATATGATACTGTACGTGGGAAACCCAAAAGACTCCACCCCAAAACTGCTAGAACTCATACAGGAATTCAGTCAAGTGGCAGGATATAAAATCAATGCACAGAAATCCGTGGCATTCCTATACACCAACAACAAGACAGAAGAGAGACAAATCAAGGAGTCGATCCCATTTACAATTGCACCCAAAACCATTAGATACCTAGGAATAAAACTAACCAAAGAGGCAAAGGATCTGTACTCAGAAAACTATAAAATACCCATGAAAGCAATTGAAGAAGACACAAAGAAATGGAAAAACGTTCCATGCTCATGGATTGGGAGAATCAACATTGTGAAGATGTCAATGCTACCTAGAGCAATCTACACATTCAATGCAATCCCCATCAAAATACCATCCACTTTTTTCACAAACATGGAACAAATAATCCTAAAATTTGTATGGAACCAGAAGAGACCCAGAATAGCCAGAGGAATACTGAAAAAGAAAAGCAAAGCTGGCGGCATCGCAATTCCGGACTTCCAGCTCTATTACAAAGCTGTCATCATCAAGACAGTATGGTCCTGGCACAAAAACAGACACATTGATCAATGGAACAGAATCGAGAGCCCAGAAATGGACCCTCAACTCTATGGTCCACTCATCTTTGACAAAGCAGGAAAGAATGTCCAGTGGAAACGAGACAGTCTCTTCAACAAATGGTGTTGGGAAAATTGGACAGCCACATGCAGAAGAATGAAACTGGACCATTTCCTTACACCACACACAAAAATCGACTCCAAATGGTTGAAAGACCTAAACGTGAGACAGGAGACCATCCAAATCCTAAAGGAGAACACAGGTAGCAACCTTTTCGACCTCAGCCGCAGCAACTTCTCCCTAGAAACATCGCCAAAGGCACGGGAAGCCAGGGCAAAAATGAACTACTGGGATTTCATGCAGATAAAAAGCTTTTGCACAGCAAAAGAAACGGTCCACAAAACCCAAAGACAACCGACAGAATGGGAGAAAATATTTGCAAATGACATATCAGAATAAGGGCTAGTATCCAAAATCTATAAAGAACTTATCAAACTCAACACCCAAAGAACAAATAATCCAGTCAAGGAATGGGCAGAAGACATGAACAGACATTTCTCCAAAGAAGACATCCACATGGCCAACAGGCACATGAAAAAGTGCTCAACATCGCTCGGCATCAGGGAAATCCAAATCAAAACCTCAATGAGATACCACCTCACACCAGTCCGATTGGCTAAAATGAACAAGTCAGGGAACGGCAGATGTTGGCGGGGATGTGGAGAAAGGGGAACCCTCCTACACTGTTGGTGGGAATGCAAGCTGGTGCAACCCCTCTGGAAAACAGTATGGAGGTTCCTCAAACAGTTGAAATTAGAGCTACCGTTCGATCCAGCAATTGCACTACTGGGTATTTACCACAAAGATACAAATGTAGGGACCCGAAGGGGTACGTGTACCCCAATGTTTATAGCAGCAATGTCCACCATAGCCAAACTGTGGAAAGAGCCAAGATGCCCATCGACAGATGAATGGATAAAGAAGAGGTGGTATAGATACACAATGGAATATTATGCAGCCATCAAAAGGAATGAGATCTTGCCATTTGCAACGACGTGGATGGAACTGGAGGGTGTTATGCTGAGTGAAATAAGTCAATCAGAGAAAGACATGTATCACATGACCTCACTGATATGAGGAATTCTTAATCTCAGGAGAGAAACGGAGTGTTACTGCAGTGGTTGGGGGTGGGAGGGATGGGGTGGCTGGGTGCTAGACATTGGGGAGGGTATGTGCTACGGTGAGCGCTGTGAATTGTGCAAGACTGTTGAATCACAGTTCTGTACTTCTGAAACAAATAACGCACCATATTTTAAGAAAAAAGAAAAAGAAGAAGATAACAGGAGAGGAAGAAAAGGGGAGTATGTCAGAGGGGGAGACGAACCATGAGAGATGAAGGACTCTGAAAGACAAACTGAGGGTTCTAGAGGGGAGGGGGGGAGGGGGATGGGTGAGCCTGGTGATGGGTATGGAGGAGGGCACGTTCTGCATGGAGCACTGGGTGTTATGAACAAACAATGAATCATGGAACACTGCACCAAAAACTAACGATGTAATATATGGTGATTAACATAACTATAAAAAAATTAAAAAAATAACCATGAATGAAAGAGGAGAGATGACAACCAACACCAAAGAAATACAAACAATTATAAGAACGTATTATGAGCCACTCTAGGCCAGCAGATTAGATAATCTTGAAGAAATGGATGCATTCCCAGAAATGTATCAACTACCTAAGCTGAACCAGGAAGAAATAGAAAACCTGAAGAGACCTATAACCGCTAATGAGGAAATTGAAGCAGTCATCAAAAATCTCCCAACAAACAGGAGCCCAAGGCCAGATGGCTTCCCAGGGGAATTCTACCAACCATTTAAAGAAGTAGTACTACCTATTCTTCTGAAACTGTCCCAAAAAATAGAAATGGAAGGAAAGCATCCAAACTCGTCTTATGAGGCCATTACCTTGATCCCCAAACCGAACAAAGACCCCATCAAAAAGGAAAATTACCGGTCCATATCCCTGAGGAACATGGATGCAAAACTTCTCACCAAAACGCCAGCCAATAGGATCCAACAGTGCATTAAAAGGATCATTCCCCACGACCAAGTGGGATTTACTCCTAGGCTGCAAGGTTGGTTCAACATCTGCAAATCAATCAATGTGATACAATACATTAATAAAAAAAAAAAGAAAAAGAACCATATGATCCGGTAACTAGATGCAGAAACAGCATTTGACAAAGTACAGCATCCTTTCTTGAACAAAACTCTTCAGAGTATAGGGAGAGAGGGTACATACCTCAATATCATAAAAGCCATCTATGAATAACCTACAGCCAATATCATTCTCAAGGGGGAAAGGCTGAGAGCTTTTCCCCTAAGGTCAGGAACGCGGCAGGGATGTCCACTCTCACCACTGCTATTCAACATAGTATTAGCAGTCCTAGCCACAGCAATTAGACAACCAAAAGAAACGAAAGGCATCCAAATCGGCAAAGAGGAAGTCAAACTCTCACTCTTTGCAGAGGATATGATACTGTACGTGGAAAACCCAAAAGACTCCACCCCAAAACTGCTAGAACTCATACAGGAATTCAGTCAAGTGGCAGGATATAAAATCAATGCACAGAAATCCGTGGCATTCCTATACACCAACAACAAGACAGAAGAGAGACAAATCAAGGAGTCGATCCCATTTACAATTGCACCCAAAACCATTAGATACCTAGGAATAAAACTAACCAAAGAGGCAAAGGATCTGTACTCAGAAAACTATAAAATACCCATGAAAGCAATTGAAGAAGACACAAAGAAATGGAAAAACGTTCCATGCTCATGGATTGGGAGAATCAACATTGTGAAGATGTCAATGCTACCTAGAGCAATCTACACATTCAATGCAATCCCCATCAAAATACCATCCACTTTTTTCACAAACATGGAACAAATAATCCTAAAATTTGTATGGAACCAGAAGAGACCCAGAATAGCCAGAGGAATACTGAAAAAGAAAAGCAAAGCTGGCGGCATCGCAATTCCGGACTTCCAGCTCTATTACAAAGCTGTCATCATCAAGACAGTATGGTCCTGGCACAAAAACAGACACATTGATCAATGGAACAGAATCGAGAGCCCAGAAATGGACCCTCAACTCTATGGTCCACTCATCTTTGACAAAGCAGGAAAGAATGTCCAGTGGAAACGAGACAGTCTCTTCAACAAATGGTGTTGGGAAAATTGGACAGCCACATGCAGAAGAATGAAACTGGACCATTTCCTTACACCACACACAAAAATCGACTCCAAATGGTTGAAAGACCTAAACGTGAGACAGGAGACCATCCAAATCCTAAAGGAGAACACAGGTAGCAACCTTTTCGACCTCAGCCGCATCAACTTCTCCCTAGAAACATCGCCAAAGGCACGGGAAGCCAGGGCAAAAATGAACTACTGGGATTTCATCCAGATAAAAAGCTTTTGCACAGCAAAAGAAACGGTCCACAAAACCCAAAGACAACCGACAGAATGGGAGAAAATATTTGCAAATGACATATCAGAATAAGGGCTAGTATCCAAAATCTATAAAGAACTTATCAAACTCAACACCCAAAGAACAAATAATCCAGTCAAGAAATGGGCAGAAGACATGAACAGACATTTCTCCAAAGAAGACATCCACATGGCCAACAGGCACATGAAAAAGTGCTCAACATCGCTCGGCATCAGGGAAATCCAAATCAAAACCTCAATGAGATACCACCTCACACCAGTCAGATTGGCTAAAATGAACAAGTCAGGGAACGGCAGATGTTGGCGGGGATGTGGAGAAAGGGGAACCCTCCTACACTGTTGGTGGGAATGCAAGCTGGTGCAACCCCTCTGGAAAACAGTATGGAGGTTCCTCAAACAGTTGAAATTAGAGCTACCGTTCGATCCAGCAATTGCACTACTGGGTATTTACCACAAAGATACGAATGTAGGGACCCGAAGGGGTACGTGTACCCCAATGTTTATAGCAGCAATGTCCACCATAGCCAAACTGTGGAAAGAGCCAAGATGCCCATCGACAGATGAATGGATAAAGAAGAGGTGGTATAGATACACAATGGAATATTATGCAGCCATCAAAAGGAATGAGATCTTGCCATTTGCAACGACGTGGATGGAACTGGAGGGTGTTATGCTGAGTGAAATAAGTCAATCAGAGAAAGACATGTATCACATGACCTCACTGATATGAGGAATTCTTAATCTCAGGAGAGAAACGGAGTGTTACTGCAGTGGTTGGGGGTGGGAGGGATGGGGTGGCTGGGTGCTAGACATTGGGGAGGGTATGTGCTACGGTGAGCGCTGTGAATTGTGCAAGACTGTTGAATCACAGTTCTGTACTTCTGAAACAAATAACGCACCATATTTTAAGAAAAAAGAAAAAGAAGAAGATAACAGGAGAGGAAGAAAAGGGGAGTATGTCAGAGGGGGAGACGAACCATGAGAGATGAAGGACTCTGAAAGACAAACTGAGGGTTCTAGAGGGGAGGGGGGTAGGGGGATGGGTGAGCCTGGTGATGGGTATGGAGGAGGGCACGTTCTGCATGGAGCACTGGGTGTTATGAACAAACAATGAATCATGGAACACTGCACCAAAAACTAACGATGTAATATATGGTGATTAACATAACTATAAAAAAATTAAAAAAATAACCATGAATGAAAGAGGAGAGATGACAACCAACACCAAAGAAATACAAACAATTATAAGAACGTATTATGAGCCACTCTAGGCCAGCAGATTAGATAATCTTGAAGAAATGGATGCATTCCCAGAAATGTATCAACTACCTAAGCTGAACCAGGAAGAAATAGAAAACCTGAAGAGACCTATAACCGCTAATGAGGAAATTGAAGCAGTCATCAAAAATCTCCCAACAAACAGGAGCCCAAGGCCAGATGGCTTCCCAGGGGAATTCTACCAACCATTTAAAGAAGTAGTACTACCTATTCTTCTGAAACTGTCCCAAAAAATAGAAATGGAAGGAAAGCATCCAAACTCGTCTTATGAGGCCATTACCTTGATCCCCAAACCGAACAAAGACCCCATCAAAAAGGAAAATTACAGGTCCATATCCCTGAGGAACATGGATGCAAAACTTCTCACCAAAACGCCAGCCAATAGGATCCAACAGTGCATTAAAAGGATCATTCCCCACGACCAAGTGGGATTTACTCCTAGGCTGCAAGGTTGGTTCAACATCTGCAAATCAATCAATGTGATACAATACATTAATAAAAAAAAAAAGAAAAAGAACCATATGATCCGGTAACTAGATGCAGAAACAGCATTTGACAAAGTACAGCATCCTTTCTTGAACAAAACTCTTCAGAGTATAGGGAGAGAGGGTACATACCTCAATATCATAAAAGCCATCTATGAATAACCTACAGCCAATATCATTCTCAAGGGGGAAAGGCTGAGAGCTTTTCCCCTAAGGTCAGGATCGCGGCAGGGATGTCCACTCTCACCACTGCTATTCAACATAGTATTAGCAGTCCTAGCCACAGCAATTAGACAACCAAAAGAAACGAAAGGCATCCAAATCGGCAAAGAGGAAGTCAAACTCTCACTCTTTGCAGAGGATATGATACTGTACGTGGAAAACCCAAAAGACTCCACCCCAAAACTGCTAGAACTCATACAGGAATTCAGTCAAGTGGCAGGATATAAAATCAATGCACAGAAATCCGTGGCATTCCTATACACCAACAACAAGACAGAAGAGAGACAAATCAAGGAGTCGATCCCATTTACAATTGCACCCAAAACCATTAGATACCTAGGAATAAAACTAACCAAAGAGGCAAAGGATCTGTACTCAGAAAACTATAAAATACCCATGAAAGCAATTGAAGAAGACACAAAGAAATGGAAAAACGTTCCATGCTCATGGATTGGGAGAATCAACATTGTGAAGATGTCAATGCTACCTAGAGCAATCTACACATTCAATGCAATCCCCATCAAAATACCATCCACTTTTTTCACAGACATGGAACAAATAATCCTAAAATTTGTATGGAACCAGAAGAGACCCAGAATAGCCAGAGGAATACTGAAAAAGAAAAGCAAAGCTGGCGGCATCACAATTCCGGAATTCCAGCTCTATTACAAAGCTGTCATCATCAAGACAGTATGGTCCTGGCACAAAAACAGACACATTGATCAATGGAACAGAATCGAGAGCCCAGAAATGGACCCTCAACTCTATGGTCAACTCATCTTTGACAAAGCAGGAAAGAATGTCCAGTGGAAACGAGACAGTCTCTTCAACAAATGGTGTTGGGAAAATTGGACAGCCACATGCAGAAGAATGAAACTGGACCATTTCCTTACACCACACACAAAAATCGACTCCAAATGGTTGAAAGACCTAAACGTGAGACAGGAGACCATCCAAATCCTAAAGGAGAACACAGGTAGCAACCTTTTCGACCTTAGCCGCAGCAACTTCTCCCTAGAAACATCGCCAAAGGCACGGGAAGCCAGGGCAAAAATGAACTACTGGGATTTCATGCAGATAAAAAGCTTTTGCACAGCAAAAGAAACGGTCCACAAAACCCAAAGACAACCGACAGAATGGGAGAAAATATTTGCAAATGACATATCAGAATAAGGGCTAGTATCCAAAATCTATAAAGAACTTATCAAACTCAACACCCAAAGAACAAATAATCCAGTCAAGAAATGGGCAGAAGACATGAACAGACATTTCTCCAAAGAAGACATCCACATGGCCAACAGGCACATGAAAAAGTGCTCAACATCGCTCGGCATCAGGGAAATCCAAATCAAAACCTCAATGAGATACCACCTCACACCAGTCAGATTGGCTAAAATGAACAAGTCAGGGAACGGCAGATGTTGGCGGGGATGTGGAGAAAGGGGAACCCTCCTACACTGTTGGTGGGAATGCAAGCTGGTGCAACCCCTCTGGAAAACAGTATGGAGGTTCCTCAAACAGTTGAAATTAGAGCTACCGTTCGATCCAGCAATTGCACTACTGGGTATTTACCACAAAGATACAAATGTAGGGACCCGAAGGGGTACGTGTACCCCAATGTTTATAGCAGCAATGTCCACCATAGCCAAACTGTGGAAAGAGCCAAGATGCCCATCGACAGATGAATGGATAAAGAAGAGGTGGTATAGATACACAATGGAATATTATGCAGCCATCAAAAGGAATGAGATCTTGCCATTTGCAACGACGTGGATGGAACTGGAGGGTGTTATGCTGAGTGAAATAAGTCAATCAGAGAAAGACATGTATCACATGACCTCACTGATATGAGGAATTCTTAATCTCAGGAGAGAAACGGAGTGTTACTGCAGTGGTTGGGGGTGGGAGGGATGGGGTGGCTGGGTGCTAGACATTGGGGAGGGTATGTGCTACGGTGAGCGCTGTGAATTGTGCAAGACTGTTGAATCACAGTTCTGTACTTCTGAAACAAATAACGCACCATATTTTAAGAAAAAAGAAAAAGAAGAAGATAACAGGAGAGGAAGAAAAGGGGAGTATGTCAGAGGGGGAGACGAACCATGAGAGATGAAGGACTCTGAAAGACAAACTGAGGGTTCTAGAGGGGAGGGGGGTAGGGGGATGGGTGAGCCTGGTGATGGGTATGGAGGGGGGCACGTTCTGCATGGAGCACTGGGTGTTATGAACAAACAATGAATCATGGAACACTGCACCAAAAACTAACGATGTAATATATGGTGATTAACATAACTATAAAAAAATTAAAAAAATAACCATGAATGAAAGAGGAGAGATGACAACCAACACCAAAGAAATACAAACAATTATAAGAACGTATTATGAGCCACTCTAGGCCAGCAGATTAGATAATCTTGAAGAAATGGATGCATTCCCAGAAATGTATCAACTACCTAAGCTGAACCAGGAAGAAATAGAAAACCTGAAGAGACCTATAACCGCTAATGAGGAAATTGAAGCAGTCATCAAAAATCTCCCAACAAACAGGAGCCCAAGGCCAGATGGCTTCCCAGGGGAATTCTACCAACCATTTAAAGGAGTAGTACTACCTATTCTTCTGAAACTGTCCCAAAAAATAGAAATGGAAGGAAAGCATCCAAACTCGTCTTATGAGGCCATTACCTTGATCCCCAAACCGAACAAAGACCCCATCAAAAAGGAAAATTACAGGTCCATATCCCTGAGGAACATGGATGCAAAACTTCTCACCAAAACGCCAGCCAATAGGATCCAACAGTGCATTAAAAGTATCATTCACCACGACCAAGTGGGATTTACTCCTAGGCTGCAAGGTTGGTTCAACATCTGCAAATCAATCAATGTGATACAATACATTAATAAAAAAAAAAAAGAAAAAGAACCATATGATCCTGTAAATAGATGCAGAAAAAGCATTTGTCAAAGTACAGCATCCTTTCTTGAACAAAACTCTTCAGAGTATAGGGAGAGAGGGTACATACCTCAATATCATAAAAGCCATCTATGAATAACCTACACCCAATATCATTCTCAAGGGGGAAAGGCTGAGAGCTTTTCCCCTAAGGTCAGGAACGCGGCAGGGATGTCCACTCTCACCACTGCTATTCAACATAGTATTAGAAGTCCTAGCCACAGCAATTAGACAACCAAAAGAAACGAAAGGCATCCAAATCGGCAAAGAGGAAGTCAAACTCTCACTCTTTGCAGAGGATATGATACTGTACGTGGAAAACCCAAAAGACTCCACCCCAAAACTGCTAGAACTCATACAGGAATTCAGTCAAGTGGCAGGATATAAAATCAATGCACAGAAATCCGGGGCATTCCTATACACCAACAACAAGACAGAAGAGAGACAAATCAAGGAGTCGATCCCATTTACAATTGCACCCAAAACCATTAGATACCTAGGAATAAATCTAACCATAGAGGCAAAGGATCTGTACTCAGAAAACTATAAAATACCCATGAAAGCAATTGAAGAAGACACAAAGAAATGGAAAAACGTTCCATGCTCATGGATTGGGAGAATCAACATTGTGAAGATGTCAATGCTACCTAGAGCAATCTACACATTCAATGCAATCCCCATCAAAATACCATCCACTTTTTTCACAGACATGGAACAAATAATCCTAAAATTTGTATGGAACCAGAAGAGACCCAGAATAGCCAGAGGAATACTGAAAAAGAAAAGCAAAGCTGGCGGCATCGCAATTCCGGACTTCCAGCTCTATTACAATGCTGTCATCATCAAGACAGTATGGTCCTGGCACAAAAACAGACACATTGATCAATGGAACAGAATCGAGAGCCCAGAAATGGACCCTCAACTCTATGGTCAACTCATCTTTGACAAAGCAGGAAAGAATGTCCAGTGGAAACGAGACAGTCTCTTCAACAAATGGTGTTGGGAAAATTGGACAGCCACATGCAGAAGAATGAAACTGGACCATTTCCTTACACCACACACAAAAATCGACTCCAAATGGTTGAAAGACCTAAACGTGAGACAGGAGACCATCCAAATCCTAAAGGAGAACACAGGTAGCAACCTTTTCGACCTTAGCCGCAGCAACTTCTCCCTAGAAACATCGCCAAAGGCACGGGAAGCCAGGGCAAAAATGAACTACTGGGATTTCATGCAGATAAAAAGCTTTTGCACAGCAAAAGAAACGGTCCACAAAACCCAAAAACAACCGACAGAATGGGAGAAAATATTTGCAAATGACATATCAGAATAAGGGCTAGTATCCAAAATCTATAAAGAACTTATCAAACTCAACACCCAAAGAACAAATAATCCAGTCAAGAAATGGGCAGAAGACATGAACAGACATTTCTCCAAAGAAGACATCCACATGGCCAACAGGCACATGAAAAAGTGCTCAACATCGCTCGGCATCAGGGAAATCCAAATCAAAACCTCAATGAGATACCACCTCACACCAGTCAGATTGGCTAAAATGAACAAGTCAGGGAACGGCAGATGTTGGCGGGGATGTGGAGAAAGGGGAACCCTCCTACACTGTTGGTGGGAATGCAAGCTGGCGCAACGCCTCTGGAAAACAGTATGGAGGTTCCTCAAACAGTTGAAATTAGAGCTACCGTTCGATCCAGCAATTGCACTACTGGGTATTTACCACAAAGATACAAATGTAGGGACCCGAAGGGGTACGTGTACCCCAATGTTTATAGCAGCAATGTCCACCATAGCCAAACTGTGGAAAGAGCCAAGATGCCCATCGACAGATGAATGGATAAAGAAGAGGTGGTATAGATACACAATGGAATATTATGCAGCCATCAAAAGGAATGAGATCTTGCCATTTGCAACGACGTGGATGGAACTGGAGGGTGTTATGCTGAGTGAAATAAGTCAATCAGAGAAAGACATGTATCACATGACCTCACTGATATGAGGAATTCTTAATCTCAGGAGAGAAACGGAGTGTTACTGCAGTGGTTGGGGGTGGGAGGGATGGGGTGGCTGGGTGCTAGACATTGGGGAGGGTATGTGCTACGGTGAGCGCTGTGAATTGTGCAAGACTGTTGAATCACAGTTCTGTACTTCTGAAACAAATAACGCACCATATTTTAAGAAAAAAGAAAAAGAAGAAGATAACAGGAGAGGAAGAAAAGGGGAGTATGTCAGAGGGGGAGACGAACCATGAGAGATGAAGGACTCTGAAAGACAAACTGAAGGTTCTAGAGGGGAGGGGGGTAGGGGGATGGGTGAGCCTGGTGATGGGTATGGAGGAGGGCACGTTCTGCATGGAGCACTGGGTGTCATGAACAAACAATGAATCATGGAACACTGCACCAAAAACTAATGATGTACTATATGGTGATTAACATAACTATAAAAAAATTAAAAAAATAATCATGAATGAAAGAGGAGAGATGACAACCAACACGAAAGAAATACAAACAATTATAAGAACGTATTATGAGCCACTCTATGCCAGCAGATTAGATAATCTTGAAGAAACGGATGCATTCCCAGAAATGTATCAACTACCTAAGCTGAACCAGGAAGAAATAGAAAACCTGAAGAGACCTATAACCGCTAATGAGGAAATTGAAGCAGTCATCAAAAATCTCCCAACAAACAGGAGCCCAAGGCCAGATGGCTTCCCAGGGGAATTCTACCAACCATTTAAAGAAGTAGTAATACCTATTCTTCTGAAACTGTTCCAAAAAATAGAAATGGAAGGAAAGCATCCAAACTCGTCTTATGAGGCCATTACCTTGATCCCCAAACCGACAAAGACCCCATCAAAAAGGGAAATTACAGGTCCATATCCCTGAGGAACATGGATGCAAAACTTCTCACCAAAACGCCAGCCAATAGGATCCAACAGTGCATTAAAAGGATTATTCACCACGACCAAGTGGGATTTACTCCTAGGCTGCAAGGTTGGTTCAACATCTGCAAATCAATCAATGTGATACAATACATTAATAAAAAAAAAAAGAAAAAGAACCATATGATCCTGTAAATAGATGCAGAAAAAGCATTTGACAAAGTACAGCATCCTTTCTTGAACAAAACTCTTCAGAGTATAGGGAGAGAGGGTACATACCTCAATATCATAAAAGCCATCTATGAATAACCTACAGCCAATATCATTCTCAAGGGGGAAAGGCTGAGAGCTTTTCCCCTAAGGTCAGGAACGCGGCAGGGATGTCCACTCTCACCACTGCTATTCAACATAGTATTAGAAGTCCTAGCCACAGCAATCAGACAACAAAAAGGAATAAAAGGGTTCCAAATTGGCAAAGAAGTCAAACTCTCACTCTTTGCAGATGATATGATACTGTATGTGGAAAACCCAAAAGACTCCACCCCAAAACTGCTAGAACTCATACAGGAATTCAGTCAAGTTGCCGGATATAAAATCAAGGCCAGAAATCCGTGGCATTCCTATACACCAACAACAAGACAGAAGAAAGAGAAATTAAGGAGTTGATCCCATTTACAATTGCACCCAAAACCATAAGATACCTAGGAATAAATCTAACCAATGAGGGAAAGAATCTGTACTCAGAACATTATAGAATACTCATGAAATAATTGAGGAAGACACAAAGAAATGGAAAAAAGTTCCATGCTCATGGATTGGAAGAACAAATATTGTGAAGATGTCAAAGCTACCTAGAGAAATCTATGGGGAGCAGTGTAGATTTAGCAGCGCCAGGTAGCAAGGACTGAGCCATGAGGTGCCTTCCGCAACGGCCTGCGTCTAAACTCGCTTTGGCGTACGGAACCCGTGCCCCAGGCTTTCGCGCCCGGACAACATACACTGCTTCCTCCCGCAGAGAGGTCGGCGGTAGCTAAGCACGCATACTCCACACTGTTTTTGCTACGAGTTCGTCCGCTAGCAATGAGGCTAGCCTGCCCAACCGGGGCCGCAGGCCCGGCTTCATGAAACAAGTGGGGAGTCGTTCTCTGCCTTCTACCGCCGCCTGTGTCCCACTCCGAAAATGATTTTGGACTCGCTGGCAGTGCACGCCCGCAGGCACACAGCAGAATGCTTCCACCCTAAGCACCGGCTGCGTTGGCTGAACAAGGGTGCTCTCCAGTGTGGGTCCTTGGAGTCAGGTGGTGGTATAGCGGCCTGCACTCACACACGGGGCAACGGGTCTAGGCCCAGAAACGAGAGCTGAGCCAAGAAGTGTGTCTTCGGCACAGGCCGTTTTCTCACTCGGGTTGAGATTAGGGAGATCGTTCCTAGAGCTCTCAGCCACACTACACCGTATACCCCGTCATCTCACCCAGGGACCGGCGTGAGCTTAAGTCACGGTATAAGTCCAGATTTCTGCCTTCGAAGGAGGTGCCTGGAACTCAGGGCTCCAAGCACCCATGCCAGAGGAGTGCCGGCTTCGTGACCCTGGAGCTGCTGCGAGAGGAGCCTCACCGCGAAGCCGTTTCTCTCGCCCTGTGATGTAGGGGAATCATTTCTTAGGTTCTCACGCAGACACACTGAAAGTGTTCCCACACTCCCGAACCGTGATGCTGTCTGCAGCACGGTCCCTCTCCACTGCTGTTAGCTAGTGTTCGGTCCCTCTACACCCTGGCTTCTCCGTGCTAGTTGTTAGGTACCTAGGTCGCTGGCAGGCCCACAGAGTAGAGCAGTGCTCACTTCCTCACACCAGAGAGGGGTCGAGAGAACAGCCTTCTTTCCAGGCCTGTTTTCTCGTTCAGAGGAACATTTAGGTTCCATTACTCGTGCTTTCACACAAACACCACACAGGTGATATTTGCGTTCAGGAAGGGCGTTCTTGGGGGTGGGTCGGGGCCTCTGGCGTTTGGTTCCTTGGCGTGAGGCGTATGACAGTTCGGACTAAACGCACACAGGAACAGACGACCTAGCTTCAGGAAAGAGGTGTTTGCGTCGAGAGGTGCCTTGGGCCCCTGCGTCTTTATCCCTTGGAGTTCAGCTGGGACGCACGCCCAAGGTGGGCACACAAGCACGGGTGAACGTATGGCCGCCCCCTGTGGAGAGGGTACGGGGAGCTACAGTTGTGCATGTTTGCAGGCTGCTTTCTTACAAGTCAGGGTTGAGCACCGAGAGTGCCATAGCCACGGGGAGCAGTGTAGAGGTAGCAGCACCAGGTAGCAAGGGCTGAGTCGAGAGTGCCTTTCGCAACGGCCTGCGTCTAACTTCGCTTAGGCGTACGGAACCCGTGCCCCAGGCTTTCACGCCCGGACACCGTACACTTCTTCCTCCCGCAGAGAGTTCGGCGGTAGCTACAGTACGCATACTCCACACTGTTTTTGCTTCGCGTTCGTCCGCTAGCAATGAGGCTTGCCTCCCCAAGCGGAGCCGCAGGCCTGGCTTCATGAAACAAATGGGGAGTCGTGTTCTGCCTTCTACCGCCGCATGAGTCCCACTCCGAAAATTTTTTTGCACTCGCTGGCAGAGCCCGACCGCAGGCAGAGAGCAGAATGCTTCCACTCTCAGCATCGGCTTCCCTGGCGAAAGCAAGGGTGCTCTCCAGTGTGGTTCCCTGGAGTCAGGTGGTGGTGTTGTGGCCTGCACTCACACAAGGGGGAACGGGACTAGGCCCAGAAACGAGAGCTGAGCCAAGAGGTGTGTCTTCGGCACCGGCCGTTTTCTCACTCGGGTTGACATTAGGGAGGCCGTTCCCAGAGCTCTCAGCCACACTACACCGGATACCGCCTCAGCTCACCCAGGGAGCAGCGTGAGCTTAAGGCACGGTATATGCCCAGTTTTCTGCCTTCGAAGGAGGTGCCTGGAACTCAGGGCTCCACGCCCCCGTGCTGGAGGAGTGTGTGCTTCGTGACCCTGGAGCTCCTGCGAGAGATTCCTCACCGCGAAGCCATTTCTCTCGCCCTGTGATGTAGGGGAATCGTTTCCTAGGCTCTCACAGAGACACACTGAAAGTGCCGCCACCCTTCATAACCGTCATGCTGTCTACAGCAGGGTCCCTCTCCACTGCTGTTAGCTAGTGTTTGGTCCCTCTACACCCTGGTTTCTCCGTGCTAGTGGTTATTTACCTAAGTCTGCTGGCAGGCCAACAGGTAGAGCAGTGCTCACTTCCTCACACAAGAGAGGGGTTGAGGGAGCAACCTTCCTTTCAGGCCTGTTTTCTCGGTCAGAGCAACGTTTAGGATCCATTGCTCGTGCTTTCACACAAACACCCCACAGGTGATATTTGCGCTCAGGAAGGGCGTTCTTGGTGGAGGGTCGGGGCCTCTGGCGTTTGGTTCCTTGGCGTGAGGCGGATGACGGTTCGAACGAAACGCACAGAGGGCCAGACGACCTAGCTTCAGGAAAGAGGTGTTTGCGTCGAGAGGTGCCTTGGGCCCCTGCCTCTTTATCCCTTGAAGTTCTGCTGGAACCCTCTCCACAGGTGGGCACACAAGCACGGTTGAACGTGTGGCCGCCCCCTGTGAAGAGGGGACGGGAGCTACAGCTGTGCTTGTTTCCAGGCTGCTATCTTACAAGTCAGGGTTGAGCACCGAGAGTGCCAGAGCCATGGGGAGCAGTGTATAGTAAGCAGCGGAAGTTAGCAAGGGCTGAGCCGAGAGGTGCCTTTCCCAACGGCCTGCGTCTAAATTCGCTTAGGCGTCCGGAACCCGTGCCCCAGGGTTTCGCGCCCGTACACCGTACACTGCTTCCTCCCGCAGAGAGGTCGTCGGTAGCTACAGTACGCTTACTCCACACTGTTTTGGCTTCACTTTCGTCAACTAGCAATGAGGCTTGACTTTCCAAGCGGAGCCGCAGGCCTGGCTTCATGAAACAAGTGGGGAGTCGTGTTCTGCCTTCTACAGCCGACTGAGTCCCACTCCGAAAATGATTTTGGACTCGCTGGCAGAGCCCGACCGCAGGCACACAGCAGAATGCTTCCACTCTCAGCACCGGCTGCCATGGCGAAAGCAAGGGTGCTCTCCAGGGTGGTTCCCTGGAGTCATGTGGTGGTGTTGCGGCCTGCACTCACACACGGGGCAACGGGACTCGGCCCAGAACCGAGAGCGGAGCCAAGAGGTGTGTCTTCGGCACCGGCCGTTTTCTCACTCGGGTTGACATTAGGGAGGCCGTTCCCAGAGCTCTCAGCCACAGTACACCGTATACCGCGTCCTCTCACCCAGGGACCGGCGGGAGCTTATGGCATGGTATCTGCCCAGATTTCTGCCTTCCAAGGAGGTGCCTGGATCTCAGGGCTCCACGCACCCGTGCCGGAGGAGTGACAGCTTCGTGACCCTGGAGCTGCTGCGAGAGGGGCCTCTGCGCGAAGCCGTTTCTCTCGCCCTGTGATGTAGGGGAATCGTTTCCTGGGCTCTCACGCAGACACACTGAAATTGTGGCCACCCTCCCGATTCGTGATGCTGTCTACAGCACGGTCCCTCTCCACTGCTGTTAGCAAGTGTTTTGTCAATCTATAGCCTGGCTTCTCCGTGCTACTGGTTAGGTACTCCTAGCTCTCCTGGCAGGCCCACAGGGTAGAGCAGTGCTCACCTCCTCACACAAGAGAGAGGTCGAGAGAGCAGCCTTTCTTAGAGGCCCGTTTTCTCGGTGAGAGGAACGTTTAGGTTCCATTGCTCGTGCTTCCAAGAAACAACCCACAGGTGATATGTGCGCTCAGGAAGGGCGTTCTTGGCGGAGGCTCGGGGCCTCTGGCGTTTGGTTGCTGGGCGTGAGGCGGAAGGCAGTTCGGACTAAACGCACACAGGGCCAGACGACGTAGCTTCAGGAAAGAGGTCTTTGCGTCGAGAGGCGCCTTAGGCCCCTGCCTCTTTCTCCCATGAAACTCTGCTGAGACCCACGCTCCTGGTGGGCACACAGACAAGCTCCGTTGAACATGTGGCCGCCCCCTGTGGAGAGTGGACGGGAGCTACAGCTGTGCTTGTTTGCAGGCTGCTTTCTTCCAAGTCAGGTTTGAGCACCGAGAGTACCATAGCCATGGGGAGCAGTGTAGAATTAGCAGCGCCAGGTAGCAAGGCCTGAGCCATGAGGTGCCTTCCGCAACGGCCTGCGTCTAACATCGCTTAGGCGTACGGAACCCGTGCCCCCGGCTTTCGCGCCCGGAGAACATACACTGCTTCCTCCCGCAGAGAGGGCGGTGGTAGCTACAGCACGCATACTCCAAATTGTTTTTGCTTCGCGTTCGTCCGCTAGCAATGAGGCTTGCCTGCCCAAGCGGGGCCGCAGGCCCGGCTTCATGAAACAATTGGGGAGTCGTGCTCTGCCTTCTACCGCCGCCTGTGTCCCACTCCGAAAATGAATTTGGACTCGCTGGCAGCGCACTCCCGCAGGCACACAGCAAAAGGCTTCCACCCTCAGCACCGGCTGCCCTGGCTGACCAAGGGTGCTCTCCAGTGTAGTTCCTTGGAGTCAGGTGGTGGTATTGCGGCCTGCACTCACACTCGGGGCAACGGGTCTAGGCCCAGAAACGAGAGCTGAGCCAAGAGGTGTGTCTTCGGCACCGGCCGTTTTCTCACTCTGGTTGAGATTAGGGAGGTCGTTCCCAGAGCTCTCAGCCACACTACACCGTGTACCCCGTCATCTCACCCAGGGACCGACGTGAGCTTAAGGCACGGTATATGTCCAGATTTCTGTCTTCGGAGGAGGTGCCTGGAACTCAGGGCTCCACGCACCCATGCCGGAGCAGTGCCGGCTTCGTGACGCTGGAGCTGCTGCGAGAGGTGCCTCACCGCGAAGCCGTTTCTCTCGCCCTGTGATGTAGGGGAATCGTTTCCTAGGTTCACACGCAGACACACTGAAAGTGTTCCCACCCTCCCGAACAGTTATGCTGTCTACAGCACGGTCCATCTCCACTGCTGTTAGCTAGTGTTCGGTCCCTCTACACCCTGGCTTCTCCGTGCTAGTTGTTAGGTACCTAGGTCTGCTGGCAGGCCCACAGGGTAGAGCAGTGCTCACTTCCTCACACCAGAGAGGGGTCGAGAGAGCAGCCTTCCTTCCAGGCCTGTTTTCTCGGTCAGAGGAACATTTAGCTCCATTACTCGTGCTTTCACACAAACACCCCACAGGTGATATTTGCGTTCAGGAAGGGCGTTCTTGGCGGAGGGTCGGGGCCTCTGGCGTTTGGTTCCTTGGCGTGAGGCGGATGACAGTTCGGACTAAACGCACACAGGGCCAGACGACCTAGCTTCAGGAAAGGGGTGTTTGCGTCGAGAGGCGCCTTGGGCCCCTGCCTCTTTATCCCTTGGAGTTCAGCTGGGACGCACGCCCAAGGTGGGCACACAAGCACGGGTGAACGTGTGGCCGCCCCCTGTGGAGAGGGGACCGGAGCTACAACTGTGCTTGTTTCCAGGCTGCTTTCTTACAAGTCAGGTTTGAGCACCGAGAGTGCCAGAGTCACGGGGAGCAGTGTAGAGGTAGCAGCGCCAGGTAGCAAGGGCTGAGCCGAGAGTGCCTTTCGCAACGGCCTGCGTCTAACCTCACTTCGGCGTACGGTACCCGTGCCCCAGGCTTTCGCGCCCGGACACCGTACACTGCTCCCTCCCGCAGAGAGGTTGGCGGTAGCTACATTACGAATACTCCACACTGTTTTTGCTTCGCGTTCGTCCGCTAGCAATGAGGCTTGCCTGCCCAAGCGGAGCCGCAGGCCCGGCTTCATGAAACAAGTGGGGAGGCGTGTTCTGCCTTCTACCGCCGCCTGAGTCCCACTCCGAATATGATTTTGGACTCGCTGGCAGAGCCCGAACGCAGGCACACAGCAGAATGCTTCCACTTTCAGCACCGGCTGCGCTGGCTAAAGCAAGGGTGCTCTCCAGTGTGGTTCCTTGGAGTCAGGTGGTGTTATTGCGGCCTGCACTCACACACGGAGCAACGGGTCTAGGCCCAGAAACGAGAGCTGAGCCAAGAGGTGTGTCTTCGGCACCGGCCATTTTCTCACTCCGGTTGACTTTAGGGAGGCCGTTCCCAGAGCTCTCAGCCACAGTACACCGTATACCGCGTCAGCTCACGCAGGGACCGGCGTTAGCTTAAGGCACGGTATATGCCCAGATTTCTGCCTTCGAAGGAGGTGCCTGGAACTCAGGGTTCCACGCACCCATGCCGGAGGAGTGCCGGCTTCGTGACCCTGGAGCTGCTGCGAGAGGTGCCTCACCGCGAAGCTATTTCTCTCGCCCTGTGATGTAGGGGAATCGTTTCCTAGGCTCTCACGCAGACACACTGAAAGTGTTGCCACCCTGCGGAAACGTGATGCTGTATACAGCACGGTCCCTCTCCACTGCTCTTAGCTAGTGTTCGGTCCCTCTACACCCTGGGTTCTTCGTGCTAGTGGTTAGGTACCTAGGTCTGCTGGCAGGCCCACAGGGTAGCGCAGTGCTCACTTCCTCACACAGGAGAGGGGTCGAGGGAGCAGCCTTCCTTACAGGCCTCTTTCCTCGGTCAGAGGAACATTTAGGTTCCATTGCTCGTGCTTTCCCACAAACACCCCACAGGTGATATTTGCGTTCAGGAAGGGCGTTCTTGGCGGAGGGTCGGGGCCTCTGGCGTTTGGTTCCTTGGCGTGAGGCTGATGACAGTTCGGACTAAACGCACACAGGGTCAGACGACCTAGCTTCAGGAAAGAGGTGTTTGCGTCGAGAGGTGCCTTGGGCCCCTGCCTCTTTATCCCTTGGAGTTCTGCTGGGACGCACGCCCCAGGTGGGCACACAAGCACGGGTGAACCTGTGGCCGCCCCCTGTGGAGAGGGGACGGGAGCTACAGTTGTGCTTGTTTCCAAGCTGCATTTTTATAAGTCAGGGTTGATCACCGAGAGTGCCAGAGCCAAGGGGAGCAGTGTAGAGTTAGCAGCGCCAGGTAGCAAGGGCTGAGCCGAGAGTGCCTTTCGCAGCGGCCTGCGTCTAACCTCGCGTAGGCGTACGGAACCCGTGCCTCAGCCTTTCGCGCCCGGACACCGTACACTGCTTCCTCCCGCAGAGAGGTCCGCGGTAGCCACAGCACGCATACTCCACACTGTTTTTGCTTCGCGTTCGTCCGCTAGCAATGAGGCTTGCCTGCCCAAGCGGGGCCGCAGGCCCAGCTTCATGAAACAAGTGGGGAGTCGTGCTCTGCCTTCTGCCGCCCCGAGTCCCACTCCGAAAATGATTTTGGACTCGCTGGCTGCACACGCCCACAGGCACACAGCAGAATGCTTCCACCCTCAGCTCCTGCTGCCCTGGCTGACCAAGGTTGCTCTCCAGTGTGGTTCCTTGGAGTCAGATCGTGGTATAGCGGCCTGCCTTTACACACAGAGCAACGGGTCTAGGCCCAGAAACGAGAGCTGAGCCAAGAGGTGTGTCTTCGGCACAGGCCGTTTTCTCACTCGGGTTGAGATGAGGGAGGTCGTTCCCAGAGCTCTCAGCACACTACACCTTAAAACCCGTCATCTCACCCAGGGACCGGCGTGAGCTTAAGGCACGGTATATGTCCAGATTTCTGCATTCGAAGGAGGTGCCTGGAACTCAGGGCTCCACGCACCCATGCCGGAGCAGTGCCAGTTCGTGACGCTGGAGCTGCTGCGAGAGGTGCCTCACCGCGAAGCCGTTTCTCTCGCCCTGTAATGTAGGGGAATCGTTTCCTAGGTTCTCACGCAGACACACTGAAAGTGTTCCCACCCTCCCGAACCGTGATGCTGTCTACAGCACGGTCCCTCTCCACTGCTGTTAGCTAGTGTTCGGTCCCTCTACACCCTGGCTTCTCCGTGCTAGTTGTTAGGTACCTAGGTCTGCTGGCAGGCCCACAGGGTAGAGCAGTGCTCACTTCCTCACACCAGAGAGGGGTCGAGAGAACAGCCTTCCTTCCAGGCCTGTTTTCTCGGTCAGAGGTACATTTAGCTCCATTACTCGTGCTTTCACACAAACACCCCACAGGTGATATTTGCGTTCAGGAAGGGCGTTCTTGGCGGAGGGTCGGGGCCTCTGGCGTTTGGTTCCTTGGCGTGAGGCGGATGACAGTTCGGACTAAACGCACACAGGGCCAGACGACCTAGCTTCAGGAAAGGGGTGTTTGCGTCGAGAGGCGCCTTGGGCCCCTGCCTCTTTATCCCTTGGAGTTCAGCTGGGACGCACGCCCAAGGTGGGCACACAAGCACGGGTGAACGTGTGGCCGCCCCCTGTGGAGAGGGGACCGGAGCTACAACTGTGCTTGTTTCCAGGCTGCTTTCTTACAAGTCAGGTTTGAGCACCGAGAGTGCCAGAGTCACGGGGAGCAGTGTAGAGGTAGCAGCGCCAGGTAGCAAGGGCTTAGGCGAGAGTGCCTTTCGCAACGGCCTGCGTCTAACCTCACTTCGGCGTACGGTACCCGTGCCCCAGGCTTTCGCGCCCGGACACCGTACACTGCTCCCTCCGGCAGAGAGGTCGGCGGTAGCTACATTACGAATACTCCACACTGTTTTTGCTTCGCCTTCGTCCGCTAGCAATGAGGCTTGCCTGCCCAAGCGGAGCCGCAGGCCCGGCTTCATGAAACAAGTGGGGAGGCGTGTTCTGCCTTCTACCGCCGCCTAAGTCCCACTCCGAATATGATTTTGGACTCGCTGGCAGAGCCCGAACGCAGGCACACAGCAGAATGCTTCCACCCTCAGCACCGGCTGCCCTGGCTGACCAAGGGTGCTCTCCAGTGTAGTTCCTTGGAATCAGGTGGTGGTATTGCGGCCTGCACTCACCCTCGGGGCAACGGGTGTAGGCCCAGAAACGAGAGCTGAGCCGAGAGATGTGTCTTCGGCACAGGCCGTTTTCTCACTCTGGTTGAGATTAGGGAGGTCGTTCCCAGAGCTCTCAGCCACACTACACCTTATAACCCGTCATCTCACCCAGGGACCGGCGTGAGCTTAACGCACGGTATATGTCCAGATTTCTGCCTTCGAAGGAGGTGCCTGGAACTCAGGGCTCCAACGCAACCATGCCGGAGCAGTGCCAGTTCGTGACCCTGGAGCTGCTGCGAGAGGTGCCTCACCGCGAAGCCGTTTCTCTCGCCCTGTAATGTAGGGGAATCGTTTCCTAGGTTCTCACGCAGACACCCTGAAACTGTTCCCACCCTCCCGAACCGTGATGCTGTCTACAGCACGGTCCCTCTCCACTGCTGTTAGCTAGTGTTCGGTCCCTCTACACCCTGGCTTCTCCGTGCTAGTTGTTAGGTACCTAGGTCGCTGGCAGGCCCACAGGGTAGAGCAGTGCTCACTTCCTCACACCAGAGATGGGTCGAGCGAGCAGCCTTCTTTCCAGGCCTGTTTTCTCGGTCAGAGGAACATTTAGGTTCCATTACTCGTGCTTTCACACAAACACCCCACAGGTGATATTTGCGTTCAGGAAGGGCGTTCTTGGCGGAGGGTCGGGGCCTCTGGCGTTTGGTTCCTTGGCGTGAGGCGGATGACAGTTCGGACTAAACGCACACAGGGCCAGACGACTTAGCTTCAGGAAAGAGGTATTTGCGTCGAGAGGTGCCTTGGGCCCCTGCCTCTTTATGCCTTGGAGTTCAGCTGGGACGCACGCCCAAGGTGGGCACACAAGCACGGGTGAACGTGTGGCCGCCCCCTGTGGAGATGGTACGGGAGCTACAGTTGTGCTAATTTGGAAGCTGCTTTCTTACAAGTCAGGGTTGAGCACCGAGAGTGCCAAAGCCACGGGGAGAAGTGTAGAGTTAGCAGCGCCAGGTAGCAATGGCTGAGTCGAGAGTGCCTTTCGCAACGGCCTGCCTCTAACTTCGCTTAGGCGTACGGAACCCGTGCCCCAGGCTTTCGCGCCCGGACACCGTACACTGCTTCCTCCCGCAGAGAGTTCGGCGGTAGCTACAGTACGCATACTCCACACTGTTTTTGCTTCGCGTTCGTCCGCTAGCAATGAGGCTTGCCTTCCCAAGCGGAGCCGCAGGCCCGGCTTCATGAAACAAGTGGGGAGTCGTGTTCTGCCTTCTACCGCCGCCTGAGTCCCACTCCGAAAATAATTCTTGCACTCGCTGGCAGAGCCCGACCGCAGGCAGAGAGCAGAATGCTTCCACTCTCAGCACCGGCTGCCCTGGCGAAAGCAAGGGTGCTCTCCAGTGTGGTTCCCTGGTGTTAGGTGGTGGTGTTGTGGCCTGCACTCACACAAGGGGGAACGGGACTAGGCCCAGAAACGAGAGCTGAGCCAAGAGGTGTGTCTTCGGCACCGGCCGTTTTCTCACTCGGGTTGACATTAGGGAGGCCGTTCCCAGAGCTCTCAGCCACACTACACCGTATACCGCGTCCTCTCACCGAGGGACCGGCGGGAGTTTAAGGAATGGTATCTGCCCAGACTTCTGCCTTTGAAGGAGGTGCCTGGATCTCAGGGCTCCACGCACCCATGCCGGAAGAGCGCCAGCTTCGTGACCCTGGAGCTGCTAGGAGAGGTGCCTCTGCGCGAAGCCGTTTCTCTCACCCTGTGATGTAGGGGAATCGTTTCCTAGGCTCTCACGCAGACACACTGAAAGTGTTTCCACCCTCCCGAACCGTGATGCTGTCTACAGCACCGTCCCTTCCTCTGCTGTTAGCTAGTGTTCCGTCCCTAAACAGCCTGGCTTCTCCATGCTAGTGGTTAGTTACCTAGGTCTGCTGGCAGGCCCACAGGGTAGGGCAGTGCTCACTTCCTCACACAAGAGAGGGGTCGAGGGAGCCGCCTTGCTTACAGGCCTGTTTTCTCGGTCAGAGGAACATTTAGTTTCCATTGCTCGTGGTTTCACACAAACACCCCAGAGGTGATATGTGCGCTCAGGAAGGGCGTTCTTGGCCGAGGGTCGGGACCTCTGGTGTTTGGTTCTTGGCGTGAGGCGGATGACAGTTCGGACTAAACACACACAGGGCCAGACGACCTAGCTTCAGGAAAGAGGTGTTTGCCTCGAGAGGCGCCTTGGGCCCCTGCCTCTTTCTCCCTTGGAATTCTGCTGGGACCCACGCCCCAGGTTGGCACATAAGCACGGTTAAACGTGTGCCCCCCCCCCCCCCCCGTGGAGAGGGGACGGGTGCTACAGCTGTGCTTGTTTCCAGGGTGCTTTCTTACAAGTCAGGTTTAAGCACCGAGAGTGCCAGAGCCACGGGGAGCAGTGTAGAGTTAGCAGCCCCAGGTAGCAAGGGCTGAGCCATGAGGTGCCTTCCGCAACGGCCTGCGTCTAACCTTGCTTTGGCGAACGGAACCCGTGCCCCAGGCTTTCGGGCCCGGACAACATACACTGCTTCCTCCCGCAGAGAGGTCGGCGGTAGCTACAGCACGCATACTCCACACTGTTTTTCCTTTGCGTTCTTTCGCCAGCAATGAGGCTTGCCTGCCCAAGCGGGGCCGCAGGCCCGGCTTCATGAAACAAGTGGGGAGGCGTGCTCTGCCTTCTACCGCCGCCTGAGTCCCACTCCGAAAATGATTTTGGACTCGCTGGCAGCGCACGCTCGCAGGCACACAGCAGAATGCTTCCACCCTCAGCACCGGATGCCTTGGCTGACCAAGGGTGCTCTCCAGTGTGGTTCCTTGGAGTCAGGTGGTGGTATTGTGGCCTGCACTCACACACGGTGCAACGGGTCTAGGCCCAGAAACGAGAGCAGAGCCAAGAGGTGTGTCTTCGGCACAGGCCATTTTCTCACCCGGGTGGAGATGAGGGAGGTCGTTCCCAGAGCTCTCAGCCACACTACACCGTATACCCCGTCATCTCGCCCAGGGACCGGCGTGAGCTTAAGGCACGGTATATGTCCAGATTTCTGCCTTCGAAGGAGGTGCCTGGAACTCAGGGCTCCACGCACCCATGCCGGAGGAGTGCCGGCTTCGTAGCCCTGGAGCTGCTGCGAGAGGTGCCTCACCGCGAAGCCGTTTCTCTCGCCCTGTGATGTAGGGGAATCGTTTCCTAGGTTCTCACGCAGACACACTGAAAGTGTTGCCACCCTCCCGAACCGTGATGCTGTCTACAGCACGGTCCCTCTCCACTGCTGTTAGCTAGTGTTCGGTCCCTCTACACCCTGGCTTCTCCGTGCTAGTGGTTAGGTACCTAGGTCTGCTGGCAGGCCCACAGGGTAGAGCAGTGCTCACTTCCTCACACCAGAAAGGGGTCGAGAGAGCAGCCTTCCTTCCAGGCCTGTTTTCTCGGTCAGAGGAACATTTAGGTTCCATTGCTCGGGCTTTCACACAAACACCCCACACGTGATATTTGCGTTCAGGAAGGGCGTTCTTGGCGGAGGGTCGGGGCCTCTGGCGTTTGGTTCGTTGGCGTGAGGCGGATGACAGTTCGGACTAAACGCACACAGGGCAGACCACCTAGCTTCAGGAAAGAGGTGTTTGCGTCTAGAGGTGCCTTGGGCCCTTGCCTCTTTATCCCTTGGAGTTCTGCTGGGACGCACGCCCAAGGTGGGCACACAAGCACGGGTGAACGTGTGGCCGCCCCCTGTGGAGAGGGGACGGGAGCTACAGCTGTGCTTGTTTCCAAGCTGCTATTTTACAAGTCAGGGTCGAGCACCGAGAGTGTCAGAGCCACGGGGAGAAGTGTAGAGGTAGCAGCGCCAGGTAGCAAGGGCTGAGCCGAGAGTGCCTTTCGCAACGGCCTCCGTCTAACTTCGCTTAGGCGTACGGAACCCGTGCCCCAGGCTTTCGCGCCCGGACACTGTACACTGCTTCCTCCCGCAGAGAGTTCGGCGGTAGCTACAGTACTCATGCTCCACGCTGTTTTTGCTTCGAGTTCACCCGCTAGCAATGAGGTTTGCCTTCCCAAGCGGAGCCGCAGGCCCGGCTTCATGAAACAATTTTGGAGTCGTGTTCTGCCTTCTACCGCCGCCTGAGTCCCACTCCGAAAATGATTTTGGACTCGCTGGCAGCGCACGCCCGCAGGCACACAGCAAAATGCTTCCACCCTCAGCACCGGCTGCCGTGGCTGACCAAGGGTGCTCTCCAGTGTGGTTCCTTGGAGTCAGGTGGTGTTATTGCGGCCTGCACTCACACACGGAGCAACGGGTCTAGGCCCAGAAACGAGAGCTGAGCCAAGAGGTGTGTCTTCGGCACCGGCCATTTTCTCACTCCGGTTGACTTTAGGGAGGCCGTTCCCAGAGCTCTCAGCCACAGTACACCGTATACCGCGTCAGCTCACGCAGGGACCGGCGTTAGCTTAAGGCACGGTATATGCCCAGATTTCTGCCTTCGAAGGAGGTGCCTGGAACTCAGGGTTCCACGCACCCATGCCGGAGGAGTGCCGGCTTCGTGACCCTGGAGCTGCTGCGAGAGGTGCCTCACCGCGAAGCTATTTCTCTCGCCCTGTGATGTAGGGGAATCGTTTCCTAGGCTCTCACGCAGACACACTGAAAGTGTTGCCACCCTGCGGAAACGTGATGCTGTATACAGCACGGTCCCTCTCCACTGCTCTTAGCTAGTGTTCGGTCCCTCTACACCCTGGGTTCTTCGTGCTAGTGGTTAGGTACCTAGGTCTGCTGGCAGGCCCACAGGGTAGCGCAGTGCTCACTTCCTCACACAGGAGAGGGGTCGAGGGAGCAGCCTTCCTTACAGGCCTCTTTCCTCGGTCAGAGGAACATTTAGGTTCCATTGCTCGTGCTTTCCCACAAACACCCCACAGGTGATATTTGCGTTCAGGAAGGGCGTTCTTGGCGGAGGGTCGGGGCCTCTGGCGTTTGGTTCCTTGGCGTGAGGCTGATGACAGTTCGGACTAAACGCACACAGGGTCAGACGACCTAGCTTCAGGAAAGAGGTGTTTGCGTCGAGAGGTGCCTTGGGCCCCTGCCTCTTTATCCCTTGGAGTTCTGCTGGGACGCACGCCCCAGGTGGGCACACAAGCACGGGTGAACCTGTGGCCGCCCCCTGTGGAGAGGGGACGGGAGCTACAGTTGTGCTTGTTTCCAAGCTGCATTTTTATAAGTCAGGGTTGATCACCGAGAGTGCCAGAGCCAAGGGGAGCAGTGTAGAGTTAGCAGCGCCAGGTAGCAAGGGCTGAGCCGAGAGTGCCTTTCGCAGCGGCCTGCGTCTAACCTCGCGTAGGCGTACGGAACCCGTGCCTCAGCCTTTCGCGCCCGGACACCGTACACTGCTTCCTCCCGCAGAGAGGTCCGCGGTAGCCACAGCACGCATACTCCACACTGTTTTTGCTTCGCGTTCGTCCGCTAGCAATGAGGCTTGCCTGCCCAAGCGGGGCCGCAGGCCCAGCTTCATGAAACAAGTGGGGAGTCGTGCTCTGCCTTCTGCCGCCCCGAGTCCCACTCCGAAAATGATTTTGGACTCGCTGGCTGCACACGCCCACAGGCACACAGCAGAATGCTTCCACCCTCAGCTCCTGCTGCCCTGGCTGACCAAGGTTGCTCTCCAGTGTGGTTCCTTGGAGTCAGATCGTGGTATAGCGGCCTGCCTTTACACACAGAGCAACGGGTCTAGGCCCAGAAACGAGAGCTGAGCCAAGAGGTGTGTCTTCGGCACAGGCCGTTTTCTCACTCGGGTTGAGATGAGGGAGGTCGTTCCCAGAGCTCTCAGCACACTACACCTTAAAACCCGTCATCTCACCCAGGGACCGGCGTGAGCTTAAGGCACGGTATATGTCCAGATTTCTGCATTCGAAGGAGGTGCCTGGAACTCAGGGCTCCACGCACCCATGCCGGAGCAGTGCCAGTTCGTGACGCTGGAGCTGCTGCGAGAGGTGCCTCACCGCGAAGCCGTTTCTCTCGCCCTGTAATGTAGGGGAATCGTTTCCTAGGTTCTCACGCAGACACACTGAAAGTGTTCCCACCCTCCCGAACCGTGATGCTGTCTACAGCACGGTCCCTCTCCACTGCTGTTAGCTAGTGTTCGGTCCCTCTACACCCTGGCTTCTCCGTGCTAGTTGTTAGGTACCTAGGTCTGCTGGCAGGCCCACAGGGTAGAGCAGTGCTCACTTCCTCACACCAGAGAGGGGTCGAGAGAACAGCCTTCCTTCCAGGCCTGTTTTCTCGGTCAGAGGTACATTTAGCTCCATTACTCGTGCTTTCACACAAACACCCCACAGGTGATATTTGCGTTCAGGAAGGGCGTTCTTGGCGGAGGGTCGGGGCCTCTGGCGTTTGGTTCCTTGGCGTGAGGCGGATGACAGTTCGGACTAAACGCACACAGGGCCAGACGACCTAGCTTCAGGAAAGGGGTGTTTGCGTCGAGAGGCGCCTTGGGCCCCTGCCTCTTTATCCCTTGGAGTTCAGCTGGGACGCACGCCCAAGGTGGGCACACAAGCACGGGTGAACGTGTGGCCGCCCCCTGTGGAGAGGGGACCGGAGCTACAACTGTGCTTGTTTCCAGGCTGCTTTCTTACAAGTCAGGTTTGAGCACCGAGAGTGCCAGAGTCACGGGGAGCAGTGTAGAGGTAGCAGCGCCAGGTAGCAAGGGCTTAGGCGAGAGTGCCTTTCGCAACGGCCTGCGTCTAACCTCACTTCGGCGTACGGTACCCGTGCCCCAGGCTTTCGCGCCCGGACACCGTACACTGCTCCCTCCGGCAGAGAGGTCGGCGGTAGCTACATTACGAATACTCCACACTGTTTTTGCTTCGCCTTCGTCCGCTAGCAATGAGGCTTGCCTGCCCAAGCGGAGCCGCAGGCCCGGCTTCATGAAACAAGTGGGGAGGCGTGTTCTGCCTTCTACCGCCGCCTAAGTCCCACTCCGAATATGATTTTGGACTCGCTGGCAGAGCCCGAACGCAGGCACACAGCAGAATGCTTCCACCCTCAGCACCGGCTGCCCTGGCTGACCAAGGGTGCTCTCCAGTGTAGTTCCTTGGAATCAGGTGGTGGTATTGCGGCCTGCACTCACCCTCGGGGCAACGGGTGTAGGCCCAGAAACGAGAGCTGAGCCGAGAGATGTGTCTTCGGCACAGGCCGTTTTCTCACTCTGGTTGAGATTAGGGAGGTCGTTCCCAGAGCTCTCAGCCACACTACACCTTATAACCCGTCATCTCACCCAGGGACCGGCGTGAGCTTAACGCACGGTATATGTCCAGATTTCTGCCTTCGAAGGAGGTGCCTGGAACTCAGGGCTCCAACGCAACCATGCCGGAGCAGTGCCAGTTCGTGACCCTGGAGCTGCTGCGAGAGGTGCCTCACCGCGAAGCCGTTTCTCTCGCCCTGTAATGTAGGGGAATCGTTTCCTAGGTTCTCACGCAGACACCCTGAAACTGTTCCCACCCTCCCGAACCGTGATGCTGTCTACAGCACGGTCCCTCTCCACTGCTGTTAGCTAGTGTTCGGTCCCTCTACACCCTGGCTTCTCCGTGCTAGTTGTTAGGTACCTAGGTCGCTGGCAGGCCCACAGGGTAGAGCAGTGCTCACTTCCTCACACCAGAGATGGGTCGAGCGAGCAGCCTTCTTTCCAGGCCTGTTTTCTCGGTCAGAGGAACATTTAGGTTCCATTACTCGTGCTTTCACACAAACACCCCACAGGTGATATTTGCGTTCAGGAAGGGCGTTCTTGGCGGAGGGTCGGGGCCTCTGGCGTTTGGTTCCTTGGCGTGAGGCGGATGACAGTTCGGACTAAACGCACACAGGGCCAGACGACTTAGCTTCAGGAAAGAGGTATTTGCGTCGAGAGGTGCCTTGGGCCCCTGCCTCTTTATGCCTTGGAGTTCAGCTGGGACGCACGCCCAAGGTGGGCACACAAGCACGGGTGAACGTGTGGCCGCCCCCTGTGGAGATGGTACGGGAGCTACAGTTGTGCTAATTTGGAAGCTGCTTTCTTACAAGTCAGGGTTGAGCACCGAGAGTGCCAAAGCCACGGGGAGAAGTGTAGAGTTAGCAGCGCCAGGTAGCAATGGCTGAGTCGAGAGTGCCTTTCGCAACGGCCTGCCTCTAACTTCGCTTAGGCGTACGGAACCCGTGCCCCAGGCTTTCGCGCCCGGACACCGTACACTGCTTCCTCCCGCAGAGAGTTCGGCGGTAGCTACAGTACGCATACTCCACACTGTTTTTGCTTCGCGTTCGTCCGCTAGCAATGAGGCTTGCCTTCCCAAGCGGAGCCGCAGGCCCGGCTTCATGAAACAAGTGGGGAGTCGTGTTCTGCCTTCTACCGCCGCCTGAGTCCCACTCCGAAAATAATTCTTGCACTCGCTGGCAGAGCCCGACCGCAGGCAGAGAGCAGAATGCTTCCACTCTCAGCACCGGCTGCCCTGGCGAAAGCAAGGGTGCTCTCCAGTGTGGTTCCCTGGTGTTAGGTGGTGGTGTTGTGGCCTGCACTCACACAAGGGGGAACGGGACTAGGCCCAGAAACGAGAGCTGAGCCAAGAGGTGTGTCTTCGGCACCGGCCGTTTTCTCACTCGGGTTGACATTAGGGAGGCCGTTCCCAGAGCTCTCAGCCACACTACACCGTATACCGCGTCCTCTCACCGAGGGACCGGCGGGAGTTTAAGGAATGGTATCTGCCCAGACTTCTGCCTTTGAAGGAGGTGCCTGGATCTCAGGGCTCCACGCACCCATGCCGGAAGAGCGCCAGCTTCGTGACCCTGGAGCTGCTAGGAGAGGTGCCTCTGCGCGAAGCCGTTTCTCTCACCCTGTGATGTAGGGGAATCGTTTCCTAGGCTCTCACGCAGACACACTGAAAGTGTTTCCACCCTCCCGAACCGTGATGCTGTCTACAGCACCGTCCCTTCCTCTGCTGTTAGCTAGTGTTCCGTCCCTAAACAGCCTGGCTTCTCCATGCTAGTGGTTAGTTACCTAGGTCTGCTGGCAGGCCCACAGGGTAGGGCAGTGCTCACTTCCTCACACAAGAGAGGGGTCGAGGGAGCCGCCTTGCTTACAGGCCTGTTTTCTCGGTCAGAGGAACATTTAGTTTCCATTGCTCGTGGTTTCACACAAACACCCCAGAGGTGATATGTGCGCTCAGGAAGGGCGTTCTTGGCCGAGGGTCGGGACCTCTGGTGTTTGGTTCTTGGCGTGAGGCGGATGACAGTTCGGACTAAACACACACAGGGCCAGACGACCTAGCTTCAGGAAAGAGGTGTTTGCCTCGAGAGGCGCCTTGGGCCCCTGCCTCTTTCTCCCTTGGAATTCTGCTGGGACCCACGCCCCAGGTTGGCACATAAGCACGGTTAAACGTGTGCCCCCCCCCCCCCCCGTGGAGAGGGGACGGGTGCTACAGCTGTGCTTGTTTCCAGGGTGCTTTCTTACAAGTCAGGTTTAAGCACCGAGAGTGCCAGAGCCACGGGGAGCAGTGTAGAGTTAGCAGCCCCAGGTAGCAAGGGCTGAGCCATGAGGTGCCTTCCGCAACGGCCTGCGTCTAACCTTGCTTTGGCGAACGGAACCCGTGCCCCAGGCTTTCGGGCCCGGACAACATACACTGCTTCCTCCCGCAGAGAGGTCGGCGGTAGCTACAGCACGCATACTCCACACTGTTTTTCCTTTGCGTTCTTTCGCCAGCAATGAGGCTTGCCTGCCCAAGCGGGGCCGCAGGCCCGGCTTCATGAAACAAGTGGGGAGGCGTGCTCTGCCTTCTACCGCCGCCTGAGTCCCACTCCGAAAATGATTTTGGACTCGCTGGCAGCGCACGCTCGCAGGCACACAGCAGAATGCTTCCACCCTCAGCACCGGATGCCTTGGCTGACCAAGGGTGCTCTCCAGTGTGGTTCCTTGGAGTCAGGTGGTGGTATTGTGGCCTGCACTCACACACGGTGCAACGGGTCTAGGCCCAGAAACGAGAGCAGAGCCAAGAGGTGTGTCTTCGGCACAGGCCATTTTCTCACCCGGGTGGAGATGAGGGAGGTCGTTCCCAGAGCTCTCAGCCACACTACACCGTATACCCCGTCATCTCGCCCAGGGACCGGCGTGAGCTTAAGGCACGGTATATGTCCAGATTTCTGCCTTCGAAGGAGGTGCCTGGAACTCAGGGCTCCACGCACCCATGCCGGAGGAGTGCCGGCTTCGTAGCCCTGGAGCTGCTGCGAGAGGTGCCTCACCGCGAAGCCGTTTCTCTCGCCCTGTGATGTAGGGGAATCGTTTCCTAGGTTCTCACGCAGACACACTGAAAGTGTTCCCACCCTCCCGAACCGTGATGCTGTCTACAGCACGGTCCCTCTCCACTGCTGTTAGCTAGTGTTCGGTCCCTCTACACCCTGGCTTCTCCGTGCTAGTTGTTAGGTACCTAGGTCTGCTGGCAGGCCCACAGGGTAGAGCAGTGCTCACTTCCTCACACCAGAGAGGGGTCGAGAGAACAGCCTTCCTTCCAGGCCTGTTTTCTCGGTCAGAGGTACATTTAGCTCCATTACTCGTGCTTTCACACAAACACCCCACAGGTGATATTTGCGTTCAGGAAGGGCGTTCTTGGCGGAGGGTCGGGGCCTCTGGCGTTTGGTTCCTTGGCGTGAGGCGGATGACAGTTCGGACTAAACGCACACAGGGCCAGACGACCTAGCTTCAGGAAAGGGGTGTTTGCGTCGAGAGGCGCCTTGGGCCCCTGCCTCTTTATCCCTTGGAGTTCAGCTGGGACGCACGCCCAAGGTGGGCACACAAGCACGGGTGAACGTGTGGCCGCCCCCTGTGGAGAGGGGACCGGAGCTACAACTGTGCTTGTTTCCAGGCTGCTTTCTTACAAGTCAGGTTTGAGCACCGAGAGTGCCAGAGTCACGGGGAGCAGTGTAGAGGTAGCAGCGCCAGGTAGCAAGGGCTTAGGCGAGAGTGCCTTTCGCAACGGCCTGCGTCTAACCTCACTTCGGCGTACGGTACCCGTGCCCCAGGCTTTCGCGCCCGGACACCGTACACTGCTCCCTCCGGCAGAGAGGTCGGCGGTAGCTACATTACGAATACTCCACACTGTTTTTGCTTCGCCTTCGTCCGCTAGCAATGAGGCTTGCCTGCCCAAGCGGAGCCGCAGGCCCGGCTTCATGAAACAAGTGGGGAGGCGTGTTCTGCCTTCTACCGCCGCCTAAGTCCCACTCCGAATATGATTTTGGACTCGCTGGCAGAGCCCGAACGCAGGCACACAGCAGAATGCTTCCACCCTCAGCACCGGCTGCCCTGGCTGACCAAGGGTGCTCTCCAGTGTAGTTCCTTGGAATCAGGTGGTGGTATTGCGGCCTGCACTCACCCTCGGGGCAACGGGTGTAGGCCCAGAAACGAGAGCTGAGCCGAGAGATGTGTCTTCGGCACAGGCCGTTTTCTCACTCTGGTTGAGATTAGGGAGGTCGTTCCCAGAGCTCTCAGCCACACTACACCTTATAACCCGTCATCTCACCCAGGGACCGGCGTGAGCTTAACGCACGGTATATGTCCAGATTTCTGCCTTCGAAGGAGGTGCCTGGAACTCAGGGCTCCAACGCAACCATGCCGGAGCAGTGCCAGTTCGTGACCCTGGAGCTGCTGCGAGAGGTGCCTCACCGCGAAGCCGTTTCTCTCGCCCTGTAATGTAGGGGAATCGTTTCCTAGGTTCTCACGCAGACACCCTGAAACTGTTCCCACCCTCCCGAACCGTGATGCTGTCTACAGCACGGTCCCTCTCCACTGCTGTTAGCTAGTGTTCGGTCCCTCTACACCCTGGCTTCTCCGTGCTAGTTGTTAGGTACCTAGGTCGCTGGCAGGCCCACAGGGTAGAGCAGTGCTCACTTCCTCACACCAGAGATGGGTCGAGCGAGCAGCCTTCTTTCCAGGCCTGTTTTCTCGGTCAGAGGAACATTTAGGTTCCATTACTCGTGCTTTCACACAAACACCCCACAGGTGATATTTGCGTTCAGGAAGGGCGTTCTTGGCGGAGGGTCGGGGCCTCTGGCGTTTGGTTCCTTGGCGTGAGGCGGATGACAGTTCGGACTAAACGCACACAGGGCCAGACGACTTAGCTTCAGGAAAGAGGTATTTGCGTCGAGAGGTGCCTTGGGCCCCTGCCTCTTTATGCCTTGGAGTTCAGCTGGGACGCACGCCCAAGGTGGGCACACAAGCACGGGTGAACGTGTGGCCGCCCCCTGTGGAGATGGTACGGGAGCTACAGTTGTGCTAATTTGGAAGCTGCTTTCTTACAAGTCAGGGTTGAGCACCGAGAGTGCCAAAGCCACGGGGAGAAGTGTAGAGTTAGCAGCGCCAGGTAGCAATGGCTGAGTCGAGAGTGCCTTTCGCAACGGCCTGCCTCTAACTTCGCTTAGGCGTACGGAACCCGTGCCCCAGGCTTTCGCGCCCGGACACCGTACACTGCTTCCTCCCGCAGAGAGTTCGGCGGTAGCTACAGTACGCATACTCCACACTGTTTTTGCTTCGCGTTCGTCCGCTAGCAATGAGGCTTGCCTTCCCAAGCGGAGCCGCAGGCCCGGCTTCATGAAACAAGTGGGGAGTCGTGTTCTGCCTTCTACCGCCGCCTGAGTCCCACTCCGAAAATAATTCTTGCACTCGCTGGCAGAGCCCGACCGCAGGCAGAGAGCAGAATGCTTCCACTCTCAGCACCGGCTGCCCTGGCGAAAGCAAGGGTGCTCTCCAGTGTGGTTCCCTGGAGTTAGGTGGTGGTGTTGTGGCCTGCACTCACACAAGGGGGAACGGGACTAGGCCCAGAAACGAGAGCTGAGCCAAGAGGTGTGTCTTCGGCACCGGCCGTTTTCTCACTCGGGTTGACATTAGGGAGGCCGTTCCCAGAGCTCTCAGCCACACTACACCGTATACCGCGTCCTCTCACCGAGGGACCGGCGGGACTTTAAGGAATGGTATCTGCCCAGACTTCTGCCTTTGAAGGAGGTGCCTGGATCTCAGGGCTCCACGCACCCATGCCGGAAGAGCGCCAGCTTCGTGACCCTGGAGCTGCTAGGAGAGGTGCCTCTGCGCGAAGCCGTTTCTCTCACCCTGTGATGTAGGGGAATCGTTTCCTAGGCTCTCACGCAGACACACTGAAAGTGTTTCCACCCTCCCGAACCGTGATGCTGTCTACAGCACCGTCCCTTCCTCTGCTGTTAGCTAGTGTTCCGTCCCTAAACAGCCTGGCTTCTCCATGCTAGTGGTTAGTTACCTAGGTCTGCTGGCAGGCCCACAGGGTAGGGCAGTGCTCACTTCCTCACACAAGAGAGGGGTCGAGGGAGCCGCCTTGCTTACAGGCCTGTTTTCTCGGTCAGAGGAACATTTAGTTTCCATTGCTCGTGGTTTCACACAAACACCCCAGAGGTGATATGTGCGCTCAGGAAGGGCGTTCTTGGCCTAGGGTCGGGACCTCTGGTGTTTGGTTCTTGGCGTGAGGCGGATGACAGTTCGGACTAAACACACACAGGGCCAGACGACCTAGCTTCAGGAAAGAGGTGTTTGCCTCGAGAGGCGCCTTGGGCCCCTGCCTCTTTCTCCCTTGGAATTCTGCTGGGACCCACGCCCCAGGTTGGCACATAAGCACGGTTAAACGTGTGCCCCCCCCCCCCCGTGGAGAGGGGACGGGTGCTACAGCTGTGCTTGTTTCCAGGGTGCTTTCTTACAAGTCAGGTTTAAGCACCGAGAGTGCCAGAGCCACGGGGAGCAGTGTAGAGTTAGCAGCCCCAGGTAGCAAGGGCTGAGCCATGAGGTGCCTTCCGCAACGGCCTGCGTCTAACCTTGCTTTGGCGAACGGAACCCGTGCCCCAGGCTTTCGGGCCCGGACAACATACACTGCTTCCTCCCGCAGAGAGGTCGGCGGTAGCTACAGCACGCATACTCCACACTGTTTTTCCTTTGCGTTCTTTCGCCAGCAATGAGGCTTGCCTGCCCAAGCGGGGCCGCAGGCCCGGCTTCATGAAACAAGTGGGGAGGCGTGCTCTGCCTTCTACCGCCGCCTGAGTCCCACTCCGAAAATGATTTTGGACTCGCTGGCAGCGCACGCTCGCAGGCACACAGCAGAATGCTTCCACCCTCAGCACCGGATGCCTTGGCTGACCAAGGGTGCTCTCCAGTGTGGTTCCTTGGAGTCAGGTGGTGGTATTGTGGCCTGCACTCACACACGGTGCAACGGGTCTAGGCCCAGAAACGAGAGCAGAGCCAAGAGGTGTGTCTTCGGCACAGGCCATTTTCTCACCCGGGTGGAGATGAGGGAGGTCGTTCCCAGAGCTCTCAGCCACACTACACCGTATACCCCGTCATCTCGCCCAGGGACCGGCGTGAGCTTAAGGCACGGTATATGTCCAGATTTCTGCCTTCGAAGGAGGTGCCTGGAACTCAGGGCGCCACGCACCCATGCCGGAGGAGTGCCGGCTTCGTAGCCCTGGAGCTGCTGCGAGAGGTGCCTCACCGCGAAGCCGTTTCTCTCGCCCTGTGATGTAGGGGAATCGTTTCCTAGGTTCTCACGCAGACACACTGAAAGTGTTGCCACCCTCCCGAACCGTGATGCTGTCTACAGCACGGTCCCTCTCCACTGCTGTTAGCTAGTGTTCGGTCCCTCTACACCCTGGCTTCTCCGTGCTAGTGGTTAGGTACCTAGGTCTGCTGGCAGGCCCACAGGGTAGAGCAGTGCTCACTTCCTCACACCAGAAAGGGGTCGAGAGAGCAGCCTTCCTTCCAGGCCTGTTTTCTCGGTCAGAGGAACATTTAGGTTCCATTGCTCGGGCTTTCACACAAACACCCCACACGTGATATTTGCGTTCAGGAAGGGCGTTCTTGGCGGAGGGTCGGGGCCTCTGGCGTTTGGTTCGTTGGCGTGAGGCGGATGACAGTTCGGACTAAACGCACACAGGGCAGACCACCTAGCTTCAGGAAAGAGGTGTTTGCGTCTAGAGGTGCCTTGGGCCCTTGCCTCTTTATCCCTTGGAGTTCTGCTGGGACGCACGCCCAAGGTGGGCACACAAGCACGGGTGAACGTGTGGCCGCCCCCTGTGGAGAGGGGACGGGAGCTACAGCTGTGCTTGTTTCCAAGCTGCTATTTTACAAGTCAGGGTCGAGCACCGAGAGTGTCAGAGCCACGGGGAGAAGTGTAGAGGTAGCAGCGCCAGGTAGCAAGGGCTGAGCCGAGAGTGCCTTTCGCAACGGCCTCCGTCTAACTTCGCTTAGGCGTACGGAACCCGTGCCCCAGGCTTTCGCGCCCGGACACTGTACACTGCTTCCTCCCGCAGAGAGTTCGGCGGTAGCTACAGTACTCATGCTCCACGCTGTTTTTGCTTCGAGTTCACCCGCTAGCAATGAGGTTTGCCTTCCCAAGCGGAGCCGCAGGCCCGGCTTCATGAAACAATTTTGGAGTCGTGTTCTGCCTTCTACCGCCGCCTGAGTCCCACTCCGAAAATGATTTTGGACTCGCTGGCAGCGCACGCCCGCAGGCACACAGCAAAATGCTTCCACCCTCAGCACCGGCTGCCGTGGCTGACCAAGGGTGCTCTCCAGTGTGGTTCCTTGGAGTCAGGTGGTGTTATTGCGGCCTGCACTCACACACGGAGCAACGGGTCTAGGCCCAGAAACGAGAGCTGAGCCAAGAGGTGTGTCTTCGGCACCGGCCATTTTCTCACTCCGGTTGACTTTAGGGAGGCCGTTCCCAGAGCTCTCAGCCACAGTACACCGTATACCGCGTCAGCTCACGCAGGGACCGGCGTTAGCTTAAGGCACGGTATATGCCCAGATTTCTGCCTTCGAAGGAGGTGCCTGGAACTCAGGGTTCCACGCACCCATGCCGGAGGAGTGCCGGCTTCGTGACCCTGGAGCTGCTGCGAGAGGTGCCTCACCGCGAAGCTATTTCTCTCGCCCTGTGATGTAGGGGAATCGTTTCCTAGGCTCTCACGCAGACACACTGAAAGTGTTGCCACCCTGCGGAAACGTGATGCTGTATACAGCACGGTCCCTCTCCACTGCTCTTAGCTAGTGTTCGGTCCCTCTACACCCTGGGTTCTTCGTGCTAGTGGTTAGGTACCTAGGTCTGCTGGCAGGCCCACAGGGTAGCGCAGTGCTCACTTCCTCACACAGGAGAGGGGTCGAGGGAGCAGCCTTCCTTACAGGCCTCTTTCCTCGGTCAGAGGAACATTTAGGTTCCATTGCTCGTGCTTTCCCACAAACACCCCACAGGTGATATTTGCGTTCAGGAAGGGCGTTCTTGGCGGAGGGTCGGGGCCTCTGGCGTTTGGTTCCTTGGCGTGAGGCTGATGACAGTTCGGACTAAACGCACACAGGGTCAGACGACCTAGCTTCAGGAAAGAGGTGTTTGCGTCGAGAGGTGCCTTGGGCCCCTGCCTCTTTATCCCTTGGAGTTCTGCTGGGACGCACGCCCCAGGTGGGCACACAAGCACGGGTGAACCTGTGGCCGCCCCCTGTGGAGAGGGGACGGGAGCTACAGTTGTGCTTGTTTCCAAGCTGCATTTTTATAAGTCAGGGTTGATCACCGAGAGTGCCAGAGCCAAGGGGAGCAGTGTAGAGTTAGCAGCGCCAGGTAGCAAGGGCTGAGCCGAGAGTGCCTTTCGCAGCGGCCTGCGTCTAACCTCGCGTAGGCGTACGGAACCCGTGCCTCAGCCTTTCGCGCCCGGACACCGTACACTGCTTCCTCCCGCAGAGAGGTCCGCGGTAGCCACAGCACGCATACTCCACACTGTTTTTGCTTCGCGTTCGTCCGCTAGCAATGAGGCTTGCCTGCCCAAGCGGGGCCGCAGGCCCAGCTTCATGAAACAAGTGGGGAGTCGTGCTCTGCCTTCTGCCGCCCCGAGTCCCACTCCGAAAATGATTTTGGACTCGCTGGCTGCACACGCCCACAGGCACACAGCAGAATGCTTCCACCCTCAGCTCCTGCTGCCCTGGCTGACCAAGGTTGCTCTCCAGTGTGGTTCCTTGGAGTCAGATCGTGGTATAGCGGCCTGCCTTTACACACAGAGCAACGGGTCTAGGCCCAGAAACGAGAGCTGAGCCAAGAGGTGTGTCTTCGGCACAGGCCGTTTTCTCACTCGGGTTGAGATGAGGGAGGTCGTTCCCAGAGCTCTCAGCACACTACACCTTAAAACCCGTCATCTCACCCAGGGACCGGCGTGAGCTTAAGGCACGGTATATGTCCAGATTTCTGCATTCGAAGGAGGTGCCTGGAACTCAGGGCTCCACGCACCCATGCCGGAGCAGTGCCAGTTCGTGACGCTGGAGCTGCTGCGAGAGGTGCCTCACCGCGAAGCCGTTTCTCTCGCCCTGTAATGTAGGGGAATCGTTTCCTAGGTTCTCACGCAGACACACTGAAAGTGTTCCCACCCTCCCGAACCGTGATGCTGTCTACAGCACGGTCCCTCTCCACTGCTGTTAGCTAGTGTTCGGTCCCTCTACACCCTGGCTTCTCCGTGCTAGTTGTTAGGTACCTAGGTCTGCTGGCAGGCCCACAGGGTAGAGCAGTGCTCACTTCCTCACACCAGAGAGGGGTCGAGAGAACAGCCTTCCTTCCAGGCCTGTTTTCTCGGTCAGAGGTACATTTAGCTCCATTACTCGTGCTTTCACACAAACACCCCACAGGTGATATTTGCGTTCAGGAAGGGCGTTCTTGGCGGAGGGTCGGGGCCTCTGGCGTTTGGTTCCTTGGCGTGAGGCGGATGACAGTTCGGACTAAACGCACACAGGGCCAGACGACCTAGCTTCAGGAAAGGGGTGTTTGCGTCGAGAGGCGCCTTGGGCCCCTGCCTCTTTATCCCTTGGAGTTCAGCTGGGACGCACGCCCAAGGTGGGCACACAAGCACGGGTGAACGTGTGGCCGCCCCCTGTGGAGAGGGGACCGGAGCTACAACTGTGCTTGTTTCCAGGCTGCTTTCTTACAAGTCAGGTTTGAGCACCGAGAGTGCCAGAGTCACGGGGAGCAGTGTAGAGGTAGCAGCGCCAGGTAGCAAGGGCTTAGGCGAGAGTGCCTTTCGCAACGGCCTGCGTCTAACCTCACTTCGGCGTACGGTACCCGTGCCCCAGGCTTTCGCGCCCGGACACCGTACACTGCTCCCTCCGGCAGAGAGGTCGGCGGTAGCTACATTACGAATACTCCACACTGTTTTTGCTTCGCCTTCGTCCGCTAGCAATGAGGCTTGCCTGCCCAAGCGGAGCCGCAGGCCCGGCTTCATGAAACAAGTGGGGAGGCGTGTTCTGCCTTCTACCGCCGCCTAAGTCCCACTCCGAATATGATTTTGGACTCGCTGGCAGAGCCCGAACGCAGGCACACAGCAGAATGCTTCCACCCTCAGCACCGGCTGCCCTGGCTGACCAAGGGTGCTCTCCAGTGTAGTTCCTTGGAATCAGGTGGTGGTATTGCGGCCTGCACTCACCCTCGGGGCAACGGGTGTAGGCCCAGAAACGAGAGCTGAGCCGAGAGATGTGTCTTCGGCACAGGCCGTTTTCTCACTCTGGTTGAGATTAGGGAGGTCGTTCCCAGAGCTCTCAGCCACACTACACCTTATAACCCGTCATCTCACCCAGGGACCGGCGTGAGCTTAACGCACGGTATATGTCCAGATTTCTGCCTTCGAAGGAGGTGCCTGGAACTCAGGGCTCCAACGCAACCATGCCGGAGCAGTGCCAGTTCGTGACCCTGGAGCTGCTGCGAGAGGTGCCTCACCGCGAAGCCGTTTCTCTCGCCCTGTAATGTAGGGGAATCGTTTCCTAGGTTCTCACGCAGACACCCTGAAACTGTTCCCACCCTCCCGAACCGTGATGCTGTCTACAGCACGGTCCCTCTCCACTGCTGTTAGCTAGTGTTCGGTCCCTCTACACCCTGGCTTCTCCGTGCTAGTTGTTAGGTACCTAGGTCGCTGGCAGGCCCACAGGGTAGAGCAGTGCTCACTTCCTCACACCAGAGATGGGTCGAGCGAGCAGCCTTCTTTCCAGGCCTGTTTTCTCGGTCAGAGGAACATTTAGGTTCCATTACTCGTGCTTTCACACAAACACCCCACAGGTGATATTTGCGTTCAGGAAGGGCGTTCTTGGCGGAGGGTCGGGGCCTCTGGCGTTTGGTTCCTTGGCGTGAGGCGGATGACAGTTCGGACTAAACGCACACAGGGCCAGACGACTTAGCTTCAGGAAAGAGGTATTTGCGTCGAGAGGTGCCTTGGGCCCCTGCCTCTTTATGCCTTGGAGTTCAGCTGGGACGCACGCCCAAGGTGGGCACACAAGCACGGGTGAACGTGTGGCCGCCCCCTGTGGAGATGGTACGGGAGCTACAGTTGTGCTAATTTGGAAGCTGCTTTCTTACAAGTCAGGGTTGAGCACCGAGAGTGCCAAAGCCACGGGGAGAAGTGTAGAGTTAGCAGCGCCAGGTAGCAATGGCTGAGTCGAGAGTGCCTTTCGCAACGGCCTGCCTCTAACTTCGCTTAGGCGTACGGAACCCGTGCCCCAGGCTTTCGCGCCCGGACACCGTACACTGCTTCCTCCCGCAGAGAGTTCGGCGGTAGCTACAGTACGCATACTCCACACTGTTTTTGCTTCGCGTTCGTCCGCTAGCAATGAGGCTTGCCTTCCCAAGCGGAGCCGCAGGCCCGGCTTCATGAAACAAGTGGGGAGTCGTGTTCTGCCTTCTACCGCCGCCTGAGTCCCACTCCGAAAATAATTCTTGCACTCGCTGGCAGAGCCCGACCGCAGGCAGAGAGCAGAATGCTTCCACTCTCAGCACCGGCTGCCCTGGCGAAAGCAAGGGTGCTCTCCAGTGTGGTTCCCTGGTGTTAGGTGGTGGTGTTGTGGCCTGCACTCACACAAGGGGGAACGGGACTAGGCCCAGAAACGAGAGCTGAGCCAAGAGGTGTGTCTTCGGCACCGGCCGTTTTCTCACTCGGGTTGACATTAGGGAGGCCGTTCCCAGAGCTCTCAGCCACACTACACCGTATACCGCGTCCTCTCACCGAGGGACCGGCGGGAGTTTAAGGAATGGTATCTGCCCAGACTTCTGCCTTTGAAGGAGGTGCCTGGATCTCAGGGCTCCACGCACCCATGCCGGAAGAGCGCCAGCTTCGTGACCCTGGAGCTGCTAGGAGAGGTGCCTCTGCGCGAAGCCGTTTCTCTCACCCTGTGATGTAGGGGAATCGTTTCCTAGGCTCTCACGCAGACACACTGAAAGTGTTTCCACCCTCCCGAACCGTGATGCTGTCTACAGCACCGTCCCTTCCTCTGCTGTTAGCTAGTGTTCCGTCCCTAAACAGCCTGGCTTCTCCATGCTAGTGGTTAGTTACCTAGGTCTGCTGGCAGGCCCACAGGGTAGGGCAGTGCTCACTTCCTCACACAAGAGAGGGGTCGAGGGAGCCGCCTTGCTTACAGGCCTGTTTTCTCGGTCAGAGGAACATTTAGTTTCCATTGCTCGTGGTTTCACACAAACACCCCAGAGGTGATATGTGCGCTCAGGAAGGGCGTTCTTGGCCGAGGGTCGGGACCTCTGGTGTTTGGTTCTTGGCGTGAGGCGGATGACAGTTCGGACTAAACACACACAGGGCCAGACGACCTAGCTTCAGGAAAGAGGTGTTTGCCTCGAGAGGCGCCTTGGGCCCCTGCCTCTTTCTCCCTTGGAATTCTGCTGGGACCCACGCCCCAGGTTGGCACATAAGCACGGTTAAACGTGTGCCCCCCCCCCCCCCGTGGAGAGGGGACGGGTGCTACAGCTGTGCTTGTTTCCAGGGTGCTTTCTTACAAGTCAGGTTTAAGCACCGAGAGTGCCAGAGCCACGGGGAGCAGTGTAGAGTTAGCAGCCCCAGGTAGCAAGGGCTGAGCCATGAGGTGCCTTCCGCAACGGCCTGCGTCTAACCTTGCTTTGGCGAACGGAACCCGTGCCCCAGGCTTTCGGGCCCGGACAACATACACTGCTTCCTCCCGCAGAGAGGTCGGCGGTAGCTACAGCACGCATACTCCACACTGTTTTTCCTTTGCGTTCTTTCGCCAGCAATGAGGCTTGCCTGCCCAAGCGGGGCCGCAGGCCCGGCTTCATGAAACAAGTGGGGAGGCGTGCTCTGCCTTCTACCGCCGCCTGAGTCCCACTCCGAAAATGATTTTGGACTCGCTGGCAGCGCACGCTCACAGGCACACAGCAGAATGCTTCCACCCTCAGCACCGGATGCCTTGGCTGACCAAGGGTGCTCTCCAGTGTGGTTCCTTGGAGTCAGGTGGTGGTATTGTGGCCTGCACTCACACACGGTGCAACGGGTCTAGGCCCAGAAACGAGAGCAGAGCCAAGAGGTGTGTCTTCGGCACAGGCCATTTTCTCACCCGGGTGGAGATGAGGGAGGTCGTTCCCAGAGCTCTCAGCCACACTACACCGTATACCCCGTCATCTCGCCCAGGGACCGGCGTGAGCTTAAGGCACGGTATATGTCCAGATTTCTGCCTTCGAAGGAGGTGCCTGGAACTCAGGGCTCCACGCACCCATGCCGGAGGAGTGCCGGCTTCGTAGCCCTGGAGCTGCTGCGAGAGGTGCCTCACCGCGAAGCCGTTTCTCTCGCCCTGTGATGTAGGGGAATCGTTTCCTAGGTTCTCACGCAGACACACTGAAAGTGTTGCCACCCTCCCGAACCGTGATGCTGTCTACAGCACGGTCCCTCTCCACTGCTGTTAGCTAGTGTTCGGTCCCTCTACACCCTGGCTTCTCCGTGCTAGTGGTTAGGTACCTAGGTCTGCTGGCAGGCCCACAGGGTAGAGCAGTGCTCACTTCCTCACACCAGAAAGGGGTCGAGAGAGCAGCCTTCCTTCCAGGCCTGTTTTCTCGGTCAGAGGAACATTTAGGTTCCATTGCTCGGGCTTTCACACAAACACCCCACACGTGATATTTGCGTTCAGGAAGGGCGTTCTTGGCGGAGGGTCGGGGCCTCTGGCGTTTGGTTCGTTGGCGTGAGGCGGATGACAGTTCGGACTAAACGCACACAGGGCAGACCACCTAGCTTCAGGAAAGAGGTGTTTGCGTCTAGAGGTGCCTTGGGCCCTTGCCTCTTTATCCCTTGGAGTTCTGCTGGGACGCACGCCCAAGGTGGGCACACAAGCACGGGTGAACGTGTGGCCGCCCCCTGTGGAGAGGGGACGGGAGCTACAGCTGTGCTTGTTTCCAAGCTGCTATTTTACAAGTCAGGGTCGAGCACCGAGAGTGTCAGAGCCACGGGGAGAAGTGTAGAGGTAGCAGCGCCAGGTAGCAAGGGCTGAGCCGAGAGTGCCTTTCGCAACGGCCTCCGTCTAACTTCGCTTAGGCGTACGGAACCCGTGCCCCAGGCTTTCGCGCCCGGACACTGTACACTGCTTCCTCCCGCAGAGAGTTCGGCGGTAGCTACAGTACTCATGCTCCACGCTGTTTTTGCTTCGAGTTCACCCGCTAGCAATGAGGTTTGCCTTCCCAAGCGGAGCCGCAGGCCCGGCTTCATGAAACAATTTTGGAGTCGTGTTCTGCCTTCTACCGCCGCCTGAGTCCCACTCCGAAAATGATTTTGGACTCGCTGGCAGCGCACGCCCGCAGGCACACAGCAAAATGCTTCCACCCTCAGCACCGGCTGCCGTGGCTGACCAAGGGTGCTCTCCAGTGTGGTTCCTTGGAGTCAGGTGGTGTTATTGCGGCCTGCACTCACACACGGAGCAACGGGTCTAGGCCCAGAAACGAGAGCTGAGCCAAGAGGTGTGTCTTCGGCACCGGCCATTTTCTCACTCCGGTTGACTTTAGGGAGGCCGTTCCCAGAGCTCTCAGCCACAGTACACCGTATACCGCGTCAGCTCACGCAGGGACCGGCGTTAGCTTAAGGCACGGTATATGCCCAGATTTCTGCCTTCGAAGGAGGTGCCTGGAACTCAGGGTTCCACGCACCCATGCCGGAGGAGTGCCGGCTTCGTGACCCTGGAGCTGCTGCGAGAGGTGCCTCACCGCGAAGCTATTTCTCTCGCCCTGTGATGTAGGGGAATCGTTTCCTAGGCTCTCACGCAGACACACTGAAAGTGTTGCCACCCTGCGGAAACGTGATGCTGTATACAGCACGGTCCCTCTCCACTGCTCTTAGCTAGTGTTCGGTCCCTCTACACCCTGGGTTCTTCGTGCTAGTGGTTAGGTACCTAGGTCTGCTGGCAGGCCCACAGGGTAGCGCAGTGCTCACTTCCTCACACAGGAGAGGGGTCGAGGGAGCAGCCTTCCTTACAGGCCTCTTTCCTCGGTCAGAGGAACATTTAGGTTCCATTGCTCGTGCTTTCCCACAAACACCCCACAGGTGATATTTGCGTTCAGGAAGGGCGTTCTTGGCGGAGGGTCGGGGCCTCTGGCGTTTGGTTCCTTGGCGTGAGGCTGATGACAGTTCGGACTAAACGCACACAGGGTCAGACGACCTAGCTTCAGGAAAGAGGTGTTTGCGTCGAGAGGTGCCTTGGGCCCCTGCCTCTTTATCCCTTGGAGTTCTGCTGGGACGCACGCCCCAGGTGGGCACACAAGCACGGGTGAACCTGTGGCCGCCCCCTGTGGAGAGGGGACGGGAGCTACAGTTGTGCTTGTTTCCAAGCTGCATTTTTATAAGTCAGGGTTGATCACCGAGAGTGCCAGAGCCAAGGGGAGCAGTGTAGAGTTAGCAGCGCCAGGTAGCAAGGGCTGAGCCGAGAGTGCCTTTCGCAGCGGCCTGCGTCTAACCTCGCGTAGGCGTACGGAACCCGTGCCTCAGCCTTTCGCGCCCGGACACCGTACACTGCTTCCTCCCGCAGAGAGGTCCGCGGTAGCCACAGCACGCATACTCCACACTGTTTTTGCTTCGCGTTCGTCCGCTAGCAATGAGGCTTGCCTGCCCAAGCGGGGCCGCAGGCCCAGCTTCATGAAACAAGTGGGGAGTCGTGCTCTGCCTTCTGCCGCCCCGAGTCCCACTCCGAAAATGATTTTGGACTCGCTGGCTGCACACGCCCACAGGCACACAGCAGAATGCTTCCACCCTCAGCTCCTGCTGCCCTGGCTGACCAAGGTTGCTCTCCAGTGTGGTTCCTTGGAGTCAGATCGTGGTATAGCGGCCTGCCTTTACACACAGAGCAACGGGTCTAGGCCCAGAAACGAGAGCTGAGCCAAGAGGTGTGTCTTCGGCACAGGCCGTTTTCTCACTCGGGTTGAGATGAGGGAGGTCGTTCCCAGAGCTCTCAGCACACTACACCTTAAAACCCGTCATCTCACCCAGGGACCGGCGTGAGCTTAAGGCACGGTATATGTCCAGATTTCTGCATTCGAAGGAGGTGCCTGGAACTCAGGGCTCCACGCACCCATGCCGGAGCAGTGCCAGTTCGTGACGCTGGAGCTGCTGCGAGAGGTGCCTCACCGCGAAGCCGTTTCTCTCGCCCTGTAATGTAGGGGAATCGTTTCCTAGGTTCTCACGCAGACACACTGAAAGTGTTCCCACCCTCCCGAACCGTGATGCTGTCTACAGCACGGTCCCTCTCCACTGCTGTTAGCTAGTGTTCGGTCCCTCTACACCCTGGCTTCTCCGTGCTAGTTGTTAGGTACCTAGGTCTGCTGGCAGGCCCACAGGGTAGAGCAGTGCTCACTTCCTCACACCAGAGAGGGGTCGAGAGAACAGCCTTCCTTCCAGGCCTGTTTTCTCGGTCAGAGGTACATTTAGCTCCATTACTCGTGCTTTCACACAAACACCCCACAGGTGATATTTGCGTTCAGGAAGGGCGTTCTTGGCGGAGGGTCGGGGCCTCTGGCGTTTGGTTCCTTGGCGTGAGGCGGATGACAGTTCGGACTAAACGCACACAGGGCCAGACGACCTAGCTTCAGGAAAGGGGTGTTTGCGTCGAGAGGCGCCTTGGGCCCCTGCCTCTTTATCCCTTGGAGTTCAGCTGGGACGCACGCCCAAGGTGGGCACACAAGCACGGGTGAACGTGTGGCCGCCCCCTGTGGAGAGGGGACCGGAGCTACAACTGTGCTTGTTTCCAGGCTGCTTTCTTACAAGTCAGGTTTGAGCACCGAGAGTGCCAGAGTCACGGGGAGCAGTGTAGAGGTAGCAGCGCCAGGTAGCAAGGGCTTAGGCGAGAGTGCCTTTCGCAACGGCCTGCGTCTAACCTCACTTCGGCGTACGGTACCCGTGCCCCAGGCTTTCGCGCCCGGACACCGTACACTGCTCCCTCCGGCAGAGAGGTCGGCGGTAGCTACATTACGAATACTCCACACTGTTTTTGCTTCGCCTTCGTCCGCTAGCAATGAGGCTTGCCTGCCCAAGCGGAGCCGCAGGCCCGGCTTCATGAAACAAGTGGGGAGGCGTGTTCTGCCTTCTACCGCCGCCTAAGTCCCACTCCGAATATGATTTTGGACTCGCTGGCAGAGCCCGAACGCAGGCACACAGCAGAATGCTTCCACCCTCAGCACCGGCTGCCCTGGCTGACCAAGGGTGCTCTCCAGTGTAGTTCCTTGGAATCAGGTGGTGGTATTGCGGCCTGCACTCACCCTCGGGGCAACGGGTGTAGGCCCAGAAACGAGAGCTGAGCCGAGAGATGTGTCTTCGGCACAGGCCGTTTTCTCACTCTGGTTGAGATTAGGGAGGTCGTTCCCAGAGCTCTCAGCCACACTACACCTTATAACCCGTCATCTCACCCAGGGACCGGCGTGAGCTTAACGCACGGTATATGTCCAGATTTCTGCCTTCGAAGGAGGTGCCTGGAACTCAGGGCTCCAACGCAACCATGCCGGAGCAGTGCCAGTTCGTGACCCTGGAGCTGCTGCGAGAGGTGCCTCACCGCGAAGCCGTTTCTCTCGCCCTGTAATGTAGGGGAATCGTTTCCTAGGTTCTCACGCAGACACCCTGAAACTGTTCCCACCCTCCCGAACCGTGATGCTGTCTACAGCACGGTCCCTCTCCACTGCTGTTAGCTAGTGTTCGGTCCCTCTACACCCTGGCTTCTCCGTGCTAGTTGTTAGGTACCTAGGTCGCTGGCAGGCCCACAGGGTAGAGCAGTGCTCACTTCCTCACACCAGAGATGGGTCGAGCGAGCAGCCTTCTTTCCAGGCCTGTTTTCTCGGTCAGAGGAACATTTAGGTTCCATTACTCGTGCTTTCACACAAACACCCCACAGGTGATATTTGCGTTCAGGAAGGGCGTTCTTGGCGGAGGGTCGGGGCCTCTGGCGTTTGGTTCCTTGGCGTGAGGCGGATGACAGTTCGGACTAAACGCACACAGGGCCAGACGACTTAGCTTCAGGAAAGAGGTATTTGCGTCGAGAGGTGCCTTGGGCCCCTGCCTCTTTATGCCTTGGAGTTCAGCTGGGACGCACGCCCAAGGTGGGCACACAAGCACGGGTGAACGTGTGGCCGCCCCCTGTGGAGATGGTACGGGAGCTACAGTTGTGCTAATTTGGAAGCTGCTTTCTTACAAGTCAGGGTTGAGCACCGAGAGTGCCAAAGCCACGGGGAGAAGTGTAGAGTTAGCAGCGCCAGGTAGCAATGGCTGAGTCGAGAGTGCCTTTCGCAACGGCCTGCCTCTAACTTCGCTTAGGCGTACGGAACCCGTGCCCCAGGCTTTCGCGCCCGGACACCGTACACTGCTTCCTCCCGCAGAGAGTTCGGCGGTAGCTACAGTACGCATACTCCACACTGTTTTTGCTTCGCGTTCGTCCGCTAGCAATGAGGCTTGCCTTCCCAAGCGGAGCCGCAGGCCCGGCTTCATGAAACAAGTGGGGAGTCGTGTTCTGCCTTCTACCGCCGCCTGAGTCCCACTCCGAAAATAATTCTTGCACTCGCTGGCAGAGCCCGACCGCAGGCAGAGAGCAGAATGCTTCCACTCTCAGCACCGGCTGCCCTGGCGAAAGCAAGGGTGCTCTCCAGTGTGGTTCCCTGGTGTTAGGTGGTGGTGTTGTGGCCTGCACTCACACAAGGGGGAACGGGACTAGGCCCAGAAACGAGAGCTGAGCCAAGAGGTGTGTCTTCGGCACCGGCCGTTTTCTCACTCGGGTTGACATTAGGGAGGCCGTTCCCAGAGCTCTCAGCCACACTACACCGTATACCGCGTCCTCTCACCGAGGGACCGGCGGGAGTTTAAGGAATGGTATCTGCCCAGACTTCTGCCTTTGAAGGAGGTGCCTGGATCTCAGGGCTCCACGCACCCATGCCGGAAGAGCGCCAGCTTCGTGACCCTGGAGCTGCTAGGAGAGGTGCCTCTGCGCGAAGCCGTTTCTCTCACCCTGTGATGTAGGGGAATCGTTTCCTAGGCTCTCACGCAGACACACTGAAAGTGTTTCCACCCTCCCGAACCGTGATGCTGTCTACAGCACCGTCCCTTCCTCTGCTGTTAGCTAGTGTTCCGTCCCTAAACAGCCTGGCTTCTCCATGCTAGTGGTTAGTTACCTAGGTCTGCTGGCAGGCCCACAGGGTAGGGCAGTGCTCACTTCCTCACACAAGAGAGGGGTCGAGGGAGCCGCCTTGCTTACAGGCCTGTTTTCTCGGTCAGAGGAACATTTAGTTTCCATTGCTCGTGGTTTCACACAAACACCCCAGAGGTGATATGTGCGCTCAGGAAGGGCGTTCTTGGCCGAGGGTCGGGACCTCTGGTGTTTGGTTCTTGGCGTGAGGCGGATGACAGTTCGGACTAAACACACACAGGGCCAGACGACCTAGCTTCAGGAAAGAGGTGTTTGCCTCGAGAGGCGCCTTGGGCCCCTGCCTCTTTCTCCCTTGGAATTCTGCTGGGACCCACGCCCCAGGTTGGCACATAAGCACGGTTAAACGTGTGCCCCCCCCCCCCCCCGTGGAGAGGGGACGGGTGCTACAGCTGTGCTTGTTTCCAGGGTGCTTTCTTACAAGTCAGGTTTAAGCACCGAGAGTGCCAGAGCCACGGGGAGCAGTGTAGAGTTAGCAGCCCCAGGTAGCAAGGGCTGAGCCATGAGGTGCCTTCCGCAACGGCCTGCGTCTAACCTTGCTTTGGCGAACGGAACCCGTGCCCCAGGCTTTCGGGCCCGGACAACATACACTGCTTCCTCCCGCAGAGAGGTCGGCGGTAGCTACAGCACGCATACTCCACACTGTTTTTCCTTTGCGTTCTTTCGCCAGCAATGAGGCTTGCCTGCCCAAGCGGGGCCGCAGGCCCGGCTTCATGAAACAAGTGGGGAGGCGTGCTCTGCCTTCTACCGCCGCCTGAGTCCCACTCCGAAAATGATTTTGGACTCGCTGGCAGCGCACGCTCGCAGGCACACAGCAGAATGCTTCCACCCTCAGCACCGGATGCCTTGGCTGACCAAGGGTGCTCTCCAGTGTGGTTCCTTGGAGTCAGGTGGTGGTATTGTGGCCTGCACTCACACACGGTGCAACGGGTCTAGGCCCAGAAACGAGAGCAGAGCCAAGAGGTGTGTCTTCGGCACAGGCCATTTTCTCACCCGGGTGGAGATGAGGGAGGTCGTTCCCAGAGCTCTCAGCCACACTACACCGTATACCCCGTCATCTCGCCCAGGGACCGGCGTGAGCTTAAGGCACGGTATATGTCCAGATTTCTGCCTTCGAAGGAGGTGCCTGGAACTCAGGGCTCCACGCACCCATGCCGGAGGAGTGCCGGCTTCGTAGCCCTGGAGCTGCTGCGAGAGGTGCCTCACCGCGAAGCCGTTTCTCTCGCCCTGTGATGTAGGGGAATCGTTTCCTAGGTTCTCACGCAGACACACTGAAAGTGTTCCCACCCTCCCGAACCGTGATGCTGTCTACAGCACGGTCCCTCTCCACTGCTGTTAGCTAGTGTTCGGTCCCTCTACACCCTGGCTTCTCCGTGCTAGTTGTTAGGTACCTAGGTCTGCTGGCAGGCCCACAGGGTAGAGCAGTGCTCACTTCCTCACACCAGAGAGGGGTCGAGAGAACAGCCTTCCTTCCAGGCCTGTTTTCTCGGTCAGAGGTACATTTAGCTCCATTACTCGTGCTTTCACACAAACACCCCACAGGTGATATTTGCGTTCAGGAAGGGCGTTCTTGGCGGAGGGTCGGGGCCTCTGGCGTTTGGTTCCTTGGCGTGAGGCGGATGACAGTTCGGACTAAACGCACACAGGGCCAGACGACCTAGCTTCAGGAAAGGGGTGTTTGCGTCGAGAGGCGCCTTGGGCCCCTGCCTCTTTATCCCTTGGAGTTCAGCTGGGACGCACGCCCAAGGTGGGCACACAAGCACGGGTGAACGTGTGGCCGCCCCCTGTGGAGAGGGGACCGGAGCTACAACTGTGCTTGTTTCCAGGCTGCTTTCTTACAAGTCAGGTTTGAGCACCGAGAGTGCCAGAGTCACGGGGAGCAGTGTAGAGGTAGCAGCGCCAGGTAGCAAGGGCTTAGGCGAGAGTGCCTTTCGCAACGGCCTGCGTCTAACCTCACTTCGGCGTACGGTACCCGTGCCCCAGGCTTTCGCGCCCGGACACCGTACACTGCTCCCTCCGGCAGAGAGGTCGGCGGTAGCTACATTACGAATACTCCACACTGTTTTTGCTTCGCCTTCGTCCGCTAGCAATGAGGCTTGCCTGCCCAAGCGGAGCCGCAGGCCCGGCTTCATGAAACAAGTGGGGAGGCGTGTTCTGCCTTCTACCGCCGCCTAAGTCCCACTCCGAATATGATTTTGGACTCGCTGGCAGAGCCCGAACGCAGGCACACAGCAGAATGCTTCCACCCTCAGCACCGGCTGCCCTGGCTGACCAAGGGTGCTCTCCAGTGTAGTTCCTTGGAATCAGGTGGTGGTATTGCGGCCTGCACTCACCCTCGGGGCAACGGGTGTAGGCCCAGAAACGAGAGCTGAGCCGAGAGATGTGTCTTCGGCACAGGCCGTTTTCTCACTCTGGTTGAGATTAGGGAGGTCGTTCCCAGAGCTCTCAGCCACACTACACCTTATAACCCGTCATCTCACCCAGGGACCGGCGTGAGCTTAACGCACGGTATATGTCCAGATTTCTGCCTTCGAAGGAGGTGCCTGGAACTCAGGGCTCCAACGCAACCATGCCGGAGCAGTGCCAGTTCGTGACCCTGGAGCTGCTGCGAGAGGTGCCTCACCGCGAAGCCGTTTCTCTCGCCCTGTAATGTAGGGGAATCGTTTCCTAGGTTCTCACGCAGACACCCTGAAACTGTTCCCACCCTCCCGAACCGTGATGCTGTCTACAGCACGGTCCCTCTCCACTGCTGTTAGCTAGTGTTCGGTCCCTCTACACCCTGGCTTCTCCGTGCTAGTTGTTAGGTACCTAGGTCGCTGGCAGGCCCACAGGGTAGAGCAGTGCTCACTTCCTCACACCAGAGATGGGTCGAGCGAGCAGCCTTCTTTCCAGGCCTGTTTTCTCGGTCAGAGGAACATTTAGGTTCCATTACTCGTGCTTTCACACAAACACCCCACAGGTGATATTTGCGTTCAGGAAGGGCGTTCTTGGCGGAGGGTCGGGGCCTCTGGCGTTTGGTTCCTTGGCGTGAGGCGGATGACAGTTCGGACTAAACGCACACAGGGCCAGACGACTTAGCTTCAGGAAAGAGGTATTTGCGTCGAGAGGTGCCTTGGGCCCCTGCCTCTTTATGCCTTGGAGTTCAGCTGGGACGCACGCCCAAGGTGGGCACACAAGCACGGGTGAACGTGTGGCCGCCCCCTGTGGAGATGGTACGGGAGCTACAGTTGTGCTAATTTGGAAGCTGCTTTCTTACAAGTCAGGGTTGAGCACCGAGAGTGCCAAAGCCACGGGGAGAAGTGTAGAGTTAGCAGCGCCAGGTAGCAATGGCTGAGTCGAGAGTGCCTTTCGCAACGGCCTGCCTCTAACTTCGCTTAGGCGTACGGAACCCGTGCCCCAGGCTTTCGCGCCCGGACACCGTACACTGCTTCCTCCCGCAGAGAGTTCGGCGGTAGCTACAGTACGCATACTCCACACTGTTTTTGCTTCGCGTTCGTCCGCTAGCAATGAGGCTTGCCTTCCCAAGCGGAGCCGCAGGCCCGGCTTCATGAAACAAGTGGGGAGTCGTGTTCTGCCTTCTACCGCCGCCTGAGTCCCACTCCGAAAATAATTTTTGCACTCGCTGGCAGAGCCCGACCGCAGGCAGAGAGCAGAATGCTTCCACTCTCAGCACCGGCTGCCCTGGCGAAAGCAAGGGTGCTCTCCAGTGTGGTTCCCTGGAGTTAGGTGGTGGTGTTGTGGCCTGCACTCACACAAGGGGGAACGGGACTAGGCCCAGAAACGAGAGCTGAGCCAAGAGGTGTGTCTTCGGCACCGGCCGTTTTCTCACTCGGGTTGACATTAGGGAGGCCGTTCCCAGAGCTCTCAGCCACACTACACCGTATACCGCGTCCTCTCACCGAGGGACCGGCGGGACTTTAAGGAATGGTATCTGCCCAGACTTCTGCCTTTGAAGGAGGTGCCTGGATCTCAGGGCTCCACGCACCCATGCCGGAAGAGCGCCAGCTTCGTGACCCTGGAGCTGCTAGGAGAGGTGCCTCTGCGCGAAGCCGTTTCTCTCACCCTGTGATGTAGGGGAATCGTTTCCTAGGCTCTCACGCAGACACACTGAAAGTGTTTCCACCCTCCCGAACCGTGATGCTGTCTACAGCACCGTCCCTTCCTCTGCTGTTAGCTAGTGTTCCGTCCCTAAACAGCCTGGCTTCTCCATGCTAGTGGTTAGTTACCTAGGTCTGCTGGCAGGCCCACAGGGTAGGGCAGTGCTCACTTCCTCACACAAGAGAGGGGTCGAGGGAGCCGCCTTGCTTACAGGCCTGTTTTCTCGGTCAGAGGAACATTTAGTTTCCATTGCTCGTGGTTTCACACAAACACCCCAGAGGTGATATGTGCGCTCAGGAAGGGCGTTCTTGGCCGAGGGTCGGGACCTCTGGTGTTTGGTTCTTGGCGTGAGGCGGATGACAGTTCGGACTAAACACACACAGGGCCAGACGACCTAGCTTCAGGAAAGAGGTGTTTGCCTCGAGAGGCGCCTTGGGCCCCTGCCTCTTTCTCCCTTGGAATTCTGCTGGGACCCACGCCCCAGGTTGGCACATAAGCACGGTTAAACGTGTGCCCCCCCCCCCCCCGTGGAGAGGGGACGGGTGCTACAGCTGTGCTTGTTTCCAGGGTGCTTTCTTACAAGTCAGGTTTAAGCACCGAGAGTGCCAGAGCCACGGGGAGCAGTGTAGAGTTAGCAGCCCCAGGTAGCAAGGGCTGAGCCATGAGGTGCCTTCCGCAACGGCCTGCGTCTAACCTTGCTTTGGCGAACGGAACCCGTGCCCCAGGCTTTCGGGCCCGGACAACATACACTGCTTCCTCCCGCAGAGAGGTCGGCGGTAGCTACAGCACGCATACTCCACACTGTTTTTCCTTTGCGTTCTTTCGCCAGCAATGAGGCTTGCCTGCCCAAGCGGGGCCGCAGGCCCGGCTTCATGAAACAAGTGGGGAGGCGTGCTCTGCCTTCTACCGCCGCCTGAGTCCCACTCCGAAAATGATTTTGGACTCGCTGGCAGCGCACGCTCGCAGGCACACAGCAGAATGCTTCCACCCTCAGCACCGGATGCCTTGGCTGACCAAGGGTGCTCTCCAGTGTGGTTCCTTGGAGTCAGGTGGTGGTATTGTGGCCTGCACTCACACACGGTGCAACGGGTCTAGGCCCAGAAACGAGAGCAGAGCCAAGAGGTGTGTCTTCGGCACAGGCCATTTTCTCACCCGGGTGGAGATGAGGGAGGTCGTTCCCAGAGCTCTCAGCCACACTACACCGTATACCCCGTCATCTCGCCCAGGGACCGGCGTGAGCTTAAGGCACGGTATATGTCCAGATTTCTGCCTTCGAAGGAGGTGCCTGGAACTCAGGGCGCCACGCACCCATGCCGGAGGAGTGCCGGCTTCGTAGCCCTGGAGCTGCTGCGAGAGGTGCCTCACCGCGAAGCCGTTTCTCTCGCCCTGTGATGTAGGGGAATCGTTTCCTAGGTTCTCACGCAGACACACTGAAAGTGTTCCCACCCTCCCGAACCGTGATGCTGTCTACAGCACGGTCCCTCTCCACTGCTGTTAGCTAGTGTTCGGTCCCTCTACACCCTGGCTTCTCCGTGCTAGTGGTTAGGTACCTAGGTCTGCTGGCAGGCCCACAGGGTAGAGCAGTGCTCACTTCCTCACACCAGAAAGGGGTCGAGAGAGCAGCCTTCCTTCCAGGCCTGTTTTCTCGGTCAGAGGAACATTTAGGTTCCATTGCTCGGGCTTTCACACAAACACCCCACACGTGATATTTGCGTTCAGGAAGGGCGTTCTTGGCGGAGGGTCGGGGCCTCTGGCGTTTGGTTCGTTGGCGTGAGGCGGATGACAGTTCGGACTAAACGCACACAGGGCAGACCACCTAGCTTCAGGAAAGAGGTGTTTGCGTCTAGAGGTGCCTTGGGCCCTTGCCTCTTTATCCCTTGGAGTTCTGCTGGGACGCACGCCCAAGGTGGGCACACAAGCACGGGTGAACGTGTGGCCGCCCCCTGTGGAGAGGGGACGGGAGCTACAGCTGTGCTTGTTTCCAAGCTGCTATTTTACAAGTCAGGGTCGAGCACCGAGAGTGTCAGAGCCACGGGGAGAAGTGTAGAGGTAGCAGCGCCAGGTAGCAAGGGCTGAGCCGAGAGTGCCTTTCGCAACGGCCTCCGTCTAACTTCGCTTAGGCGTACGGAACCCGTGCCCCAGGCTTTCGCGCCCGGACACTGTACACTGCTTCCTCCCGCAGAGAGTTCGGCGGTAGCTACAGTACTCATGCTCCACGCTGTTTTTGCTTCGAGTTCACCCGCTAGCAATGAGGTTTGCCTTCCCAAGCGGAGCCGCAGGCCCGGCTTCATGAAACAATTTTGGAGTCGTGTTCTGCCTTCTACCGCCGCCTGAGTCCCACTCCGAAAATGATTTTGGACTCGCTGGCAGCGCACGCCCGCAGGCACACAGCAAAATGCTTCCACCCTCAGCACCGGCTGCCGTGGCTGACCAAGGGTGCTCTCCAGTGTGGTTCCTTGGAGTCAGGTGGTGTTATTGCGGCCTGCACTCACACACGGAGCAACGGGTCTAGGCCCAGAAACGAGAGCTGAGCCAAGAGGTGTGTCTTCGGCACCGGCCATTTTCTCACTCCGGTTGACTTTAGGGAGGCCGTTCCCAGAGCTCTCAGCCACAGTACACCGTATACCGCGTCAGCTCACGCAGGGACCGGCGTTAGCTTAAGGCACGGTATATGCCCAGATTTCTGCCTTCGAAGGAGGTGCCTGGAACTCAGGGTTCCACGCACCCATGCCGGAGGAGTGCCGGCTTCGTGACCCTGGAGCTGCTGCGAGAGGTGCCTCACCGCGAAGCTATTTCTCTCGCCCTGTGATGTAGGGGAATCGTTTCCTAGGCTCTCACGCAGACACACTGAAAGTGTTGCCACCCTGCGGAAACGTGATGCTGTATACAGCACGGTCCCTCTCCACTGCTCTTAGCTAGTGTTCGGTCCCTCTACACCCTGGGTTCTTCGTGCTAGTGGTTAGGTACCTAGGTCTGCTGGCAGGCCCACAGGGTAGCGCAGTGCTCACTTCCTCACACAGGAGAGGGGTCGAGGGAGCAGCCTTCCTTACAGGCCTCTTTCCTCGGTCAGAGGAACATTTAGGTTCCATTGCTCGTGCTTTCCCACAAACACCCCACAGGTGATATTTGCGTTCAGGAAGGGCGTTCTTGGCGGAGGGTCGGGGCCTCTAGCGTTTGGTTCCTTGGCGTGAGGCTGATGACAGTTCGGACTAAACGCACACAGGGTCAGACGACCTAGCTTCAGGAAAGAGGTGTTTGCGTCGAGAGGTGCCTTGGGCCCCTGCCTCTTTATCCCTTGGAGTTCTGCTGGGACGCACGCCCCAGGTGGGCACACAAGCACGGGTGAACCTGTGGCCGCCCCCTGTGGAGAGGGGACGGGAGCTACAGTTGTGCTTGTTTCCAAGCTGCATTTTTATAAGTCAGGGTTGATCACCGAGAGTGCCAGAGCCAAGGGGAGCAGTGTAGAGTTAGCAGCGCCAGGTAGCAAGGGCTGAGCCGAGAGTGCCTTTCGCAGCGGCCTGCGTCTAACCTCGCGTAGGCGTACGGAACCCGTGCCTCAGCCTTTCGCGCCCGGACACCGTACACTGCTTCCTCCCGCAGAGAGGTCCGCGGTAGCCACAGCACGCATACTCCACACTGTTTTTGCTTCGCGTTCGTCCGCTAGCAATGAGGCTTGCCTGCCCAAGCGGGGCCGCAGGCCCAGCTTCATGAAACAAGTGGGGAGTCGTGCTCTGCCTTCTGCCGCCCCGAGTCCCACTCCGAAAATGATTTTGGACTCGCTGGCTGCACACGCCCACAGGCACACAGCAGAATGCTTCCACCCTCAGCTCCTGCTGCCCTGGCTGACCAAGGTTGCTCTCCAGTGTGGTTCCTTGGAGTCAGATCGTGGTATAGCGGCCTGCCTTTACACACAGAGCAACGGGTCTAGGCCCAGAAACGAGAGCTGAGCCAAGAGGTGTGTCTTCGGCACAGGCCGTTTTCTCACTCGGGTTGAGATTAGGGAGGTCGTTCCCAGAGCTCTCAGCACACTACACCTTAAAACCCGTCATCTCACCCAGGGACCGGCGTGAGCTTAAGGCACGGTATATGTCCAGATTTCTGCATTCGAAGGAGGTGCCTGGAACTCAGGGCTCCACGCACCCATGCCGGAGCAGTGCCAGTTCGTGACGCTGGAGCTGCTGCGAGAGGTGCCTCACCGCGAAGCCGTTTCTCTCGCCCTGTAATGTAGGGGAATCGTTTCCTAGGTTCTCACGCAGACACACTGAAAGTGTTCCCACCCTCCCGAACCGTGATGCTGTCTACAGCACGGTCCCTCTCCACTGCTGTTAGCTAGTGTTCGGTCCCTCTACACCCTGGCTTCTCCGTGCTAGTTGTTAGGTACCTAGGTCTGCTGGCAGGCCCACAGGGTAGAGCAGTGCTCACTTCCTCACACCAGAGAGGGGTCGAGAGAACAGCCTTCCTTCCAGGCCTGTTTTCTCGGTCAGAGGTACATTTAGCTCCATTACTCGTGCTTTCACACAAACACCCCACAGGTGATATTTGCGTTCAGGAAGGGCGTTCTTGGCGGAGGGTCGGGGCCTCTGGCGTTTGGTTCCTTGGCGTGAGGCGGATGACAGTTCGGACTAAACGCACACAGGGCCAGACGACCTAGCTTCAGGAAAGGGGTGTTTGCGTCGAGAGGCGCCTTGGGCCCCTGCCTCTTTATCCCTTGGAGTTCAGCTGGGACGCACGCCCAAGGTGGGCACACAAGCACGGGTGAACGTGTGGCCGCCCCCTGTGGAGAGGGGACCGGAGCTACAACTGTGCTTGTTTCCAGGCTGCTTTCTTACAAGTCAGGTTTGAGCACCGAGAGTGCCAGAGTCACGGGGAGCAGTGTAGAGGTAGCAGCGCCAGGTAGCAAGGGCTTAGGCGAGAGTGCCTTTCGCAACGGCCTGCGTCTAACCTCACTTCGGCGTACGGTACCCGTGCCCCAGGCTTTCGCGCCCGGACACCGTACACTGCTCCCTCCGGCAGAGAGGTCGGCGGTAGCTACATTACGAATACTCCACACTGTTTTTGCTTCGCCTTCGTCCGCTAGCAATGAGGCTTGCCTGCCCAAGCGGAGCCGCAGGCCCGGCTTCATGAAACAAGTGGGGAGGCGTGTTCTGCCTTCTACCGCCGCCTAAGTCCCACTCCGAATATGATTTTGGACTCGCTGGCAGAGCCCGAACGCAGGCACACAGCAGAATGCTTCCACCCTCAGCACCGGCTGCCCTGGCTGACCAAGGGTGCTCTCCAGTGTAGTTCCTTGGAATCAGGTGGTGGTATTGCGGCCTGCACTCACCCTCGGGGCAACGGGTGTAGGCCCAGAAACGAGAGCTGAGCCGAGAGATGTGTCTTCGGCACAGGCCGTTTTCTCACTCTGGTTGAGATTAGGGAGGTCGTTCCCAGAGCTCTCAGCCACACTACACCTTATAACCCGTCATCTCACCCAGGGACCGGCGTGAGCTTAACGCACGGTATATGTCCAGATTTCTGCCTTCGAAGGAGGTGCCTGGAACTCAGGGCTCCAACGCAACCATGCCGGAGCAGTGCCAGTTCGTGACCCTGGAGCTGCTGCGAGAGGTGCCTCACCGCGAAGCCGTTTCTCTCGCCCTGTAATGTAGGGGAATCGTTTCCTAGGTTCTCACGCAGACACCCTGAAACTGTTCCCACCCTCCCGAACCGTGATGCTGTCTACAGCACGGTCCCTCTCCACTGCTGTTAGCTAGTGTTCGGTCCCTCTACACCCTGGCTTCTCCGTGCTAGTTGTTAGGTACCTAGGTCGCTGGCAGGCCCACAGGGTAGAGCAGTGCTCACTTCCTCACACCAGAGATGGGTCGAGCGAGCAGCCTTCTTTCCAGGCCTGTTTTCTCGGTCAGAGGAACATTTAGGTTCCATTACTCGTGCTTTCACACAAACACCCCACAGGTGATATTTGCGTTCAGGAAGGGCGTTCTTGGCGGAGGGTCGGGGCCTCTGGCGTTTGGTTCCTTGGCGTGAGGCGGATGACAGTTCGGACTAAACGCACACAGGGCCAGACGACTTAGCTTCAGGAAAGAGGTATTTGCGTCGAGAGGTGCCTTGGGCCCCTGCCTCTTTATGCCTTGGAGTTCAGCTGGGACGCACGCCCAAGGTGGGCACACAAGCACGGGTGAACGTGTGGCCGCCCCCTGTGGAGATGGTACGGGAGCTACAGTTGTGCTAATTTGGAAGCTGCTTTCTTACAAGTCAGGGTTGAGCACCGAGAGTGCCAAAGCCACGGGGAGAAGTGTAGAGTTAGCAGCGCCAGGTAGCAATGGCTGAGTCGAGAGTGCCTTTCGCAACGGCCTGCCTCTAACTTCGCTTAGGCGTACGGAACCCGTGCCCCAGGCTTTCGCGCCCGGACACCGTACACTGCTTCCTCCCGCAGAGAGTTCGGCGGTAGCTACAGTACGCATACTCCACACTGTTTTTGCTTCGCGTTCGTCCGCTAGCAATGAGGCTTGCCTTCCCAAGCGGAGCCGCAGGCCCGGCTTCATGAAACAAGTGGGGAGTCGTGTTCTGCCTTCTACCGCCGCCTGAGTCCCACTCCGAAAATAATTCTTGCACTCGCTGGCAGAGCCCGACCGCAGGCAGAGAGCAGAATGCTTCCACTCTCAGCACCGGCTGCCCTGGCGAAAGCAAGGGTGCTCTCCAGTGTGGTTCCCTGGAGTTAGGTGGTGGTGTTGTGGCCTGCACTCACACAAGGGGGAACGGGACTAGGCCCAGAAACGAGAGCTGAGCCAAGAGGTGTGTCTTCGGCACCGGCCGTTTTCTCACTCGGGTTGACATTAGGGAGGCCGTTCCCAGAGCTCTCAGCCACACTACACCGTATACCGCGTCCTCTCACCGAGGGACCGGCGGGACTTTAAGGAATGGTATCTGCCCAGACTTCTGCCTTTGAAGGAGGTGCCTGGATCTCAGGGCTCCACGCACCCATGCCGGAAGAGCGCCAGCTTCGTGACCCTGGAGCTGCTAGGAGAGGTGCCTCTGCGCGAAGCCGTTTCTCTCACCCTGTGATGTAGGGGAATCGTTTCCTAGGCTCTCACGCAGACACACTGAAAGTGTTTCCACCCTCCCGAACCGTGATGCTGTCTACAGCACCGTCCCTTCCTCTGCTGTTAGCTAGTGTTCCGTCCCTAAACAGCCTGGCTTCTCCATGCTAGTGGTTAGTTACCTAGGTCTGCTGGCAGGCCCACAGGGTAGGGCAGTGCTCACTTCCTCACACAAGAGAGGGGTCGAGGGAGCCGCCTTGCTTACAGGCCTGTTTTCTCGGTCAGAGGAACATTTAGTTTCCATTGCTCGTGGTTTCACACAAACACCCCAGAGGTGATATGTGCGCTCAGGAAGGGCGTTCTTGGCCTAGGGTCGGGACCTCTGGTGTTTGGTTCTTGGCGTGAGGCGGATGACAGTTCGGACTAAACACACACAGGGCCAGACGACCTAGCTTCAGGAAAGAGGTGTTTGCCTCGAGAGGCGCCTTGGGCCCCTGCCTCTTTCTCCCTTGGAATTCTGCTGGGACCCACGCCCCAGGTTGGCACATAAGCACGGTTAAACGTGTGCCCCCCCCCCCCCCGTGGAGAGGGGACGGGTGCTACAGCTGTGCTTGTTTCCAGGGTGCTTTCTTACAAGTCAGGTTTAAGCACCGAGAGTGCCAGAGCCACGGGGAGCAGTGTAGAGTTAGCAGCCCCAGGTAGCAAGGGCTGAGCCATGAGGTGCCTTCCGCAACGGCCTGCGTCTAACCTTGCTTTGGCGAACGGAACCCGTGCCCCAGGCTTTCGGGCCCGGACAACATACACTGCTTCCTCCCGCAGAGAGGTCGGCGGTAGCTACAGCACGCATACTCCACACTGTTTTTCCTTTGCGTTCTTTCGCCAGCAATGAGGCTTGCCTGCCCAAGCGGGGCCGCAGGCCCGGCTTCATGAAACAAGTGGGGAGGCGTGCTCTGCCTTCTACCGCCGCCTGAGTCCCACTCCGAAAATGATTTTGGACTCGCTGGCAGCGCACGCTCGCAGGCACACAGCAGAATGCTTCCACCCTCAGCACCGGATGCCTTGGCTGACCAAGGGTGCTCTCCAGTGTGGTTCCTTGGAGTCAGGTGGTGGTATTGTGGCCTGCACTCACACACGGTGCAACGGGTCTAGGCCCAGAAACGAGAGCAGAGCCAAGAGGTGTGTCTTCGGCACAGGCCATTTTCTCACCCGGGTGGAGATGAGGGAGGTCGTTCCCAGAGCTCTCAGCCACACTACACCGTATACCCCGTCATCTCGCCCAGGGACCGGCGTGAGCTTAAGGCACGGTATATGTCCAGATTTCTGCCTTCGAAGGAGGTGCCTGGAACTCAGGGCTCCACGCACCCATGCCGGAGGAGTGCCGGCTTCGTAGCCCTGGAGCTGCTGCGAGAGGTGCCTCACCGCGAAGCCGTTTCTCTCGCCCTGTGATGTAGGGGAATCGTTTCCTAGGTTCTCACGCAGACACACTGAAAGTGTTGCCACCCTCCCGAACCGTGATGCTGTCTACAGCACGGTCCCTCTCCACTGCTGTTAGCTAGTGTTCGGTCCCTCTACACCCTGGCTTCTCCGTGCTAGTGGTTAGGTACCTAGGTCTGCTGGCAGGCCCACAGGGTAGAGCAGTGCTCACTTCCTCACACCAGAAAGGGGTCGAGAGAGCAGCCTTCCTTCCAGGCCTGTTTTCTCGGTCAGAGGAACATTTAGGTTCCATTGCTCGGGCTTTCACACAAACACCCCACACGTGATATTTGCGTTCAGGAAGGGCGTTCTTGGCGGAGGGTCGGGGCCTCTGGCGTTTGGTTCGTTGGCGTGAGGCGGATGACAGTTCGGACTAAACGCACACAGGGCAGACCACCTAGCTTCAGGAAAGAGGTGTTTGCGTCTAGAGGTGCCTTGGGCCCTTGCCTCTTTATCCCTTGGAGTTCTGCTGGGACGCACGCCCAAGGTGGGCACACAAGCACGGGTGAACGTGTGGCCGCCCCCTGTGGAGAGGGGACGGGAGCTACAGCTGTGCTTGTTTCCAAGCTGCTATTTTACAAGTCAGGGTCGAGCACCGAGAGTGTCAGAGCCACGGGGAGAAGTGTAGAGGTAGCAGCGCCAGGTAGCAAGGGCTGAGCCGAGAGTGCCTTTCGCAACGGCCTCCGTCTAACTTCGCTTAGGCGTACGGAACCCGTGCCCCAGGCTTTCGCGCCCGGACACTGTACACTGCTTCCTCCCGCAGAGAGTTCGGCGGTAGCTACAGTACTCATGCTCCACGCTGTTTTTGCTTCGAGTTCACCCGCTAGCAATGAGGTTTGCCTTCCCAAGCGGAGCCGCAGGCCCGGCTTCATGAAACAATTTTGGAGTCGTGTTCTGCCTTCTACCGCCGCCTGAGTCCCACTCCGAAAATGATTTTGGACTCGCTGGCAGCGCACGCCCGCAGGCACACAGCAAAATGCTTCCACCCTCAGCACCGGCTGCCGTGGCTGACCAAGGGTGCTCTCCAGTGTGGTTCCTTGGAGTCAGGTGGTGTTATTGCGGCCTGCACTCACACACGGAGCAACGGGTCTAGGCCCAGAAACGAGAGCTGAGCCAAGAGGTGTGTCTTCGGCACCGGCCATTTTCTCACTCCGGTTGACTTTAGGGAGGCCGTTCCCAGAGCTCTCAGCCACAGTACACCGTATACCGCGTCAGCTCACGCAGGGACCGGCGTTAGCTTAAGGCACGGTATATGCCCAGATTTCTGCCTTCGAAGGAGGTGCCTGGAACTCAGGGTTCCACGCACCCATGCCGGAGGAGTGCCGGCTTCGTGACCCTGGAGCTGCTGCGAGAGGTGCCTCACCGCGAAGCTATTTCTCTCGCCCTGTGATGTAGGGGAATCGTTTCCTAGGCTCTCACGCAGACACACTGAAAGTGTTGCCACCCTGCGGAAACGTGATGCTGTATACAGCACGGTCCCTCTCCACTGCTCTTAGCTAGTGTTCGGTCCCTCTACACCCTGGGTTCTTCGTGCTAGTGGTTAGGTACCTAGGTCTGCTGGCAGGCCCACAGGGTAGCGCAGTGCTCACTTCCTCACACAGGAGAGGGGTCGAGGGAGCAGCCTTCCTTACAGGCCTCTTTCCTCGGTCAGAGGAACATTTAGGTTCCATTGCTCGTGCTTTCCCACAAACACCCCACAGGTGATATTTGCGTTCAGGAAGGGCGTTCTTGGCGGAGGGTCGGGGCCTCTGGCGTTTGGTTCCTTGGCGTGAGGCTGATGACAGTTCGGACTAAACGCACACAGGGTCAGACGACCTAGCTTCAGGAAAGAGGTGTTTGCGTCGAGAGGTGCCTTGGGCCCCTGCCTCTTTATCCCTTGGAGTTCTGCTGGGACGCACGCCCCAGGTGGGCACACAAGCACGGGTGAACCTGTGGCCGCCCCCTGTGGAGAGGGGACGGGAGCTACAGTTGTGCTTGTTTCCAAGCTGCATTTTTATAAGTCAGGGTTGATCACCGAGAGTGCCAGAGCCAAGGGGAGCAGTGTAGAGTTAGCAGCGCCAGGTAGCAAGGGCTGAGCCGAGAGTGCCTTTCGCAGCGGCCTGCGTCTAACCTCGCGTAGGCGTACGGAACCCGTGCCTCAGCCTTTCGCGCCCGGACACCGTACACTGCTTCCTCCCGCAGAGAGGTCCGCGGTAGCCACAGCACGCATACTCCACACTGTTTTTGCTTCGCGTTCGTCCGCTAGCAATGAGGCTTGCCTGCCCAAGCGGGGCCGCAGGCCCAGCTTCATGAAACAAGTGGGGAGTCGTGCTCTGCCTTCTGCCGCCCCGAGTCCCACTCCGAAAATGATTTTGGACTCGCTGGCTGCACACGCCCACAGGCACACAGCAGAATGCTTCCACCCTCAGCTCCTGCTGCCCTGGCTGACCAAGGTTGCTCTCCAGTGTGGTTCCTTGGAGTCAGATCGTGGTATAGCGGCCTGCCTTTACACACAGAGCAACGGGTCTAGGCCCAGAAACGAGAGCTGAGCCAAGAGGTGTGTCTTCGGCACAGGCCGTTTTCTCACTCGGGTTGAGATGAGGGAGGTCGTTCCCAGAGCTCTCAGCACACTACACCTTAAAACCCGTCATCTCACCCAGGGACCGGCGTGAGCTTAAGGCACGGTATATGTCCAGATTTCTGCATTCGAAGGAGGTGCCTGGAACTCAGGGCTCCACGCACCCATGCCGGAGCAGTGCCAGTTCGTGACGCTGGAGCTGCTGCGAGAGGTGCCTCACCGCGAAGCCGTTTCTCTCGCCCTGTAATGTAGGGGAATCGTTTCCTAGGTTCTCACGCAGACACACTGAAAGTGTTCCCACCCTCCCGAACCGTGATGCTGTCTACAGCACGGTCCCTCTCCACTGCTGTTAGCTAGTGTTCGGTCCCTCTACACCCTGGCTTCTCCGTGCTAGTTGTTAGGTACCTAGGTCTGCTGGCAGGCCCACAGGGTAGAGCAGTGCTCACTTCCTCACACCAGAGAGGGGTCGAGAGAACAGCCTTCCTTCCAGGCCTGTTTTCTCGGTCAGAGGTACATTTAGCTCCATTACTCGTGCTTTCACACAAACACCCCACAGGTGATATTTGCGTTCAGGAAGGGCGTTCTTGGCGGAGGGTCGGGGCCTCTGGCGTTTGGTTCCTTGGCGTGAGGCGGATGACAGTTCGGACTAAACGCACACAGGGCCAGACGACCTAGCTTCAGGAAAGGGGTGTTTGCGTCGAGAGGCGCCTTGGGCCCCTGCCTCTTTATCCCTTGGAGTTCAGCTGGGACGCACGCCCAAGGTGGGCACACAAGCACGGGTGAACGTGTGGCCGCCCCCTGTGGAGAGGGGACCGGAGCTACAACTGTGCTTGTTTCCAGGCTGCTTTCTTACAAGTCAGGTTTGAGCACCGAGAGTGCCAGAGTCACGGGGAGCAGTGTAGAGGTAGCAGCGCCAGGTAGCAAGGGCTTAGGCGAGAGTGCCTTTCGCAACGGCCTGCGTCTAACCTCACTTCGGCGTACGGTACCCGTGCCCCAGGCTTTCGCGCCCGGACACCGTACACTGCTCCCTCCGGCAGAGAGGTCGGCGGTAGCTACATTACGAATACTCCACACTGTTTTTGCTTCGCCTTCGTCCGCTAGCAATGAGGCTTGCCTGCCCAAGCGGAGCCGCAGGCCCGGCTTCATGAAACAAGTGGGGAGGCGTGTTCTGCCTTCTACCGCCGCCTAAGTCCCACTCCGAATATGATTTTGGACTCGCTGGCAGAGCCCGAACGCAGGCACACAGCAGAATGCTTCCACCCTCAGCACCGGCTGCCCTGGCTGACCAAGGGTGCTCTCCAGTGTAGTTCCTTGGAATCAGGTGGTGGTATTGCGGCCTGCACTCACCCTCGGGGCAACGGGTGTAGGCCCAGAAACGAGAGCTGAGCCGAGAGATGTGTCTTCGGCACAGGCCGTTTTCTCACTCTGGTTGAGATTAGGGAGGTCGTTCCCAGAGCTCTCAGCCACACTACACCTTATAACCCGTCATCTCACCCAGGGACCGGCGTGAGCTTAACGCACGGTATATGTCCAGATTTCTGCCTTCGAAGGAGGTGCCTGGAACTCAGGGCTCCAACGCAACCATGCCGGAGCAGTGCCAGTTCGTGACCCTGGAGCTGCTGCGAGAGGTGCCTCACCGCGAAGCCGTTTCTCTCGCCCTGTAATGTAGGGGAATCGTTTCCTAGGTTCTCACGCAGACACCCTGAAACTGTTCCCACCCTCCCGAACCGTGATGCTGTCTACAGCACGGTCCCTCTCCACTGCTGTTAGCTAGTGTTCGGTCCCTCTACACCCTGGCTTCTCCGTGCTAGTTGTTAGGTACCTAGGTCGCTGGCAGGCCCACAGGGTAGAGCAGTGCTCACTTCCTCACACCAGAGATGGGTCGAGCGAGCAGCCTTCTTTCCAGGCCTGTTTTCTCGGTCAGAGGAACATTTAGGTTCCATTACTCGTGCTTTCACACAAACACCCCACAGGTGATATTTGCGTTCAGGAAGGGCGTTCTTGGCGGAGGGTCGGGGCCTCTGGCGTTTGGTTCCTTGGCGTGAGGCGGATGACAGTTCGGACTAAACGCACACAGGGCCAGACGACTTAGCTTCAGGAAAGAGGTATTTGCGTCGAGAGGTGCCTTGGGCCCCTGCCTCTTTATGCCTTGGAGTTCAGCTGGGACGCACGCCCAAGGTGGGCACACAAGCACGGGTGAACGTGTGGCCGCCCCCTGTGGAGATGGTACGGGAGCTACAGTTGTGCTAATTTGGAAGCTGCTTTCTTACAAGTCAGGGTTGAGCACCGAGAGTGCCAAAGCCACGGGGAGAAGTGTAGAGTTAGCAGCGCCAGGTAGCAATGGCTGAGTCGAGAGTGCCTTTCGCAACGGCCTGCCTCTAACTTCGCTTAGGCGTACGGAACCCGTGCCCCAGGCTTTCGCGCCCGGACACCGTACACTGCTTCCTCCCGCAGAGAGTTCGGCGGTAGCTACAGTACGCATACTCCACACTGTTTTTGCTTCGCGTTCGTCCGCTAGCAATGAGGCTTGCCTTCCCAAGCGGAGCCGCAGGCCCGGCTTCATGAAACAAGTGGGGAGTCGTGTTCTGCCTTCTACCGCCGCCTGAGTCCCACTCCGAAAATAATTCTTGCACTCGCTGGCAGAGCCCGACCGCAGGCAGAGAGCAGAATGCTTCCACTCTCAGCACCGGCTGCCCTGGCGAAAGCAAGGGTGCTCTCCAGTGTGGTTCCCTGGTGTTAGGTGGTGGTGTTGTGGCCTGCACTCACACAAGGGGGAACGGGACTAGGCCCAGAAACGAGAGCTGAGCCAAGAGGTGTGTCTTCGGCACCGGCCGTTTTCTCACTCGGGTTGACATTAGGGAGGCCGTTCCCAGAGCTCTCAGCCACACTACACCGTATACCGCGTCCTCTCACCGAGGGACCGGCGGGACTTTAAGGAATGGTATCTGCCCAGACTTCTGCCTTTGAAGGAGGTGCCTGGATCTCAGGGCTCCACGCACCCATGCCGGAAGAGCGCCAGCTTCGTGACCCTGGAGCTGCTAGGAGAGGTGCCTCTGCGCGAAGCCGTTTCTCTCACCCTGTGATGTAGGGGAATCGTTTCCTAGGCTCTCACGCAGACACACTGAAAGTGTTTCCACCCTCCCGAACCGTGATGCTGTCTACAGCACCGTCCCTTCCTCTGCTGTTAGCTAGTGTTCCGTCCCTAAACAGCCTGGCTTCTCCATGCTAGTGGTTAGTTACCTAGGTCTGCTGGCAGGCCCACAGGGTAGGGCAGTGCTCACTTCCTCACACAAGAGAGGGGTCGAGGGAGCCGCCTTGCTTACAGGCCTGTTTTCTCGGTCAGAGGAACATTTAGTTTCCATTGCTCGTGGTTTCACACAAACACCCCAGAGGTGATATGTGCGCTCAGGAAGGGCGTTCTTGGCCGAGGGTCGGGACCTCTGGTGTTTGGTTCTTGGCGTGAGGCGGATGACAGTTCGGACTAAACACACACAGGGCCAGACGACCTAGCTTCAGGAAAGAGGTGTTTGCCTCGAGAGGCGCCTTGGGCCCCTGCCTCTTTCTCCCTTGGAATTCTGCTGGGACCCACGCCCCAGGTTGGCACATAAGCACGGTTAAACGTGTGCCCCCCCCCCCCCCGTGGAGAGGGGACGGGTGCTACAGCTGTGCTTGTTTCCAGGGTGCTTTCTTACAAGTCAGGTTTAAGCACCGAGAGTGCCAGAGCCACGGGGAGCAGTGTAGAGTTAGCAGCCCCAGGTAGCAAGGGCTGAGCCATGAGGTGCCTTCCGCAACGGCCTGCGTCTAACCTTGCTTTGGCGAACGGAACCCGTGCCCCAGGCTTTCGGGCCCGGACAACATACACTGCTTCCTCCCGCAGAGAGGTCGGCGGTAGCTACAGCACGCATACTCCACACTGTTTTTCCTTTGCGTTCTTTCGCCAGCAATGAGGCTTGCCTGCCCAAGCGGGGCCGCAGGCCCGGCTTCATGAAACAAGTGGGGAGGCGTGCTCTGCCTTCTACCGCCGCCTGAGTCCCACTCCGAAAATGATTTTGGACTCGCTGGCAGCGCACGCTCGCAGGCACACAGCAGAATGCTTCCACCCTCAGCACCGGATGCCTTGGCTGACCAAGGGTGCTCTCCAGTGTGGTTCCTTGGAGTCAGGTGGTGGTATTGTGGCCTGCACTCACACACGGTGCAACGGGTCTAGGCCCAGAAACGAGAGCAGAGCCAAGAGGTGTGTCTTCGGCACAGGCCATTTTCTCACCCGGGTGGAGATGAGGGAGGTCGTTCCCAGAGCTCTCAGCCACACTACACCGTATACCCCGTCATCTCGCCCAGGGACCGGCGTGAGCTTAAGGCACGGTATATGTCCAGATTTCTGCCTTCGAAGGAGGTGCCTGGAACTCAGGGCTCCACGCACCCATGCCGGAGGAGTGCCGGCTTCGTAGCCCTGGAGCTGCTGCGAGAGGTGCCTCACCGCGAAGCCGTTTCTCTCGCCCTGTGATGTAGGGGAATCGTTTCCTAGGTTCTCACGCAGACACACTGAAAGTGTTGCCACCCTCCCGAACCGTGATGCTGTCTACAGCACGGTCCCTCTCCACTGCTGTTAGCTAGTGTTCGGTCCCTCTACACCCTGGCTTCTCCGTGCTAGTGGTTAGGTACCTAGGTCTGCTGGCAGGCCCACAGGGTAGAGCAGTGCTCACTTCCTCACACCAGAAAGGGGTCGAGAGAGCAGCCTTCCTTCCAGGCCTGTTTTCTCGGTCAGAGGAACATTTAGGTTCCATTGCTCGGGCTTTCACACAAACACCCCACACGTGATATTTGCGTTCAGGAAGGGCGTTCTTGGCGGAGGGTCGGGGCCTCTGGCGTTTGGTTCGTTGGCGTGAGGCGGATGACAGTTCGGACTAAACGCACACAGGGCAGACCACCTAGCTTCAGGAAAGAGGTGTTTGCGTCTAGAGGTGCCTTGGGCCCTTGCCTCTTTATCCCTTGGAGTTCTGCTGGGACGCACGCCCAAGGTGGGCACACAAGCACGGGTGAACGTGTGGCCGCCCCCTGTGGAGAGGGGACGGGAGCTACAGCTGTGCTTGTTTCCAAGCTGCTATTTTACAAGTCAGGGTCGAGCACCGAGAGTGTCAGAGCCACGGGGAGAAGTGTAGAGGTAGCAGCGCCAGGTAGCAAGGGCTGAGCCGAGAGTGCCTTTCGCAACGGCCTCCGTCTAACTTCGCTTAGGCGTACGGAACCCGTGCCCCAGGCTTTCGCGCCCGGACACTGTACACTGCTTCCTCCCGCAGAGAGTTCGGCGGTAGCTACAGTACTCATGCTCCACGCTGTTTTTGCTTCGAGTTCACCCGCTAGCAATGAGGTTTGCCTTCCCAAGCGGAGCCGCAGGCCCGGCTTCATGAAACAATTTTGGAGTCGTGTTCTGCCTTCTACCGCCGCCTGAGTCCCACTCCGAAAATGATTTTGGACTCGCTGGCAGCGCACGCCCGCAGGCACACAGCAAAATGCTTCCACCCTCAGCACCGGCTGCCGTGGCTGACCAAGGGTGCTCTCCAGTGTGGTTCCTTGGAGTCAGGTGGTGTTATTGCGGCCTGCACTCACACACGGAGCAACGGGTCTAGGCCCAGAAACGAGAGCTGAGCCAAGAGGTGTGTCTTCGGCACCGGCCATTTTCTCACTCCGGTTGACTTTAGGGAGGCCGTTCCCAGAGCTCTCAGCCACAGTACACCGTATACCGCGTCAGCTCACGCAGGGACCGGCGTTAGCTTAAGGCACGGTATATGCCCAGATTTCTGCCTTCGAAGGAGGTGCCTGGAACTCAGGGTTCCACGCACCCATGCCGGAGGAGTGCCGGCTTCGTGACCCTGGAGCTGCTGCGAGAGGTGCCTCACCGCGAAGCTATTTCTCTCGCCCTGTGATGTAGGGGAATCGTTTCCTAGGCTCTCACGCAGACACACTGAAAGTGTTGCCACCCTGCGGAAACGTGATGCTGTATACAGCACGGTCCCTCTCCACTGCTCTTAGCTAGTGTTCGGTCCCTCTACACCCTGGGTTCTTCGTGCTAGTGGTTAGGTACCTAGGTCTGCTGGCAGGCCCACAGGGTAGCGCAGTGCTCACTTCCTCACACAGGAGAGGGGTCGAGGGAGCAGCCTTCCTTACAGGCCTCTTTCCTCGGTCAGAGGAACATTTAGGTTCCATTGCTCGTGCTTTCCCACAAACACCCCACAGGTGATATTTGCGTTCAGGAAGGGCGTTCTTGGCGGAGGGTCGGGGCCTCTGGCGTTTGGTTCCTTGGCGTGAGGCTGATGACAGTTCGGACTAAACGCACACAGGGTCAGACGACCTAGCTTCAGGAAAGAGGTGTTTGCGTCGAGAGGTGCCTTGGGCCCCTGCCTCTTTATCCCTTGGAGTTCTGCTGGGACGCACGCCCCAGGTGGGCACACAAGCACGGGTGAACCTGTGGCCGCCCCCTGTGGAGAGGGGACGGGAGCTACAGTTGTGCTTGTTTCCAAGCTGCATTTTTATAAGTCAGGGTTGATCACCGAGAGTGCCAGAGCCAAGGGGAGCAGTGTAGAGTTAGCAGCGCCAGGTAGCAAGGGCTGAGCCGAGAGTGCCTTTCGCAGCGGCCTGCGTCTAACCTCGCGTAGGCGTACGGAACCCGTGCCTCAGCCTTTCGCGCCCGGACACCGTACACTGCTTCCTCCCGCAGAGAGGTCCGCGGTAGCCACAGCACGCATACTCCACACTGTTTTTGCTTCGCGTTCGTCCGCTAGCAATGAGGCTTGCCTGCCCAAGCGGGGCCGCAGGCCCAGCTTCATGAAACAAGTGGGGAGTCGTGCTCTGCCTTCTGCCGCCCCGAGTCCCACTCCGAAAATGATTTTGGACTCGCTGGCTGCACACGCCCACAGGCACACAGCAGAATGCTTCCACCCTCAGCTCCTGCTGCCCTGGCTGACCAAGGTTGCTCTCCAGTGTGGTTCCTTGGAGTCAGATCGTGGTATAGCGGCCTGCCTTTACACACAGAGCAACGGGTCTAGGCCCAGAAACGAGAGCTGAGCCAAGAGGTGTGTCTTCGGCACAGGCCGTTTTCTCACTCGGGTTGAGATGAGGGAGGTCGTTCCCAGAGCTCTCAGCACACTACACCTTAAAACCCGTCATCTCACCCAGGGACCGGCGTGAGCTTAAGGCACGGTATATGTCCAGATTTCTGCATTCGAAGGAGGTGCCTGGAACTCAGGGCTCCACGCACCCATGCCGGAGCAGTGCCAGTTCGTGACGCTGGAGCTGCTGCGAGAGGTGCCTCACCGCGAAGCCGTTTCTCTCGCCCTGTAATGTAGGGGAATCGTTTCCTAGGTTCTCACGCAGACACACTGAAAGTGTTCCCACCCTCCCGAACCGTGATGCTGTCTACAGCACGGTCCCTCTCCACTGCTGTTAGCTAGTGTTCGGTCCCTCTACACCCTGGCTTCTCCGTGCTAGTTGTTAGGTACCTAGGTCTGCTGGCAGGCCCACAGGGTAGAGCAGTGCTCACTTCCTCACACCAGAGAGGGGTCGAGAGAACAGCCTTCCTTCCAGGCCTGTTTTCTCGGTCAGAGGTACATTTAGCTCCATTACTCGTGCTTTCACACAAACACCCCACAGGTGATATTTGCGTTCAGGAAGGGCGTTCTTGGCGGAGGGTCGGGGCCTCTGGCGTTTGGTTCCTTGGCGTGAGGCGGATGACAGTTCGGACTAAACGCACACAGGGCCAGACGACCTAGCTTCAGGAAAGGGGTGTTTGCGTCGAGAGGCGCCTTGGGCCCCTGCCTCTTTATCCCTTGGAGTTCAGCTGGGACGCACGCCCAAGGTGGGCACACAAGCACGGGTGAACGTGTGGCCGCCCCCTGTGGAGAGGGGACCGGAGCTACAACTGTGCTTGTTTCCAGGCTGCTTTCTTACAAGTCAGGTTTGAGCACCGAGAGTGCCAGAGTCACGGGGAGCAGTGTAGAGGTAGCAGCGCCAGGTAGCAAGGGCTTAGGCGAGAGTGCCTTTCGCAACGGCCTGCGTCTAACCTCACTTCGGCGTACGGTACCCGTGCCCCAGGCTTTCGCGCCCGGACACCGTACACTGCTCCCTCCGGCAGAGAGGTCGGCGGTAGCTACATTACGAATACTCCACACTGTTTTTGCTTCGCCTTCGTCCGCTAGCAATGAGGCTTGCCTGCCCAAGCGGAGCCGCAGGCCCGGCTTCATGAAACAAGTGGGGAGGCGTGTTCTGCCTTCTACCGCCGCCTAAGTCCCACTCCGAATATGATTTTGGACTCGCTGGCAGAGCCCGAACGCAGGCACACAGCAGAATGCTTCCACCCTCAGCACCGGCTGCCCTGGCTGACCAAGGGTGCTCTCCAGTGTAGTTCCTTGGAATCAGGTGGTGGTATTGCGGCCTGCACTCACCCTCGGGGCAACGGGTGTAGGCCCAGAAACGAGAGCTGAGCCGAGAGATGTGTCTTCGGCACAGGCCGTTTTCTCACTCTGGTTGAGATTAGGGAGGTCGTTCCCAGAGCTCTCAGCCACACTACACCTTATAACCCGTCATCTCACCCAGGGACCGGCGTGAGCTTAACGCACGGTATATGTCCAGATTTCTGCCTTCGAAGGAGGTGCCTGGAACTCAGGGCTCCAACGCAACCATGCCGGAGCAGTGCCAGTTCGTGACCCTGGAGCTGCTGCGAGAGGTGCCTCACCGCGAAGCCGTTTCTCTCGCCCTGTAATGTAGGGGAATCGTTTCCTAGGTTCTCACGCAGACACCCTGAAACTGTTCCCACCCTCCCGAACCGTGATGCTGTCTACAGCACGGTCCCTCTCCACTGCTGTTAGCTAGTGTTCGGTCCCTCTACACCCTGGCTTCTCCGTGCTAGTTGTTAGGTACCTAGGTCGCTGGCAGGCCCACAGGGTAGAGCAGTGCTCACTTCCTCACACCAGAGATGGGTCGAGCGAGCAGCCTTCTTTCCAGGCCTGTTTTCTCGGTCAGAGGAACATTTAGGTTCCATTACTCGTGCTTTCACACAAACACCCCACAGGTGATATTTGCGTTCAGGAAGGGCGTTCTTGGCGGAGGGTCGGGGCCTCTGGCGTTTGGTTCCTTGGCGTGAGGCGGATGACAGTTCGGACTAAACGCACACAGGGCCAGACGACTTAGCTTCAGGAAAGAGGTATTTGCGTCGAGAGGTGCCTTGGGCCCCTGCCTCTTTATGCCTTGGAGTTCAGCTGGGACGCACGCCCAAGGTGGGCACACAAGCACGGGTGAACGTGTGGCCGCCCCCTGTGGAGATGGTACGGGAGCTACAGTTGTGCTAATTTGGAAGCTGCTTTCTTACAAGTCAGGGTTGAGCACCGAGAGTGCCAAAGCCACGGGGAGAAGTGTAGAGTTAGCAGCGCCAGGTAGCAATGGCTGAGTCGAGAGTGCCTTTCGCAACGGCCTGCCTCTAACTTCGCTTAGGCGTACGGAACCCGTGCCCCAGGCTTTCGCGCCCGGACACCGTACACTGCTTCCTCCCGCAGAGAGTTCGGCGGTAGCTACAGTACGCATACTCCACACTGTTTTTGCTTCGCGTTCGTCCGCTAGCAATGAGGCTTGCCTTCCCAAGCGGAGCCGCAGGCCCGGCTTCATGAAACAAGTGGGGAGTCGTGTTCTGCCTTCTACCGCCGCCTGAGTCCCACTCCGAAAATAATTTTTGCACTCGCTGGCAGAGCCCGACCGCAGGCAGAGAGCAGAATGCTTCCACTCTCAGCACCGGCTGCCCTGGCGAAAGCAAGGGTGCTCTCCAGTGTGGTTCCCTGGAGTTAGGTGGTGGTGTTGTGGCCTGCACTCACACAAGGGGGAACGGGACTAGGCCCAGAAACGAGAGCTGAGCCAAGAGGTGTGTCTTCGGCACCGGCCGTTTTCTCACTCGGGTTGACATTAGGGAGGCCGTTCCCAGAGCTCTCAGCCACACTACACCGTATACCGCGTCCTCTCACCGAGGGACCGGCGGGACTTTAAGGAATGGTATCTGCCCAGACTTCTGCCTTTGAAGGAGGTGCCTGGATCTCAGGGCTCCACGCACCCATGCCGGAAGAGCGCCAGCTTCGTGACCCTGGAGCTGCTAGGAGAGGTGCCTCTGCGCGAAGCCGTTTCTCTCACCCTGTGATGTAGGGGAATCGTTTCCTAGGCTCTCACGCAGACACACTGAAAGTGTTTCCACCCTCCCGAACCGTGATGCTGTCTACAGCACCGTCCCTTCCTCTGCTGTTAGCTAGTGTTCCGTCCCTAAACAGCCTGGCTTCTCCATGCTAGTGGTTAGTTACCTAGGTCTGCTGGCAGGCCCACAGGGTAGGGCAGTGCTCACTTCCTCACACAAGAGAGGGGTCGAGGGAGCCGCCTTGCTTACAGGCCTGTTTTCTCGGTCAGAGGAACATTTAGTTTCCATTGCTCGTGGTTTCACACAAACACCCCAGAGGTGATATGTGCGCTCAGGAAGGGCGTTCTTGGCCGAGGGTCGGGACCTCTGGTGTTTGGTTCTTGGCGTGAGGCGGATGACAGTTCGGACTAAACACACACAGGGCCAGACGACCTAGCTTCAGGAAAGAGGTGTTTGCCTCGAGAGGCGCCTTGGGCCCCTGCCTCTTTCTCCCTTGGAATTCTGCTGGGACCCACGCCCCAGGTTGGCACATAAGCACGGTTAAACGTGTGCCCCCCCCCCCCCGTGGAGAGGGGACGGGTGCTACAGCTGTGCTTGTTTCCAGGGTGCTTTCTTACAAGTCAGGTTTAAGCACCGAGAGTGCCAGAGCCACGGGGAGCAGTGTAGAGTTAGCAGCCCCAGGTAGCAAGGGCTGAGCCATGAGGTGCCTTCCGCAACGGCCTGCGTCTAACCTTGCTTTGGCGAACGGAACCCGTGCCCCAGGCTTTCGGGCCCGGACAACATACACTGCTTCCTCCCGCAGAGAGGTCGGCGGTAGCTACAGCACGCATACTCCACACTGTTTTTCCTTTGCGTTCTTTCGCCAGCAATGAGGCTTGCCTGCCCAAGCGGGGCCGCAGGCCCGGCTTCATGAAACAAGTGGGGAGGCGTGCTCTGCCTTCTACCGCCGCCTGAGTCCCACTCCGAAAATGATTTTGGACTCGCTGGCAGCGCACGCTCGCAGGCACACAGCAGAATGCTTCCACCCTCAGCACCGGATGCCTTGGCTGACCAAGGGTGCTCTCCAGTGTGGTTCCTTGGAGTCAGGTGGTGGTATTGTGGCCTGCACTCACACACGGTGCAACGGGTCTAGGCCCAGAAACGAGAGCAGAGCCAAGAGGTGTGTCTTCGGCACAGGCCATTTTCTCACCCGGGTGGAGATGAGGGAGGTCGTTCCCAGAGCTCTCAGCCACACTACACCGTATACCCCGTCATCTCGCCCAGGGACCGGCGTGAGCTTAAGGCACGGTATATGTCCAGATTTCTGCCTTCGAAGGAGGTGCCTGGAACTCAGGGCGCCACGCACCCATGCCGGAGGAGTGCCGGCTTCGTAGCCCTGGAGCTGCTGCGAGAGGTGCCTCACCGCGAAGCCGTTTCTCTCGCCCTGTGATGTAGGGGAATCGTTTCCTAGGTTCTCACGCAGACACACTGAAAGTGTTCCCACCCTCCCGAACCGTGATGCTGTCTACAGCACGGTCCCTCTCCACTGCTGTTAGCTAGTGTTCGGTCCCTCTACACCCTGGCTTCTCCGTGCTAGTGGTTAGGTACCTAGGTCTGCTGGCAGGCCCACAGGGTAGAGCAGTGCTCACTTCCTCACACCAGAAAGGAGTCGAGAGAGCAGCCTTCCTTCCAGGCCTGTTTTCTCGGTCAGAGGAACATTTAGGTTCCATTGCTCGGGCTTTCACACAAACACCCCACACGTGATATTTGCGTTCAGGAAGGGCGTTCTTGGCGGAGGGTCGGGGCCTCTGGCGTTTGGTTCGTTGGCGTGAGGCGGATGACAGTTCGGACTAAACGCACACAGGGCAGACCACCTAGCTTCAGGAAAGAGGTGTTTGCGTCTAGAGGTGCCTTGGGCCCTTGCCTCTTTATCCCTTGGAGTTCTGCTGGGACGCACGCCCAAGGTGGGCACACAAGCACGGGTGAACGTGTGGCCGCCCCCTGTGGAGAGGGGACGGGAGCTACAGCTGTGCTTGTTTCCAAGCTGCTATTTTACAAGTCAGGGTCGAGCACCGAGAGTGTCAGAGCCACGGGGAGAAGTGTAGAGGTAGCAGCGCCAGGTAGCAAGGGCTGAGCCGAGAGTGCCTTTCGCAACGGCCTCCGTCTAACTTCGCTTAGGCGTACGGAACCCGTGCCCCAGGCTTTCGCGCCCGGACACTGTACACTGCTTCCTCCCGCAGAGAGTTCGGCGGTAGCTACAGTACTCATGCTCCACGCTGTTTTTGCTTCGAGTTCACCCGCTAGCAATGAGGTTTGCCTTCCCAAGCGGAGCCGCAGGCCCGGCTTCATGAAACAATTTTGGAGTCGTGTTCTGCCTTCTACCGCCGCCTGAGTCCCACTCCGAAAATGATTTTGGACTCGCTGGCAGCGCACGCCCGCAGGCACACAGCAAAATGCTTCCACCCTCAGCACCGGCTGCCGTGGCTGACCAAGGGTGCTCTCCAGTGTGGTTCCTTGGAGTCAGGTGGTGTTATTGCGGCCTGCACTCACACACGGAGCAACGGGTCTAGGCCCAGAAACGAGAGCTGAGCCAAGAGGTGTGTCTTCGGCACCGGCCATTTTCTCACTCCGGTTGACTTTAGGGAGGCCGTTCCCAGAGCTCTCAGCCACAGTACACCGTATACCGCGTCAGCTCACGCAGGGACCGGCGTTAGCTTAAGGCACGGTATATGCCCAGATTTCTGCCTTCGAAGGAGGTGCCTGGAACTCAGGGTTCCACGCACCCATGCCGGAGGAGTGCCGGCTTCGTGACCCTGGAGCTGCTGCGAGAGGTGCCTCACCGCGAAGCTATTTCTCTCGCCCTGTGATGTAGGGGAATCGTTTCCTAGGCTCTCACGCAGACACACTGAAAGTGTTGCCACCCTGCGGAAACGTGATGCTGTATACAGCACGGTCCCTCTCCACTGCTCTTAGCTAGTGTTCGGTCCCTCTACACCCTGGGTTCTTCGTGCTAGTGGTTAGGTACCTAGGTCTGCTGGCAGGCCCACAGGGTAGCGCAGTGCTCACTTCCTCACACAGGAGAGGGGTCGAGGGAGCAGCCTTCCTTACAGGCCTCTTTCCTCGGTCAGAGGAACATTTAGGTTCCATTGCTCGTGCTTTCCCACAAACACCCCACAGGTGATATTTGCGTTCAGGAAGGGCGTTCTTGGCGGAGGGTCGGGGCCTCTAGCGTTTGGTTCCTTGGCGTGAGGCTGATGACAGTTCGGACTAAACGCACACAGGGTCAGACGACCTAGCTTCAGGAAAGAGGTGTTTGCGTCGAGAGGTGCCTTGGGCCCCTGCCTCTTTATCCCTTGGAGTTCTGCTGGGACGCACGCCCCAGGTGGGCACACAAGCACGGGTGAACCTGTGGCCGCCCCCTGTGGAGAGGGGACGGGAGCTACAGTTGTGCTTGTTTCCAAGCTGCATTTTTATAAGTCAGGGTTGATCACCGAGAGTGCCAGAGCCAAGGGGAGCAGTGTAGAGTTAGCAGCGCCAGGTAGCAAGGGCTGAGCCGAGAGTGCCTTTCGCAGCGGCCTGCGTCTAACCTCGCGTAGGCGTACGGAACCCGTGCCTCAGCCTTTCGCGCCCGGACACCGTACACTGCTTCCTCCCGCAGAGAGGTCCGCGGTAGCCACAGCACGCATACTCCACACTGTTTTTGCTTCGCGTTCGTCCGCTAGCAATGAGGCTTGCCTGCCCAAGCGGGGCCGCAGGCCCAGCTTCATGAAACAAGTGGGGAGTCGTGCTCTGCCTTCTGCCGCCCCGAGTCCCACTCCGAAAATGATTTTGGACTCGCTGGCTGCACACGCCCACAGGCACACAGCAGAATGCTTCCACCCTCAGCTCCTGCTGCCCTGGCTGACCAAGGTTGCTCTCCAGTGTGGTTCCTTGGAGTCAGATCGTGGTATAGCGGCCTGCCTTTACACACAGAGCAACGGGTCTAGGCCCAGAAACGAGAGCTGAGCCAAGAGGTGTGTCTTCGGCACAGGCCGTTTTCTCACTCGGGTTGAGATTAGGGAGGTCGTTCCCAGAGCTCTCAGCACACTACACCTTAAAACCCGTCATCTCACCCAGGGACCGGCGTGAGCTTAAGGCACGGTATATGTCCAGATTTCTGCATTCGAAGGAGGTGCCTGGAACTCAGGGCTCCACGCACCCATGCCGGAGCAGTGCCAGTTCGTGACGCTGGAGCTGCTGCGAGAGGTGCCTCACCGCGAAGCCGTTTCTCTCGCCCTGTAATGTAGGGGAATCGTTTCCTAGGTTCTCACGCAGACACACTGAAAGTGTTCCCACCCTCCCGAACCGTGATGCTGTCTACAGCACGGTCCCTCTCCACTGCTGTTAGCTAGTGTTCGGTCCCTCTACACCCTGGCTTCTCCGTGCTAGTTGTTAGGTACCTAGGTCTGCTGGCAGGCCCACAGGGTAGAGCAGTGCTCACTTCCTCACACCAGAGAGGGGTCGAGAGAACAGCCTTCCTTCCAGGCCTGTTTTCTCGGTCAGAGGTACATTTAGCTCCATTACTCGTGCTTTCACACAAACACCCCACAGGTGATATTTGCGTTCAGGAAGGGCGTTCTTGGCGGAGGGTCGGGGCCTCTGGCGTTTGGTTCCTTGGCGTGAGGCGGATGACAGTTCGGACTAAACGCACACAGGGCCAGACGACCTAGCTTCAGGAAAGGGGTGTTTGCGTCGAGAGGCGCCTTGGGCCCCTGCCTCTTTATCCCTTGGAGTTCAGCTGGGACGCACGCCCAAGGTGGGCACACAAGCACGGGTGAACGTGTGGCCGCCCCCTGTGGAGAGGGGACCGGAGCTACAACTGTGCTTGTTTCCAGGCTGCTTTCTTACAAGTCAGGTTTGAGCACCGAGAGTGCCAGAGTCACGGGGAGCAGTGTAGAGGTAGCAGCGCCAGGTAGCAAGGGCTTAGGCGAGAGTGCCTTTCGCAACGGCCTGCGTCTAACCTCACTTCGGCGTACGGTACCCGTGCCCCAGGCTTTCGCGCCCGGACACCGTACACTGCTCCCTCCGGCAGAGAGGTCGGCGGTAGCTACATTACGAATACTCCACACTGTTTTTGCTTCGCCTTCGTCCGCTAGCAATGAGGCTTGCCTGCCCAAGCGGAGCCGCAGGCCCGGCTTCATGAAACAAGTGGGGAGGCGTGTTCTGCCTTCTACCGCCGCCTAAGTCCCACTCCGAATATGATTTTGGACTCGCTGGCAGAGCCCGAACGCAGGCACACAGCAGAATGCTTCCACCCTCAGCACCGGCTGCCCTGGCTGACCAAGGGTGCTCTCCAGTGTAGTTCCTTGGAATCAGGTGGTGGTATTGCGGCCTGCACTCACCCTCGGGGCAACGGGTGTAGGCCCAGAAACGAGAGCTGAGCCGAGAGATGTGTCTTCGGCACAGGCCGTTTTCTCACTCTGGTTGAGATTAGGGAGGTCGTTCCCAGAGCTCTCAGCCACACTACACCTTATAACCCGTCATCTCACCCAGGGACCGGCGTGAGCTTAACGCACGGTATATGTCCAGATTTCTGCCTTCGAAGGAGGTGCCTGGAACTCAGGGCTCCAACGCAACCATGCCGGAGCAGTGCCAGTTCGTGACCCTGGAGCTGCTGCGAGAGGTGCCTCACCGCGAAGCCGTTTCTCTCGCCCTGTAATGTAGGGGAATCGTTTCCTAGGTTCTCACGCAGACACCCTGAAACTGTTCCCACCCTCCCGAACCGTGATGCTGTCTACAGCACAGTCCCTCTCCACTGCTGTTAGCTAGTGTTCGGTCCCTCTACACCCTGGCTTCTCCGTGCTAGTTGTTAGGTACCTAGGTCGCTGGCAGGCCCACAGGGTAGAGCAGTGCTCACTTCCTCACACCAGAGATGGGTCGAGCGAGCAGCCTTCTTTCCAGGCCTGTTTTCTCGGTCAGAGGAACATTTAGGTTCCATTACTCGTGCTTTCACACAAACACCCCACAGGTGATATTTGCGTTCAGGAAGGGCGTTCTTGGCGGAGGGTCGGGGCCTCTGGCGTTTGGTTCCTTGGCGTGAGGCGGATGACAGTTCGGACTAAACGCACACAGGGCCAGACGACTTAGCTTCAGGAAAGAGGTATTTGCGTCGAGAGGTGCCTTGGGCCCCTGCCTCTTTATGCCTTGGAGTTCAGCTGGGACGCACGCCCAAGGTGGGCACACAAGCACGGGTGAACGTGTGGCCGCCCCCTGTGGAGATGGTACGGGAGCTACAGTTGTGCTAATTTGGAAGCTGCTTTCTTACAAGTCAGGGTTGAGCACCGAGAGTGCCAAAGCCACGGGGAGAAGTGTAGAGTTAGCAGCGCCAGGTAGCAATGGCTGAGTCGAGAGTGCCTTTCGCAACGGCCTGCCTCTAACTTCGCTTAGGCGTACGGAACCCGTGCCCCAGGCTTTCGCGCCCGGACACCGTACACTGCTTCCTCCCGCAGAGAGTTCGGCGGTAGCTACAGTACGCATACTCCACACTGTTTTTGCTTCGCGTTCGTCCGCTAGCAATGAGGCTTGCCTTCCCAAGCGGAGCCGCAGGCCCGGCTTCATGAAACAAGTGGGGAGTCGTGTTCTGCCTTCTACCGCCGCCTGAGTCCCACTCCGAAAATAATTCTTGCACTCGCTGGCAGAGCCCGACCGCAGGCAGAGAGCAGAATGCTTCCACTCTCAGCACCGGCTGCCCTGGCGAAAGCAAGGGTGCTCTCCAGTGTGGTTCCCTGGAGTTAGGTGGTGGTGTTGTGGCCTGCACTCACACAAGGGGGAACGGGACTAGGCCCAGAAACGAGAGCTGAGCCAAGAGGTGTGTCTTCGGCACCGGCCGTTTTCTCACTCGGGTTGACATTAGGGAGGCCGTTCCCAGAGCTCTCAGCCACACTACACCGTATACCGCGTCCTCTCACCGAGGGACCGGCGGGACTTTAAGGAATGGTATCTGCCCAGACTTCTGCCTTTGAAGGAGGTGCCTGGATCTCAGGGCTCCACGCACCCATGCCGGAAGAGCGCCAGCTTCGTGACCCTGGAGCTGCTAGGAGAGGTGCCTCTGCGCGAAGCCGTTTCTCTCACCCTGTGATGTAGGGGAATCGTTTCCTAGGCTCTCACGCAGACACACTGAAAGTGTTTCCACCCTCCCGAACCGTGATGCTGTCTACAGCACCGTCCCTTCCTCTGCTGTTAGCTAGTGTTCCGTCCCTAAACAGCCTGGCTTCTCCATGCTAGTGGTTAGTTACCTAGGTCTGCTGGCAGGCCCACAGGGTAGGGCAGTGCTCACTTCCTCACACAAGAGAGGGGTCGAGGGAGCCGCCTTGCTTACAGGCCTGTTTTCTCGGTCAGAGGAACATTTAGTTTCCATTGCTCGTGGTTTCACACAAACACCCCAGAGGTGATATGTGCGCTCAGGAAGGGCGTTCTTGGCCGAGGGTCGGGACCTCTGGTGTTTGGTTCTTGGCGTGAGGCGGATGACAGTTCGGACTAAACACACACAGGGCCAGACGACCTAGCTTCAGGAAAGAGGTGTTTGCCTCGAGAGGCGCCTTGGGCCCCTGCCTCTTTCTCCCTTGGAATTCTGCTGGGACCCACGCCCCAGGTTGGCACATAAGCACGGTTAAACGTGTGCCCCCCCCCCCCCGTGGAGAGGGGACGGGTGCTACAGCTGTGCTTGTTTCCAGGGTGCTTTCTTACAAGTCAGGTTTAAGCACCGAGAGTGCCAGAGCCACGGGGAGCAGTGTAGAGTTAGCAGCCCCAGGTAGCAAGGGCTGAGCCATGAGGTGCCTTCCGCAACGGCCTGCGTCTAACCTTGCTTTGGCGAACGGAACCCGTGCCCCAGGCTTTCGGGCCCGGACAACATACACTGCTTCCTCCCGCAGAGAGGTCGGCGGTAGCTACAGCACGCATACTCCACACTGTTTTTCCTTTGCGTTCTTTCGCCAGCAATGAGGCTTGCCTGCCCAAGCGGGGCCGCAGGCCCGGCTTCATGAAACAAGTGGGGAGGCGTGCTCTGCCTTCTACCGCCGCCTGAGTCCCACTCCGAAAATGATTTTGGACTCGCTGGCAGCGCACGCTCGCAGGCACACAGCAGAATGCTTCCACCCTCAGCACCGGATGCCTTGGCTGACCAAGGGTGCTCTCCAGTGTGGTTCCTTGGAGTCAGGTGGTGGTATTGTGGCCTGCACTCACACACGGTGCAACGGGTCTAGGCCCAGAAACGAGAGCAGAGCCAAGAGGTGTGTCTTCGGCACAGGCCATTTTCTCACCCGGGTGGAGATGAGGGAGGTCGTTCCCAGAGCTCTCAGCCACACTACACCGTATACCCCGTCATCTCGCCCAGGGACCGGCGTGAGCTTAAGGCACGGTATATGTCCAGATTTCTGCCTTCGAAGGAGGTGCCTGGAACTCAGGGCTCCACGCACCCATGCCGGAGGAGTGCCGGCTTCGTAGCCCTGGAGCTGCTGCGAGAGGTGCCTCACCGCGAAGCCGTTTCTCTCGCCCTGTGATGTAGGGGAATCGTTTCCTAGGTTCTCACGCAGACACACTGAAAGTGTTGCCACCCTCCCGAACCGTGATGCTGTCTACAGCACGGTCCCTCTCCACTGCTGTTAGCTAGTGTTCGGTCCCTCTACACCCTGGCTTCTCCGTGCTAGTGGTTAGGTACCTAGGTCTGCTGGCAGGCCCACAGGGTAGAGCAGTGCTCACTTCCTCACACCAGAAAGGGGTCGAGAGAGCAGCCTTCCTTCCAGGCCTGTTTTCTCGGTCAGAGGAACATTTAGGTTCCATTGCTCGGGCTTTCACACAAACACCCCACACGTGATATTTGCGTTCAGGAAGGGCGTTCTTGGCGGAGGGTCGGGGCCTCTGGCGTTTGGTTCGTTGGCGTGAGGCGGATGACAGTTCGGACTAAACGCACACAGGGCAGACCACCTAGCTTCAGGAAAGAGGTGTTTGCGTCTAGAGGTGCCTTGGGCCCTTGCCTCTTTATCCCTTGGAGTTCTGCTGGGACGCACGCCCAAGGTGGGCACACAAGCACGGGTGAACGTGTGGCCGCCCCCTGTGGAGAGGGGACGGGAGCTACAGCTGTGCTTGTTTCCAAGCTGCTATTTTACAAGTCAGGGTCGAGCACCGAGAGTGTCAGAGCCACGGGGAGAAGTGTAGAGGTAGCAGCGCCAGGTAGCAAGGGCTGAGCCGAGAGTGCCTTTCGCAACGGCCTCCGTCTAACTTCGCTTAGGCGTACGGAACCCGTGCCCCAGGCTTTCGCGCCCGGACACTGTACACTGCTTCCTCCCGCAGAGAGTTCGGCGGTAGCTACAGTACTCATGCTCCACGCTGTTTTTGCTTCGAGTTCACCCGCTAGCAATGAGGTTTGCCTTCCCAAGCGGAGCCGCAGGCCCGGCTTCATGAAACAATTTTGGAGTCGTGTTCTGCCTTCTACCGCCGCCTGAGTCCCACTCCGAAAATGATTTTGGACTCGCTGGCAGCGCACGCCCGCAGGCACACAGCAAAATGCTTCCACCCTCAGCACCGGCTGCCGTGGCTGACCAAGGGTGCTCTCCAGTGTGGTTCCTTGGAGTCAGGTGGTGTTATTGCGGCCTGCACTCACACACGGAGCAACGGGTCTAGGCCCAGAAACGAGAGCTGAGCCAAGAGGTGTGTCTTCGGCACCGGCCATTTTCTCACTCCGGTTGACTTTAGGGAGGCCGTTCCCAGAGCTCTCAGCCACAGTACACCGTATACCGCGTCAGCTCACGCAGGGACCGGCGTTAGCTTAAGGCACGGTATATGCCCAGATTTCTGCCTTCGAAGGAGGTGCCTGGAACTCAGGGTTCCACGCACCCATGCCGGAGGAGTGCCGGCTTCGTGACCCTGGAGCTGCTGCGAGAGGTGCCTCACCGCGAAGCTATTTCTCTCGCCCTGTGATGTAGGGGAATCGTTTCCTAGGCTCTCACGCAGACACACTGAAAGTGTTGCCACCCTGCGGAAACGTGATGCTGTATACAGCACGGTCCCTCTCCACTGCTCTTAGCTAGTGTTCGGTCCCTCTACACCCTGGGTTCTTCGTGCTAGTGGTTAGGTACCTAGGTCTGCTGGCAGGCCCACAGGGTAGCGCAGTGCTCACTTCCTCACACAGGAGAGGGGTCGAGGGAGCAGCCTTCCTTACAGGCCTCTTTCCTCGGTCAGAGGAACATTTAGGTTCCATTGCTCGTGCTTTCCCACAAACACCCCACAGGTGATATTTGCGTTCAGGAAGGGCGTTCTTGGCGGAGGGTCGGGGCCTCTGGCGTTTGGTTCCTTGGCGTGAGGCTGATGACAGTTCGGACTAAACGCACACAGGGTCAGACGACCTAGCTTCAGGAAAGAGGTGTTTGCGTCGAGAGGTGCCTTGGGCCCCTGCCTCTTTATCCCTTGGAGTTCTGCTGGGACGCACGCCCCAGGTGGGCACACAAGCACGGGTGAACCTGTGGCCGCCCCCTGTGGAGAGGGGACGGGAGCTACAGTTGTGCTTGTTTCCAAGCTGCATTTTTATAAGTCAGGGTTGATCACCGAGAGTGCCAGAGCCAAGGGGAGCAGTGTAGAGTTAGCAGCGCCAGGTAGCAAGGGCTGAGCCGAGAGTGCCTTTCGCAGCGGCCTGCGTCTAACCTCGCGTAGGCGTACGGAACCCGTGCCTCAGCCTTTCGCGCCCGGACACCGTACACTGCTTCCTCCCGCAGAGAGGTCCGCGGTAGCCACAGCACGCATACTCCACACTGTTTTTGCTTCGCGTTCGTCCGCTAGCAATGAGGCTTGCCTGCCCAAGCGGGGCCGCAGGCCCAGCTTCATGAAACAAGTGGGGAGTCGTGCTCTGCCTTCTGCCGCCCCGAGTCCCACTCCGAAAATGATTTTGGACTCGCTGGCTGCACACGCCCACAGGCACACAGCAGAATGCTTCCACCCTCAGCTCCTGCTGCCCTGGCTGACCAAGGTTGCTCTCCAGTGTGGTTCCTTGGAGTCAGATCGTGGTATAGCGGCCTGCCTTTACACACAGAGCAACGGGTCTAGGCCCAGAAACGAGAGCTGAGCCAAGAGGTGTGTCTTCGGCACAGGCCGTTTTCTCACTCGGGTTGAGATTAGGGAGGTCGTTCCCAGAGCTCTCAGCACACTACACCTTAAAACCCGTCATCTCACCCAGGGACCGGCGTGAGCTTAAGGCACGGTATATGTCCAGATTTCTGCATTCGAAGGAGGTGCCTGGAACTCAGGGCTCCACGCACCCATGCCGGAGCAGTGCCAGTTCGTGACGCTGGAGCTGCTGCGAGAGGTGCCTCACCGCGAAGCCGTTTCTCTCGCCCTGTAATGTAGGGGAATCGTTTCCTAGGTTCTCACGCAGACACACTGAAAGTGTTCCCACCCTCCCGAACCGTGATGCTGTCTACAGCACGGTCCCTCTCCACTGCTGTTAGCTAGTGTTCGGTCCCTCTACACCCTGGCTTCTCCGTGCTAGTTGTTAGGTACCTAGGTCTGCTGGCAGGCCCACAGGGTAGAGCAGTGCTCACTTCCTCACACCAGAGAGGGGTCGAGAGAACAGCCTTCCTTCCAGGCCTGTTTTCTCGGTCAGAGGTACATTTAGCTCCATTACTCGTGCTTTCACACAAACACCCCACAGGTGATATTTGCGTTCAGGAAGGGCGTTCTTGGCGGAGGGTCGGGGCCTCTGGCGTTTGGTTCCTTGGCGTGAGGCGGATGACAGTTCGGACTAAACGCACACAGGGCCAGACGACCTAGCTTCAGGAAAGGGGTGTTTGCGTCGAGAGGCGCCTTGGGCCCCTGCCTCTTTATCCCTTGGAGTTCAGCTGGGACGCACGCCCAAGGTGGGCACACAAGCACGGGTGAACGTGTGGCCGCCCCCTGTGGAGAGGGGACCGGAGCTACAACTGTGCTTGTTTCCAGGCTGCTTTCTTACAAGTCAGGTTTGAGCACCGAGAGTGCCAGAGTCACGGGGAGCAGTGTAGAGGTAGCAGCGCCAGGTAGCAAGGGCTTAGGCGAGAGTGCCTTTCGCAACGGCCTGCGTCTAACCTCACTTCGGCGTACGGTACCCGTGCCCCAGGCTTTCGCGCCCGGACACCGTACACTGCTCCCTCCGGCAGAGAGGTCGGCGGTAGCTACATTACGAATACTCCACACTGTTTTTGCTTCGCCTTCGTCCGCTAGCAATGAGGCTTGCCTGCCCAAGCGGAGCCGCAGGCCCGGCTTCATGAAACAAGTGGGGAGGCGTGTTCTGCCTTCTACCGCCGCCTAAGTCCCACTCCGAATATGATTTTGGACTCGCTGGCAGAGCCCGAACGCAGGCACACAGCAGAATGCTTCCACCCTCAGCACCGGCTGCCCTGGCTGACCAAGGGTGCTCTCCAGTGTAGTTCCTTGGAATCAGGTGGTGGTATTGCGGCCTGCACTCACCCTCGGGGCAACGGGTGTAGGCCCAGAAACGAGAGCTGAGCCGAGAGATGTGTCTTCGGCACAGGCCGTTTTCTCACTCTGGTTGAGATTAAGGAGGTCGTTCCCAGAGCTCTCAGCCACACTACACCTTATAACCCGTCATCTCACCCAGGGACCGGCGTGAGCTTAACGCACGGTATATGTCCAGATTTCTGCCTTCGAAGGAGGTGCCTGGAACTCAGGGCTCCAACGCAACCATGCCGGAGCAGTGCCAGTTCGTGACCCTGGAGCTGCTGCGAGAGGTGCCTCACCGCGAAGCCGTTTCTCTCGCCCTGTAATGTAGGGGAATCGTTTCCTAGGTTCTCACGCAGACACCCTGAAACTGTTCCCACCCTCCCGAACCGTGATGCTGTCTACAGCACGGTCCCTCTCCACTGCTGTTAGCTAGTGTTCGGTCCCTCTACACCCTGGCTTCTCCGTGCTAGTTGTTAGGTACCTAGGTCGCTGGCAGGCCCACAGGGTAGAGCAGTGCTCACTTCCTCACACCAGAGATGGGTCGAGCGAGCAGCCTTCTTTCCAGGCCTGTTTTCTCGGTCAGAGGAACATTTAGGTTCCATTACTCGTGCTTTCACACAAACACCCCACAGGTGATATTTGCGTTCAGGAAGGGCGTTCTTGGCGGAGGGTCGGGGCCTCTGGCGTTTGGTTCCTTGGCGTGAGGCGGATGACAGTTCGGACTAAACGCACACAGGGCCAGACGACTTAGCTTCAGGAAAGAGGTATTTGCGTCGAGAGGTGCCTTGGGCCCCTGCCTCTTTATGCCTTGGAGTTCAGCTGGGACGCACGCCCAAGGTGGGCACACAAGCACGGGTGAACGTGTGGCCGCCCCCTGTGGAGATGGTACGGGAGCTACAGTTGTGCTAATTTGGAAGCTGCTTTCTTACAAGTCAGGGTTGAGCACCGAGCGTGCCAAAGCCACGGGGAGAAGTGTAGAGTTAGCAGCGCCAGGTAGCAATGGCTGAGTCGAGAGTGCCTTTCGCAACGGCCTGCCTCTAACTTCGCTTAGGCGTACGGAACCCGTGCCCCAGGCTTTCGCGCCCGGACACCGTACACTGCTTCCTCCCGCAGAGAGTTCGGCGGTAGCTACAGTACGCATACTCCACACTGTTTTTGCTTCGCGTTCGTCCGCTAGCAATGAGGCTTGCCTTCCCAAGCGGAGCCGCAGGCCCGGCTTCATGAAACAAGTGGGGAGTCGTGTTCTGCCTTCTACCGCCGCCTGAGTCCCACTCCGAAAATAATTTTTGCACTCGCTGGCAGAGCCCGACCGCAGGCAGAGAGCAGAATGCTTCCACTCTCAGCACCGGCTGCCCTGGCGAAAGCAAGGGTGCTCTCCAGTGTGGTTCCCTGGAGTTAGGTGGTGGTGTTGTGGCCTGCACTCACACAAGGGGGAACGGGACTAGGCCCAGAAACGAGAGCTGAGCCAAGAGGTGTGTCTTCGGCACCGGCCGTTTTCTCACTCGGGTTGACATTAGGGAGGCCGTTCCCAGAGCTCTCAGCCACACTACACCGTATACCGCGTCCTCTCACCGAGGGACCGGCGGGACTTTAAGGAATGGTATCTGCCCAGACTTCTGCCTTTGAAGGAGGTGCCTGGATCTCAGGGCTCCACGCACCCATGCCGGAAGAGCGCCAGCTTCGTGACCCTGGAGCTGCTAGGAGAGGTGCCTCTGCGCGAAGCCGTTTCTCTCACCCTGTGATGTAGGGGAATCGTTTCCTAGGCTCTCACGCAGACACACTGAAAGTGTTTCCACCCTCCCGAACCGTGATGCTGTCTACAGCACCGTCCCTTCCTCTGCTGTTAGCTAGTGTTCCGTCCCTAAACAGCCTGGCTTCTCCATGCTAGTGGTTAGTTACCTAGGTCTGCTGGCAGGCCCACAGGGTAGGGCAGTGCTCACTTCCTCACACAAGAGAGGGGTCGAGGGAGCCGCCTTGCTTACAGGCCTGTTTTCTCGGTCAGAGGAACATTTAGTTTCCATTGCTCGTGGTTTCACACAAACACCCCAGAGGTGATATGTGCGCTCAGGAAGGGCGTTCTTGGCCGAGGGTCGGGACCTCTGGTGTTTGGTTCTTGGCGTGAGGCGGATGACAGTTCGGACTAAACACACACAGGGCCAGACGACCTAGCTTCAGGAAAGAGGTGTTTGCCTCGAGAGGCGCCTTGGGCCCCTGCCTCTTTCTCCCTTGGAATTCTGCTGGGACCCACGCCCCAGGTTGGCACATAAGCACGGTTAAACGTGTGCCCCCCCCCCCCCGTGGAGAGGGGACGGGTGCTACAGCTGTGCTTGTTTCCAGGGTGCTTTCTTACAAGTCAGGTTTAAGCACCGAGAGTGCCAGAGCCACGGGGAGCAGTGTAGAGTTAGCAGCCCCAGGTAGCAAGGGCTGAGCCATGAGGTGCCTTCCGCAACGGCCTGCGTCTAACCTTGCTTTGGCGAACGGAACCCGTGCCCCAGGCTTTCGGGCCCGGACAACATACACTGCTTCCTCCCGCAGAGAGGTCGGCGGTAGCTACAGCACGCATACTCCACACTGTTTTTCCTTTGCGTTCTTTCGCCAGCAATGAGGCTTGCCTGCCCAAGCGGGGCCGCAGGCCCGGCTTCATGAAACAAGTGGGGAGGCGTGCTCTGCCTTCTACCGCCGCCTGAGTCCCACTCCGAAAATGATTTTGGACTCGCTGGCAGCGCACGCTCGCAGGCACACAGCAGAATGCTTCCACCCTCAGCACCGGATGCCTTGGCTGACCAAGGGTGCTCTCCAGTGTGGTTCCTTGGAGTCAGGTGGTGGTATTGTGGCCTGCACTCACAGACGGTGCAACGGGTCTAGGCCCAGAAACGAGAGCAGAGCCAAGAGGTGTGTCTTCGGCACAGGCCATTTTCTCACCCGGGTGGAGATGAGGGAGGTCGTTCCCAGAGCTCTCAGCCACACTACACCGTATACCCCGTCATCTCGCCCAGGGACCGGCGTGAGCTTAAGGCACGGTATATGTCCAGATTTCTGCCTTCGAAGGAGGTGCCTGGAACTCAGGGCTCCACGCACCCATGCCGGAGGAGTGCCGGCTTCGTAGCCCTGGAGCTGCTGCGAGAGGTGCCTCACCGCGAAGCCGTTTCTCTCGCCCTGTGATGTAGGGGAATCGTTTCCTAGGTTCTCACGCAGACACACTGAAAGTGTTCCCACCCTCCCGAACCGTGATGCTGTCTACAGCACGGTCCCTCTCCACTGCTGTTAGCTAGTGTTCGGTCCCTCTACACCCTGGCTTCTCCGTGCTAGTTGTTAGGTACCTAGGTCTGCTGGCAGGCCCACAGGGTAGCGCAGTGCTCACTTCCTCACACAGGAGAGGGGTCGAGGGAGCAGCCTTCCTTACAGGCCTCTTTCCTCGGTCAGAGGAACATTTAGGTTCCATTGCTCGTGCTTTCCCACAAACACCCCACAGGTGATATTTGCGTTCAGGAAGGGCGTTCTTGGCGGAGGGTCGGGGCCTCTGGCGTTTGGTTCCTTGGCGTGAGGCTGATGACAGTTCGGACTAAACGCACACAGGGTCAGACGACCTAGCTTCAGGAAAGAGGTGTTTGCGTCGAGAGGTGCCTTGGGCCCCTGCCTCTTTATCCCTTGGAGTTCTGCTGGGACGCACGCCCCAGGTGGGCACACAAGCACGGGTGAACCTGTGGCCGCCCCCTGTGGAGAGGGGACGGGAGCTACAGTTGTGCTTGTTTCCAAGCTGCATTTTTATAAGTCAGGGTTGATCACCGAGAGTGCCAGAGCCAAGGGGAGCAGTGTAGAGTTAGCAGCGCCAGGTAGCAAGGGCTGAGCCGAGAGTGCCTTTCGCAGCGGCCTGCGTCTAACCTCGCGTAGGCGTACGGAACCCGTGCCTCAGCCTTTCGCGCCCGGACACCGTACACTGCTTCCTCCCGCAGAGAGGTCCGCGGTAGCCACAGCACGCATACTCCACACTGTTTTTGCTTCGCGTTCGTCCGCTAGCAATGAGGCTTGCCTGCCCAAGCGGGGCCGCAGGCCCAGCTTCATGAAACAAGTGGGGAGTCGTGCTCTGCCTTCTGCCGCCCCGAGTCCCACTCCGAAAATGATTTTGGACTCGCTGGCTGCACACGCCCACAGGCACACAGCAGAATGCTTCCACCCTCAGCTCCTGCTGCCCTGGCTGACCAAGGTTGCTCTCCAGTGTGGTTCCTTGGAGTCAGATCGTGGTATAGCGGCCTGCCTTTACACACAGAGCAACGGGTCTAGGCCCAGAAACGAGAGCTGAGCCAAGAGGTGTGTCTTCGGCACAGGCCGTTTTCTCACTCGGGTTGAGATTAGGGAGGTCGTTCCCAGAGCTCTCAGCACACTACACCTTAAAACCCGTCATCTCACCCAGGGACCGGCGTGAGCTTAAGGCACGGTATATGTCCAGATTTCTGCATTCGAAGGAGGTGCCTGGAACTCAGGGCTCCACGCACCCATGCCGGAGCAGTGCCAGTTCGTGACGCTGGAGCTGCTGCGAGAGGTGCCTCACCGCGAAGCCGTTTCTCTCGCCCTGTAATGTAGGGGAATCGTTTCCTAGGTTCTCACGCAGACACACTGAAAGTGTTCCCACCCTCCCGAACCGTGATGCTGTCTACAGCACGGTCCCTCTCCACTGCTGTTAGCTAGTGTTCGGTCCCTCTACACCCTGGCTTCTCCGTGCTAGTTGTTAGGTACCTAGGTCTGCTGGCAGGCCCACAGGGTAGAGCAGTGCTCACTTCCTCACACCAGAGAGGGGTCGAGAGAACAGCCTTCCTTCCAGGCCTGTTTTCTCGGTCAGAGGTACATTTAGCTCCATTACTCGTGCTTTCACACAAACACCCCACAGGTGATATTTGCGTTCAGGAAGGGCGTTCTTGGCGGAGGGTCGGGGCCTCTGGCGTTTGGTTCCTTGGCGTGAGGCGGATGACAGTTCGGACTAAACGCACACAGGGCCAGACGACCTAGCTTCAGGAAAGGGGTGTTTGCGTCGAGAGGCGCCTTGGGCCCCTGCCTCTTTATCCCTTGGAGTTCAGCTGGGACGCACGCCCAAGGTGGGCACACAAGCACGGGTGAACGTGTGGCCGCCCCCTGTGGAGAGGGGACCGGAGCTACAACTGTGCTTGTTTCCAGGCTGCTTTCTTACAAGTCAGGTTTGAGCACCGAGAGTGCCAGAGTCACGGGGAGCAGTGTAGAGGTAGCAGCGCCAGGTAGCAAGGGCTTAGGCGAGAGTGCCTTTCGCAACGGCCTGCGTCTAACCTCACTTCGGCGTACGGTACCCGTGCCCCAGGCTTTCGCGCCCGGACACCGTACACTGCTCCCTCCGGCAGAGAGGTCGGCGGTAGCTACATTACGAATACTCCACACTGTTTTTGCTTCGCCTTCGTCCGCTAGCAATGAGGCTTGCCTGCCCAAGCGGAGCCGCAGGCCCGGCTTCATGAAACAAGTGGGGAGGCGTGTTCTGCCTTCTACCGCCGCCTAAGTCCCACTCCGAATATGATTTTGGACTCGCTGGCAGAGCCCGAACGCAGGCACACAGCAGAATGCTTCCACCCTCAGCACCGGCTGCCCTGGCTGACCAAGGGTGCTCTCCAGTGTAGTTCCTTGGAATCAGGTGGTGGTATTGCGGCCTGCACTCACCCTCGGGGCAACGGGTGTAGGCCCAGAAACGAGAGCTGAGCCGAGAGATGTGTCTTCGGCACAGGCCGTTTTCTCACTCTGGTTGAGATTAAGGAGGTCGTTCCCAGAGCTCTCAGCCACACTACACCTTATAACCCGTCATCTCACCCAGGGACCGGCGTGAGCTTAACGCACGGTATATGTCCAGATTTCTGCCTTCGAAGGAGGTGCCTGGAACTCAGGGCTCCAACGCAACCATGCCAGAGCAGTGCCAGTTCGTGACCCTGGAGCTGCTGCGAGAGGTGCCTCACCGCGAAGCCGTTTCTCTCGCCCTGTAATGTAGGGGAATCGTTTCCTAGGTTCTCACGCAGACACCCTGAAACTGTTCCCACCCTCCCGAACCGTGATGCTGTCTACAGCACGGTCCCTCTCCACTGCTGTTAGCTAGTGTTCGGTCCCTCTACACCCTGGCTTCTCCGTGCTAGTTGTTAGGTACCTAGGTCGCTGGCAGGCCCACAGGGTAGAGCAGTGCTCACTTCCTCACACCAGAGATGGGTCGAGCGAGCAGCCTTCTTTCCAGGCCTGTTTTCTCGGTCAGAGGAACATTTAGGTTCCATTACTCGTGCTTTCACACAAACACCCCACAGGTGATATTTGCGTTCAGGAAGGGCGTTCTTGGCGGAGGGTCGGGGCCTCTGGCGTTTGGTTCCTTGGCGTGAGGCGGATGACAGTTCGGACTAAACGCACACAGGGCCAGACGACTTAGCTTCAGGAAAGAGGTATTTGCGTCGAGAGGTGCCTTGGGCCCCTGCCTCTTTATGCCTTGGAGTTCAGCTGGGACGCACGCCCAAGGTGGGCACACAAGCACGGGTGAACGTGTGGCCGCCCCCTGTGGAGATGGTACGGGAGCTACAGTTGTGCTAATTTGGAAGCTGCTTTCTTACAAGTCAGGGTTGAGCACCGAGCGTGCCAAAGCCACGGGGAGAAGTGTAGAGTTAGCAGCGCCAGGTAGCAATGGCTGAGTCGAGAGTGCCTTTCGCAACGGCCTGCCTCTAACTTCGCTTAGGCGTACGGAACCCGTGCCCCAGGCTTTCGCGCCCGGACACCGTACACTGCTTCCTCCCGCAGAGAGTTCGGCGGTAGCTACAGTACGCATACTCCACACTGTTTTTGCTTCGCGTTCGTCCGCTAGCAATGAGGCTTGCCTTCCCAAGCGGAGCCGCAGGCCCGGCTTCATGAAACAAGTGGGGAGTCGTGTTCTGCCTTCTACCGCCGCCTGAGTCCCACTCCGAAAATAATTTTTGCACTCGCTGGCAGAGCCCGACCGCAGGCAGAGAGCAGAATGCTTCCACTCTCAGCACCGGCTGCCCTGGCGAAAGCAAGGGTGCTCTCCAGTGTGGTTCCCTGGAGTTAGGTGGTGGTGTTGTGGCCTGCACTCACACAAGGGGGAACGGGACTAGGCCCAGAAACGAGAGCTGAGCCAAGAGGTGTGTCTTCGGCACCGGCCGTTTTCTCACTCGGGTTGACATTAGGGAGGCCGTTCCCAGAGCTCTCAGCCACACTACACCGTATACCGCGTCCTCTCACCGAGGGACCGGCGGGAGTTTAAGGAATGGTATCTGCCCAGACTTCTGCCTTTGAAGGAGGTGCCTGGATCTCAGGGCTCCACGCACCCATGCCGGAAGAGCGCCAGCTTCGTGACCCTGGAGCTGCTAGGAGAGGTGCCTCTGCGCGAAGCCGTTTCTCTCACCCTGTGATGTAGGGGAATCGTTTCCTAGGCTCTCACGCAGACACACTGAAAGTGTTTCCACCCTCCCGAACCGTGATGCTGTCTACAGCACCGTCCCTTCCTCTGCTGTTAGCTAGTGTTCCGTCCCTAAACAGCCTGGCTTCTCCATGCTAGTGGTTAGTTACCTAGGTCTGCTGGCAGGCCCACAGGGTAGGGCAGTGCTCACTTCCTCACACAAGAGAGGGGTCGAGGGAGCCGCCTTGCTTACAGGCCTGTTTTCTCGGTCAGAGGAACATTTAGTTTCCATTGCTCGTGGTTTCACACAAACACCCCAGAGGTGATATGTGCGCTCAGGAAGGGCGTTCTTGGCCGAGGGTCGGGACCTCTGGTGTTTGGTTCTTGGCGTGAGGCGGATGACAGTTCGGACTAAACACACACAGGGCCAGACGACCTAGCTTCAGGAAAGAGGTGTTTGCCTCGAGAGGCGCCTTGGGCCCCTGCCTCTTTCTCCCTTGGAATTCTGCTGGGACCCACGCCCCAGGTTGGCACATAAGCACGGTTAAACGTGTGCCCCCCCCCCCCCGTGGAGAGGGGACGGGTGCTACAGCTGTGCTTGTTTCCAGGGTGCTTTCTTACAAGTCAGGTTTAAGCACCGAGAGTGCCAGAGCCACGGGGAGCAGTGTAGAGTTAGCAGCCCCAGGTAGCAAGGGCTGAGCCATGAGGTGCCTTCCGCAACGGCCTGCGTCTAACCTTGCTTTGGCGAACGGAACCCGTGCCCCAGGCTTTCGGGCCCGGACAACATACACTGCTTCCTCCCGCAGAGAGGTCGGCGGTAGCTACAGCACGCATACTCCACACTGTTTTTCCTTTGCGTTCTTTCGCCAGCAATGAGGCTTGCCTGCCCAAGCGGGGCCGCAGGCCCGGCTTCATGAAACAAGTGGGGAGGCGTGCTCTGCCTTCTACCGCCGCCTGAGTCCCACTCCGAAAATGATTTTGGACTCGCTGGCAGCGCACGCTCGCAGGCACACAGCAGAATGCTTCCACCCTCAGCACCGGATGCCTTGGCTGACCAAGGGTGCTCTCCAGTGTGGTTCCTTGGAGTCAGGTGGTGGTATTGTGGCCTGCACTCACAGACGGTGCAACGGGTCTAGGCCCAGAAACGAGAGCAGAGCCAAGAGGTGTGTCTTCGGCACAGGCCATTTTCTCACCCGGGTGGAGATGAGGGAGGTCGTTCCCAGAGCTCTCAGCCACACTACACCGTATACCCCGTCATCTCGCCCAGGGACCGGCGTGAGCTTAAGGCACGGTATATGTCCAGATTTCTGCCTTCGAAGGAGGTGCCTGGAACTCAGGGCTCCACGCACCCATGCCGGAGGAGTGCCGGCTTCGTAGCCCTGGAGCTGCTGCGAGAGGTGCCTCACCGCGAAGCCGTTTCTCTCGCCCTGTGATGTAGGGGAATCGTTTCCTAGGTTCTCACGCAGACACACTGAAAGTGTTCCCACCCTCCCGAACCGTGATGCTGTCTACAGCACGGTCCCTCTCCACTGCTGTTAGCTAGTGTTCGGTCCCTCTACACCCTGGCTTCTCCGTGCTAGTTGTTAGGTACCTAGGTCTGCTGGCAGGCCCACAGGGTAGCGCAGTGCTCACTTCCTCACACAGGAGAGGGGTCGAGGGAGCAGCCTTCCTTACAGGCCTCTTTCCTCGGTCAGAGGAACATTTAGGTTCCATTGCTCGTGCTTTCCCACAAACACCCCACAGGTGATATTTGCGTTCAGGAAGGGCGTTCTTGGCGGAGGGTCGGGGCCTCTGGCGTTTGGTTCCTTGGCGTGAGGCTGATGACAGTTCGGACTAAACGCACACAGGGTCAGACGACCTAGCTTCAGGAAAGAGGTGTTTGCGTCGAGAGGTGCCTTGGGCCCCTGCCTCTTTATCCCTTGGAGTTCTGCTGGGACGCACGCCCCAGGTGGGCACACAAGCACGGGTGAACCTGTGGCCGCCCCCTGTGGAGAGGGGACGGGAGCTACAGTTGTGCTTGTTTCCAAGCTGCATTTTTATAAGTCAGGGTTGATCACCGAGAGTGCCAGAGCCAAGGGGAGCAGTGTAGAGTTAGCAGCGCCAGGTAGCAAGGGCTGAGCCGAGAGTGCCTTTCGCAGCGGCCTGCGTCTAACCTCGCGTAGGCGTACGGAACCCGTGCCTCAGCCTTTCGCGCCCGGACACCGTACACTGCTTCCTCCCGCAGAGAGGTCCGCGGTAGCCACAGCACGCATACTCCACACTGTTTTTGCTTCGCGTTCGTCCGCTAGCAATGAGGCTTGCCTGCCCAAGCGGGGCCGCAGGCCCAGCTTCATGAAACAAGTGGGGAGTCGTGCTCTGCCTTCTGCCGCCCCGAGTCCCACTCCGAAAATGATTTTGGACTCGCTGGCTGCACACGCCCACAGGCACACAGCAGAATGCTTCCACCCTCAGCTCCTGCTGCCCTGGCTGACCAAGGTTGCTCTCCAGTGTGGTTCCTTGGAGTCAGATCGTGGTATAGCGGCCTGCCTTTACACACAGAGCAACGGGTCTAGGCCCAGAAACGAGAGCTGAGCCAAGAGGTGTGTCTTCGGCACAGGCCGTTTTCTCACTCGGGTTGAGATTAAGGAGGTCGTTCCCAGAGCTCTCAGCACACTACACCTTAAAACCCGTCATCTCACCCAGGGACCGGCGTGAGCTTAAGGCACGGTATATGTCCAGATTTCTGCATTCGAAGGAGGTGCCTGGAACTCAGGGCTCCACGCACCCATGCCGGAGCAGTGCCAGTTCGTGACGCTGGAGCTGCTGCGAGAGGTGCCTCACCGCGAAGCCGTTTCTCTCGCCCTGTAATGTAGGGGAATCGTTTCCTAGGTTCTCACGCAGACACACTGAAAGTGTTCCCACCCTCCCGAACCGTGATGCTGTCTACAGCACGGTCCCTCTCCACTGCTGTTAGCTAGTGTTCGGTCCCTCTACACCCTGGCTTCTCCGTGCTAGTTGTTAGGTACCTAGGTCTGCTGGCAGGCCCACAGGGTAGAGCAGTGCTCACTTCCTCACACCAGAGAGGGGTCGAGAGAACAGCCTTCCTTCCAGGCCTGTTTTCTCGGTCAGAGGTACATTTAGCTCCATTACTCGTGCTTTCACACAAACACCCCACAGGTGATATTTGCGTTCAGGAAGGGCGTTCTTGGCGGAGGGTCGGGGCCTCTGGCGTTTGGTTCCTTGGCGTGAGGCGGATGACAGTTCGGACTAAACGCACACAGGGCCAGACGACCTAGCTTCAGGAAAGGGGTGTTTGCGTCGAGAGGCGCCTTGGGCCCCTGCCTCTTTATCCCTTGGAGTTCAGCTGGGACGCACGCCCAAGGTGGGCACACAAGCACGGGTGAACGTGTGGCCGCCCCCTGTGGAGAGGGGACCGGAGCTACAACTGTGCTTGTTTCCAGGCTGCTTTCTTACAAGTCAGGTTTGAGCACCGAGAGTGCCAGAGTCACGGGGAGCAGTGTAGAGGTAGCAGCGCCAGGTAGCAAGGGCTTAGGCGAGAGTGCCTTTCGCAACGGCCTGCGTCTAACCTCACTTCGGCGTACGGTACCCGTGCCCCAGGCTTTCGCGCCCGGACACCGTACACTGCTCCCTCCGGCAGAGAGGTCGGCGGTAGCTACATTACGAATACTCCACACTGTTTTTGCTTCGCCTTCGTCCGCTAGCAATGAGGCTTGCCTGCCCAAGCGGAGCCGCAGGCCCGGCTTCATGAAACAAGTGGGGAGGCGTGTTCTGCCTTCTACCGCCGCCTAAGTCCCACTCCGAATATGATTTTGGACTCGCTGGCAGAGCCCGAACGCAGGCACACAGCAGAATGCTTCCACCCTCAGCACCGGCTGCCCTGGCTGACCAAGGGTGCTCTCCAGTGTAGTTCCTTGGAATCAGGTGGTGGTATTGCGGCCTGCACTCACCCTCGGGGCAACGGGTGTAGGCCCAGAAACGAGAGCTGAGCCGAGAGATGTGTCTTCGGCACAGGCCGTTTTCTCACTCTGGTTGAGATTAAGGAGGTCGTTCCCAGAGCTCTCAGCCACACTACACCTTATAACCCGTCATCTCACCCAGGGACCGGCGTGAGCTTAACGCACGGTATATGTCCAGATTTCTGCCTTCGAAGGAGGTGCCTGGAACTCAGGGCTCCAACGCAACCATGCCGGAGCAGTGCCAGTTCGTGACCCTGGAGCTGCTGCGAGAGGTGCCTCACCGCGAAGCCGTTTCTCTCGCCCTGTAATGTAGGGGAATCGTTTCCTAGGTTCTCACGCAGACACCCTGAAACTGTTCCCACCCTCCCGAACCGTGATGCTGTCTACAGCACGGTCCCTCTCCACTGCTGTTAGCTAGTGTTCGGTCCCTCTACACCCTGGCTTCTCCGTGCTAGTTGTTAGGTACCTAGGTCGCTGGCAGGCCCACAGGGTAGAGCAGTGCTCACTTCCTCACACCAGAGATGGGTCGAGCGAGCAGCCTTCTTTCCAGGCCTGTTTTCTCGGTCAGAGGAACATTTAGGTTCCATTACTCGTGCTTTCACACAAACACCCCACAGGTGATATTTGCGTTCAGGAAGGGCGTTCTTGGCGGAGGGTCGGGGCCTCTGGCGTTTGGTTCCTTGGCGTGAGGCGGATGACAGTTCGGACTAAACGCACACAGGGCCAGACGACTTAGCTTCAGGAAAGAGGTATTTGCGTCGAGAGGTGCCTTGGGCCCCTGCCTCTTTATGCCTTGGAGTTCAGCTGGGACGCACGCCCAAGGTGGGCACACAAGCACGGGTGAACGTGTGGCCGCCCCCTGTGGAGATGGTACGGGAGCTACAGTTGTGCTAATTTGGAAGCTGCTTTCTTACAAGTCAGGGTTGAGCACCGAGCGTGCCAAAGCCACGGGGAGAAGTGTAGAGTTAGCAGCGCCAGGTAGCAATGGCTGAGTCGAGAGTGCCTTTCGCAACGGCCTGCCTCTAACTTCGCTTAGGCGTACGGAACCCGTGCCCCAGGCTTTCGCGCCCGGACACCGTACACTGCTTCCTCCCGCAGAGAGTTCGGCGGTAGCTACAGTACGCATACTCCACACTGTTTTTGCTTCGCGTTCGTCCGCTAGCAATGAGGCTTGCCTTCCCAAGCGGAGCCGCAGGCCCGGCTTCATGAAACAAGTGGGGAGTCGTGTTCTGCCTTCTACCGCCGCCTGAGTCCCACTCCGAAAATAATTTTTGCACTCGCTGGCAGAGCCCGACCGCAGGCAGAGAGCAGAATGCTTCCACTCTCAGCACCGGCTGCCCTGGCGAAAGCAAGGGTGCTCTCCAGTGTGGTTCCCTGGAGTTAGGTGGTGGTGTTGTGGCCTGCACTCACACAAGGGGGAACGGGACTAGGCCCAGAAACGAGAGCTGAGCCAAGAGGTGTGTCTTCGGCACCGGCCGTTTTCTCACTCGGGTTGACATTAGGGAGGCCGTTCCCAGAGCTCTCAGCCACACTACACCGTATACCGCGTCCTCTCACCGAGGGACCGGCGGGAGTTTAAGGAATGGTATCTGCCCAGACTTCTGCCTTTGAAGGAGGTGCCTGGATCTCAGGGCTCCACGCACCCATGCCGGAAGAGCGCCAGCTTCGTGACCCTGGAGCTGCTAGGAGAGGTGCCTCTGCGCGAAGCCGTTTCTCTCACCCTGTGATGTAGGGGAATCGTTTCCTAGGCTCTCACGCAGACACACTGAAAGTGTTTCCACCCTCCCGAACCGTGATGCTGTCTACAGCACCGTCCCTTCCTCTGCTGTTAGCTAGTGTTCCGTCCCTAAACAGCCTGGCTTCTCCATGCTAGTGGTTAGTTACCTAGGTCTGCTGGCAGGCCCACAGGGTAGGGCAGTGCTCACTTCCTCACACAAGAGAGGGGTCGAGGGAGCCGCCTTGCTTACAGGCCTGTTTTCTCGGTCAGAGGAACATTTAGTTTCCATTGCTCGTGGTTTCACACAAACACCCCAGAGGTGATATGTGCGCTCAGGAAGGGCGTTCTTGGCCGAGGGTCGGGACCTCTGGTGTTTGGTTCTTGGCGTGAGGCGGATGACAGTTCGGACTAAACACACACAGGGCCAGACGACCTAGCTTCAGGAAAGAGGTGTTTGCCTCGAGAGGCGCCTTGGGCCCCTGCCTCTTTCTCCCTTGGAATTCTGCTGGGACCCACGCCCCAGGTTGGCACATAAGCACGGTTAAACGTGTGCCCCCCCCCCCCCCGTGGAGAGGGGACGGGTGCTACAGCTGTGCTTGTTTCCAGGGTGCTTTCTTACAAGTCAGGTTTAAGCACCGAGAGTGCCAGAGCCACGGGGAGCAGTGTAGAGTTAGCAGCCCCAGGTAGCAAGGGCTGAGCCATGAGGTGCCTTCCGCAACGGCCTGCGTCTAACCTTGCTTTGGCGAACGGAACCCGTGCCCCAGGCTTTCGGGCCCGGACAACATACACTGCTTCCTCCCGCAGAGAGGTCGGCGGTAGCTACAGCACGCATACTCCACACTGTTTTTCCTTTGCGTTCTTTCGCCAGCAATGAGGCTTGCCTGCCCAAGCGGGGCCGCAGGCCCGGCTTCATGAAACAAGTGGGGAGGCGTGCTCTGCCTTCTACCGCCGCCTGAGTCCCACTCCGAAAATGATTTTGGACTCGCTGGCAGCGCACGCTCGCAGGCACACAGCAGAATGCTTCCACCCTCAGCACCGGATGCCTTGGCTGACCAAGGGTGCTCTCCAGTGTGGTTCCTTGGAGTCAGGTGGTGGTATTGTGGCCTGCACTCACACACGGTGCAACGGGTCTAGGCCCAGAAACGAGAGCAGAGCCAAGAGGTGTGTCTTCGGCACAGGCCATTTTCTCACCCGGGTGGAGATGAGGGAGGTCGTTCCCAGAGCTCTCAGCCACACTACACCGTATACCCCGTCATCTCGCCCAGGGACCGGCGTGAGCTTAAGGCACGGTATATGTCCAGATTTCTGCCTTCGAAGGAGGTGCCTGGAACTCAGGGCTCCACGCACCCATGCCGGAGGAGTGCCGGCTTCGTAGCCCTGGAGCTGCTGCGAGAGGTGCCTCACCGCGAAGCCGTTTCTCTCGCCCTGTGATGTAGGGGAATCGTTTCCTAGGTTCTCACGCAGACACACTGAAAGTGTTGCCACCCTCCCGAACCGTGATGCTGTCTACAGCACGGTCCCTCTCCACTGCTGTTAGCTAGTGTTCGGTCCCTCTACACCCTGGCTTCTCCGTGCTAGTGGTTAGGTACCTAGGTCTGCTGGCAGGCCCACAGGGTAGAGCAGTGCTCACTTCCTCACACCAGAAAGGGGTCGAGAGAGCAGCCTTCCTTCCAGGCCTGTTTTCTCGGTCAGAGGAACATTTAGGTTCCATTGCTCGGGCTTTCACACAAACACCCCACACGTGATATTTGCGTTCAGGAAGGGCGTTCTTGGCGGAGGGTCGGGGCCTCTGGCGTTTGGTTCGTTGGCGTGAGGCGGATGACAGTTCGGACTAAACGCACACAGGGCAGACCACCTAGCTTCAGGAAAGAGGTGTTTGCGTCTAGAGGTGCCTTGGGCCCTTGCCTCTTTATCCCTTGGAGTTCTGCTGGGACGCACGCCCAAGGTGGGCACACAAGCACGGGTGAACGTGTGGCCGCCCCCTGTGGAGAGGGGACGGGAGCTACAGCTGTGCTTGTTTCCAAGCTGCTATTTTACAAGTCAGGGTCGAGCACCGAGAGTGTCAGAGCCACGGGGAGAAGTGTAGAGGTAGCAGCGCCAGGTAGCAAGGGCTGAGCCGAGAGTGCCTTTCGCAACGGCCTCCGTCTAACTTCGCTTAGGCGTACGGAACCCGTGCCCCAGGCTTTCGCGCCCGGACACTGTACACTGCTTCCTCCCGCAGAGAGTTCGGCGGTAGCTACAGTACTCATGCTCCACGCTGTTTTTGCTTCGAGTTCACCCGCTAGCAATGAGGTTTGCCTTCCCAAGCGGAGCCGCAGGCCCGGCTTCATGAAACAATTTTGGAGTCGTGTTCTGCCTTCTACCGCCGCCTGAGTCCCACTCCGAAAATGATTTTGGACTCGCTGGCAGCGCACGCCCGCAGGCACACAGCAAAATGCTTCCACCCTCAGCACCGGCTGCCGTGGCTGACCAAGGGTGCTCTCCAGTGTGGTTCCTTGGAGTCAGGTGGTGTTATTGCGGCCTGCACTCACACACGGAGCAACGGGTCTAGGCCCAGAAACGAGAGCTGAGCCAAGAGGTGTGTCTTCGGCACCGGCCATTTTCTCACTCCGGTTGACTTTAGGGAGGCCGTTCCCAGAGCTCTCAGCCACAGTACACCGTATACCGCGTCAGCTCACGCAGGGACCGGCGTTAGCTTAAGGCACGGTATATGCCCAGATTTCTGCCTTCGAAGGAGGTGCCTGGAACTCAGGGTTCCACGCACCCATGCCGGAGGAGTGCCGGCTTCGTGACCCTGGAGCTGCTGCGAGAGGTGCCTCACCGCGAAGCTATTTCTCTCGCCCTGTGATGTAGGGGAATCGTTTCCTAGGCTCTCACGCAGACACACTGAAAGTGTTGCCACCCTGCGGAAACGTGATGCTGTATACAGCACGGTCCCTCTCCACTGCTCTTAGCTAGTGTTCGGTCCCTCTACACCCTGGGTTCTTCGTGCTAGTGGTTAGGTACCTAGGTCTGCTGGCAGGCCCACAGGGTAGCGCAGTGCTCACTTCCTCACACAGGAGAGGGGTCGAGGGAGCAGCCTTCCTTACAGGCCTCTTTCCTCGGTCAGAGGAACATTTAGGTTCCATTGCTCGTGCTTTCCCACAAACACCCCACAGGTGATATTTGCGTTCAGGAAGGGCGTTCTTGGCGGAGGGTCGGGGCCTCTGGCGTTTGGTTCCTTGGCGTGAGGCTGATGACAGTTCGGACTAAACGCACACAGGGTCAGACGACCTAGCTTCAGGAAAGAGGTGTTTGCGTCGAGAGGTGCCTTGGGCCCCTGCCTCTTTATCCCTTGGAGTTCTGCTGGGACGCACGCCCCAGGTGGGCACACAAGCACGGGTGAACCTGTGGCCGCCCCCTGTGGAGAGGGGACGGGAGCTACAGTTGTGCTTGTTTCCAAGCTGCATTTTTATAAGTCAGGGTTGATCACCGAGAGTGCCAGAGCCAAGGGGAGCAGTGTAGAGTTAGCAGCGCCAGGTAGCAAGGGCTGAGCCGAGAGTGCCTTTCGCAGCGGCCTGCGTCTAACCTCGCGTAGGCGTACGGAACCCGTGCCTCAGCCTTTCGCGCCCGGACACCGTACACTGCTTCCTCCCGCAGAGAGGTCCGCGGTAGCCACAGCACGCATACTCCACACTGTTTTTGCTTCGCGTTCGTCCGCTAGCAATGAGGCTTGCCTGCCCAAGCGGGGCCGCAGGCCCAGCTTCATGAAACAAGTGGGGAGTCGTGCTCTGCCTTCTGCCGCCCCGAGTCCCACTCCGAAAATGATTTTGGACTCGCTGGCTGCACACGCCCACAGGCACACAGCAGAATGCTTCCACCCTCAGCTCCTGCTGCCCTGGCTGACCAAGGTTGCTCTCCAGTGTGGTTCCTTGGAGTCAGATCGTGGTATAGCGGCCTGCCTTTACACACAGAGCAACGGGTCTAGGCCCAGAAACGAGAGCTGAGCCAAGAGGTGTGTCTTCGGCACAGGCCGTTTTCTCACTCGGGTTGAGATGAGGGAGGTCGTTCCCAGAGCTCTCAGCACACTACACCTTAAAACCCGTCATCTCACCCAGGGACCGGCGTGAGCTTAAGGCACGGTATATGTCCAGATTTCTGCATTCGAAGGAGGTGCCTGGAACTCAGGGCTCCACGCACCCATGCCGGAGCAGTGCCAGTTCGTGACGCTGGAGCTGCTGCGAGAGGTGCCTCACCGCGAAGCCGTTTCTCTCGCCCTGTAATGTAGGGGAATCGTTTCCTAGGTTCTCACGCAGACACACTGAAAGTGTTCCCACCCTCCCGAACCGTGATGCTGTCTACAGCACGGTCCCTCTCCACTGCTGTTAGCTAGTGTTCGGTCCCTCTACACCCTGGCTTCTCCGTGCTAGTTGTTAGGTACCTAGGTCTGCTGGCAGGCCCACAGGGTAGAGCAGTGCTCACTTCCTCACACCAGAGAGGGGTCGAGAGAACAGCCTTCCTTCCAGGCCTGTTTTCTCGGTCAGAGGTACATTTAGCTCCATTACTCGTGCTTTCACACAAACACCCCACAGGTGATATTTGCGTTCAGGAAGGGCGTTCTTGGCGGAGGGTCGGGGCCTCTGGCGTTTGGTTCCTTGGCGTGAGGCGGATGACAGTTCGGACTAAACGCACACAGGGCCAGACGACCTAGCTTCAGGAAAGGGGTGTTTGCGTCGAGAGGCGCCTTGGGCCCCTGCCTCTTTATCCCTTGGAGTTCAGCTGGGACGCACGCCCAAGGTGGGCACACAAGCACGGGTGAACGTGTGGCCGCCCCCTGTGGAGAGGGGACCGGAGCTACAACTGTGCTTGTTTCCAGGCTGCTTTCTTACAAGTCAGGTTTGAGCACCGAGAGTGCCAGAGTCACGGGGAGCAGTGTAGAGGTAGCAGCGCCAGGTAGCAAGGGCTTAGGCGAGAGTGCCTTTCGCAACGGCCTGCGTCTAACCTCACTTCGGCGTACGGTACCCGTGCCCCAGGCTTTCGCGCCCGGACACCGTACACTGCTCCCTCCGGCAGAGAGGTCGGCGGTAGCTACATTACGAATACTCCACACTGTTTTTGCTTCGCCTTCGTCCGCTAGCAATGAGGCTTGCCTGCCCAAGCGGAGCCGCAGGCCCGGCTTCATGAAACAAGTGGGGAGGCGTGTTCTGCCTTCTACCGCCGCCTAAGTCCCACTCCGAATATGATTTTGGACTCGCTGGCAGAGCCCGAACGCAGGCACACAGCAGAATGCTTCCACCCTCAGCACCGGCTGCCCTGGCTGACCAAGGGTGCTCTCCAGTGTAGTTCCTTGGAATCAGGTGGTGGTATTGCGGCCTGCACTCACCCTCGGGGCAACGGGTGTAGGCCCAGAAACGAGAGCTGAGCCGAGAGATGTGTCTTCGGCACAGGCCGTTTTCTCACTCTGGTTGAGATTAGGGAGGTCGTTCCCAGAGCTCTCAGCCACACTACACCTTATAACCCGTCATCTCACCCAGGGACCGGCGTGAGCTTAACGCACGGTATATGTCCAGATTTCTGCCTTCGAAGGAGGTGCCTGGAACTCAGGGCTCCAACGCAACCATGCCGGAGCAGTGCCAGTTCGTGACCCTGGAGCTGCTGCGAGAGGTGCCTCACCGCGAAGCCGTTTCTCTCGCCCTGTAATGTAGGGGAATCGTTTCCTAGGTTCTCACGCAGACACCCTGAAACTGTTCCCACCCTCCCGAACCGTGATGCTGTCTACAGCACGGTCCCTCTCCACTGCTGTTAGCTAGTGTTCGGTCCCTCTACACCCTGGCTTCTCCGTGCTAGTTGTTAGGTACCTAGGTCGCTGGCAGGCCCACAGGGTAGAGCAGTGCTCACTTCCTCACACCAGAGATGGGTCGAGCGAGCAGCCTTCTTTCCAGGCCTGTTTTCTCGGTCAGAGGAACATTTAGGTTCCATTACTCGTGCTTTCACACAAACACCCCACAGGTGATATTTGCGTTCAGGAAGGGCGTTCTTGGCGGAGGGTCGGGGCCTCTGGCGTTTGGTTCCTTGGCGTGAGGCGGATGACAGTTCGGACTAAACGCACACAGGGCCAGACGACTTAGCTTCAGGAAAGAGGTATTTGCGTCGAGAGGTGCCTTGGGCCCCTGCCTCTTTATGCCTTGGAGTTCAGCTGGGACGCACGCCCAAGGTGGGCACACAAGCACGGGTGAACGTGTGGCCGCCCCCTGTGGAGATGGTACGGGAGCTACAGTTGTGCTAATTTGGAAGCTGCTTTCTTACAAGTCAGGGTTGAGCACCGAGAGTGCCAAAGCCACGGGGAGAAGTGTAGAGTTAGCAGCGCCAGGTAGCAATGGCTGAGTCGAGAGTGCCTTTCGCAACGGCCTGCCTCTAACTTCGCTTAGGCGTACGGAACCCGTGCCCCAGGCTTTCGCGCCCGGACACCGTACACTGCTTCCTCCCGCAGAGAGTTCGGCGGTAGCTACAGTACGCATACTCCACACTGTTTTTGCTTCGCGTTCGTCCGCTAGCAATGAGGCTTGCCTTCCCAAGCGGAGCCGCAGGCCCGGCTTCATGAAACAAGTGGGGAGTCGTGTTCTGCCTTCTACCGCCGCCTGAGTCCCACTCCGAAAATAATTTTTGCACTCGCTGGCAGAGCCCGACCGCAGGCAGAGAGCAGAATGCTTCCACTCTCAGCACCGGCTGCCCTGGCGAAAGCAAGGGTGCTCTCCAGTGTGGTTCCCTGGAGTTAGGTGGTGGTGTTGTGGCCTGCACTCACACAAGGGGGAACGGGACTAGGCCCAGAAACGAGAGCTGAGCCAAGAGGTGTGTCTTCGGCACCGGCCGTTTTCTCACTCGGGTTGACATTAGGGAGGCCGTTCCCAGAGCTCTCAGCCACACTACACCGTATACCGCGTCCTCTCACCGAGGGACCGGCGGGACTTTAAGGAATGGTATCTGCCCAGACTTCTGCCTTTGAAGGAGGTGCCTGGATCTCAGGGCTCCACGCACCCATGCCGGAAGAGCGCCAGCTTCGTGACCCTGGAGCTGCTAGGAGAGGTGCCTCTGCGCGAAGCCGTTTCTCTCACCCTGTGATGTAGGGGAATCGTTTCCTAGGCTCTCACGCAGACACACTGAAAGTGTTTCCACCCTCCCGAACCGTGATGCTGTCTACAGCACCGTCCCTTCCTCTGCTGTTAGCTAGTGTTCCGTCCCTAAACAGCCTGGCTTCTCCATGCTAGTGGTTAGTTACCTAGGTCTGCTGGCAGGCCCACAGGGTAGGGCAGTGCTCACTTCCTCACACAAGAGAGGGGTCGAGGGAGCCGCCTTGCTTACAGGCCTGTTTTCTCGGTCAGAGGAACATTTAGTTTCCATTGCTCGTGGTTTCACACAAACACCCCAGAGGTGATATGTGCGCTCAGGAAGGGCGTTCTTGGCCGAGGGTCGGGACCTCTGGTGTTTGGTTCTTGGCGTGAGGCGGATGACAGTTCGGACTAAACACACACAGGGCCAGACGACCTAGCTTCAGGAAAGAGGTGTTTGCCTCGAGAGGCGCCTTGGGCCCCTGCCTCTTTCTCCCTTGGAATTCTGCTGGGACCCACGCCCCAGGTTGGCACATAAGCACGGTTAAACGTGTGCCCCCCCCCCCCCCGTGGAGAGGGGACGGGTGCTACAGCTGTGCTTGTTTCCAGGGTGCTTTCTTACAAGTCAGGTTTAAGCACCGAGAGTGCCAGAGCCACGGGGAGCAGTGTAGAGTTAGCAGCCCCAGGTAGCAAGGGCTGAGCCATGAGGTGCCTTCCGCAACGGCCTGCGTCTAACCTTGCTTTGGCGAACGGAACCCGTGCCCCAGGCTTTCGGGCCCGGACAACATACACTGCTTCCTCCCGCAGAGAGGTCGGCGGTAGCTACAGCACGCATACTCCACACTGTTTTTCCTTTGCGTTCTTTCGCCAGCAATGAGGCTTGCCTGCCCAAGCGGGGCCGCAGGCCCGGCTTCATGAAACAAGTGGGGAGGCGTGCTCTGCCTTCTACCGCCGCCTGAGTCCCACTCCGAAAATGATTTTGGACTCGCTGGCAGCGCACGCTCGCAGGCACACAGCAGAATGCTTCCACCCTCAGCACCGGATGCCTTGGCTGACCAAGGGTGCTCTCCAGTGTGGTTCCTTGGAGTCAGGTGGTGGTATTGTGGCCTGCACTCACACACGGTGCAACGGGTCTAGGCCCAGAAACGAGAGCAGAGCCAAGAGGTGTGTCTTCGGCACAGGCCATTTTCTCACCCGGGTGGAGATGAGGGAGGTCGTTCCCAGAGCTCTCAGCCACACTACACCGTATACCCCGTCATCTCGCCCAGGGACCGGCGTGAGCTTAAGGCACGGTATATGTCCAGATTTCTGCCTTCGAAGGAGGTGCCTGGAACTCAGGGCGCCACGCACCCATGCCGGAGGAGTGCCGGCTTCGTAGCCCTGGAGCTGCTGCGAGAGGTGCCTCACCGCGAAGCCGTTTCTCTCGCCCTGTGATGTAGGGGAATCGTTTCCTAGGTTCTCACGCAGACACACTGAAAGTGTTCCCACCCTCCCGAACCGTGATGCTGTCTACAGCACGGTCCCTCTCCACTGCTGTTAGCTAGTGTTCGGTCCCTCTACACCCTGGCTTCTCCGTGCTAGTGGTTAGGTACCTAGGTCTGCTGGCAGGCCCACAGGGTAGAGCAGTGCTCACTTCCTCACACCAGAAAGGGGTCGAGAGAGCAGCCTTCCTTCCAGGCCTGTTTTCTCGGTCAGAGGAACATTTAGGTTCCATTGCTCGGGCTTTCACACAAACACCCCACACGTGATATTTGCGTTCAGGAAGGGCGTTCTTGGCGGAGGGTCGGGGCCTCTGGCGTTTGGTTCGTTGGCGTGAGGCGGATGACAGTTCGGACTAAACGCACACAGGGCAGACCACCTAGCTTCAGGAAAGAGGTGTTTGCGTCTAGAGGTGCCTTGGGCCCTTGCCTCTTTATCCCTTGGAGTTCTGCTGGGACGCACGCCCAAGGTGGGCACACAAGCACGGGTGAACGTGTGGCCGCCCCCTGTGGAGAGGGGACGGGAGCTACAGCTGTGCTTGTTTCCAAGCTGCTATTTTACAAGTCAGGGTCGAGCACCGAGAGTGTCAGAGCCACGGGGAGAAGTGTAGAGGTAGCAGCGCCAGGTAGCAAGGGCTGAGCCGAGAGTGCCTTTCGCAACGGCCTCCGTCTAACTTCGCTTAGGCGTACGGAACCCGTGCCCCAGGCTTTCGCGCCCGGACACTGTACACTGCTTCCTCCCGCAGAGAGTTCGGCGGTAGCTACAGTACTCATGCTCCACGCTGTTTTTGCTTCGAGTTCACCCGCTAGCAATGAGGTTTGCCTTCCCAAGCGGAGCCGCAGGCCCGGCTTCATGAAACAATTTTGGAGTCGTGTTCTGCCTTCTACCGCCGCCTGAGTCCCACTCCGAAAATGATTTTGGACTCGCTGGCAGCGCACGCCCGCAGGCACACAGCAAAATGCTTCCACCCTCAGCACCGGCTGCCGTGGCTGACCAAGGGTGCTCTCCAGTGTGGTTCCTTGGAGTCAGGTGGTGTTATTGCGGCCTGCACTCACACACGGAGCAACGGGTCTAGGCCCAGAAACGAGAGCTGAGCCAAGAGGTGTGTCTTCGGCACCGGCCATTTTCTCACTCCGGTTGACTTTAGGGAGGCCGTTCCCAGAGCTCTCAGCCACAGTACACCGTATACCGCGTCAGCTCACGCAGGGACCGGCGTTAGCTTAAGGCACGGTATATGCCCAGATTTCTGCCTTCGAAGGAGGTGCCTGGAACTCAGGGTTCCACGCACCCATGCCGGAGGAGTGCCGGCTTCGTGACCCTGGAGCTGCTGCGAGAGGTGCCTCACCGCGAAGCTATTTCTCTCGCCCTGTGATGTAGGGGAATCGTTTCCTAGGCTCTCACGCAGACACACTGAAAGTGTTGCCACCCTGCGGAAACGTGATGCTGTATACAGCACGGTCCCTCTCCACTGCTCTTAGCTAGTGTTCGGTCCCTCTACACCCTGGGTTCTTCGTGCTAGTGGTTAGGTACCTAGGTCTGCTGGCAGGCCCACAGGGTAGCGCAGTGCTCACTTCCTCACACAGGAGAGGGGTCGAGGGAGCAGCCTTCCTTACAGGCCTCTTTCCTCGGTCAGAGGAACATTTAGGTTCCATTGCTCGTGCTTTCCCACAAACACCCCACAGGTGATATTTGCGTTCAGGAAGGGCGTTCTTGGCGGAGGGTCGGGGCCTCTAGCGTTTGGTTCCTTGGCGTGAGGCTGATGACAGTTCGGACTAAACGCACACAGGGTCAGACGACCTAGCTTCAGGAAAGAGGTGTTTGCGTCGAGAGGTGCCTTGGGCCCCTGCCTCTTTATCCCTTGGAGTTCTGCTGGGACGCACGCCCCAGGTGGGCACACAAGCACGGGTGAACCTGTGGCCGCCCCCTGTGGAGAGGGGACGGGAGCTACAGTTGTGCTTGTTTCCAAGCTGCATTTTTATAAGTCAGGGTTGATCACCGAGAGTGCCAGAGCCAAGGGGAGCAGTGTAGAGTTAGCAGCGCCAGGTAGCAAGGGCTGAGCCGAGAGTGCCTTTCGCAGCGGCCTGCGTCTAACCTCGCGTAGGCGTACGGAACCCGTGCCTCAGCCTTTCGCGCCCGGACACCGTACACTGCTTCCTCCCGCAGAGAGGTCCGCGGTAGCCACAGCACGCATACTCCACACTGTTTTTGCTTCGCGTTCGTCCGCTAGCAATGAGGCTTGCCTGCCCAAGCGGGGCCGCAGGCCCAGCTTCATGAAACAAGTGGGGAGTCGTGCTCTGCCTTCTGCCGCCCCGAGTCCCACTCCGAAAATGATTTTGGACTCGCTGGCTGCACACGCCCACAGGCACACAGCAGAATGCTTCCACCCTCAGCTCCTGCTGCCCTGGCTGACCAAGGTTGCTCTCCAGTGTGGTTCCTTGGAGTCAGATCGTGGTATAGCGGCCTGCCTTTACACACAGAGCAACGGGTCTAGGCCCAGAAACGAGAGCTGAGCCAAGAGGTGTGTCTTCGGCACAGGCCGTTTTCTCACTCGGGTTGAGATTAGGGAGGTCGTTCCCAGAGCTCTCAGCACACTACACCTTAAAACCCGTCATCTCACCCAGGGACCGGCGTGAGCTTAAGGCACGGTATATGTCCAGATTTCTGCATTCGAAGGAGGTGCCTGGAACTCAGGGCTCCACGCACCCATGCCGGAGCAGTGCCAGTTCGTGACGCTGGAGCTGCTGCGAGAGGTGCCTCACCGCGAAGCCGTTTCTCTCGCCCTGTAATGTAGGGGAATCGTTTCCTAGGTTCTCACGCAGACACACTGAAAGTGTTCCCACCCTCCCGAACCGTGATGCTGTCTACAGCACGGTCCCTCTCCACTGCTGTTAGCTAGTGTTCGGTCCCTCTACACCCTGGCTTCTCCGTGCTAGTTGTTAGGTACCTAGGTCTGCTGGCAGGCCCACAGGGTAGAGCAGTGCTCACTTCCTCACACCAGAGAGGGGTCGAGAGAACAGCCTTCCTTCCAGGCCTGTTTTCTCGGTCAGAGGTACATTTAGCTCCATTACTCGTGCTTTCACACAAACACCCCACAGGTGATATTTGCGTTCAGGAAGGGCGTTCTTGGCGGAGGGTCGGGGCCTCTGGCGTTTGGTTCCTTGGCGTGAGGCGGATGACAGTTCGGACTAAACGCACACAGGGCCAGACGACCTAGCTTCAGGAAAGGGGTGTTTGCGTCGAGAGGCGCCTTGGGCCCCTGCCTCTTTATCCCTTGGAGTTCAGCTGGGACGCACGCCCAAGGTGGGCACACAAGCACGGGTGAACGTGTGGCCGCCCCCTGTGGAGAGGGGACCGGAGCTACAACTGTGCTTGTTTCCAGGCTGCTTTCTTACAAGTCAGGTTTGAGCACCGAGAGTGCCAGAGTCACGGGGAGCAGTGTAGAGGTAGCAGCGCCAGGTAGCAAGGGCTTAGGCGAGAGTGCCTTTCGCAACGGCCTGCGTCTAACCTCACTTCGGCGTACGGTACCCGTGCCCCAGGCTTTCGCGCCCGGACACCGTACACTGCTCCCTCCGGCAGAGAGGTCGGCGGTAGCTACATTACGAATACTCCACACTGTTTTTGCTTCGCCTTCGTCCGCTAGCAATGAGGCTTGCCTGCCCAAGCGGAGCCGCAGGCCCGGCTTCATGAAACAAGTGGGGAGGCGTGTTCTGCCTTCTACCGCCGCCTAAGTCCCACTCCGAATATGATTTTGGACTCGCTGGCAGAGCCCGAACGCAGGCACACAGCAGAATGCTTCCACCCTCAGCACCGGCTGCCCTGGCTGACCAAGGGTGCTCTCCAGTGTAGTTCCTTGGAATCAGGTGGTGGTATTGCGGCCTGCACTCACCCTCGGGGCAACGGGTGTAGGCCCAGAAACGAGAGCTGAGCCGAGAGATGTGTCTTCGGCACAGGCCGTTTTCTCACTCTGGTTGAGATTAGGGAGGTCGTTCCCAGAGCTCTCAGCCACACTACACCTTATAACCCGTCATCTCACCCAGGGACCGGCGTGAGCTTAACGCACGGTATATGTCCAGATTTCTGCCTTCGAAGGAGGTGCCTGGAACTCAGGGCTCCAACGCAACCATGCCGGAGCAGTGCCAGTTCGTGACCCTGGAGCTGCTGCGAGAGGTGCCTCACCGCGAAGCCGTTTCTCTCGCCCTGTAATGTAGGGGAATCGTTTCCTAGGTTCTCACGCAGACACCCTGAAACTGTTCCCACCCTCCCGAACCGTGATGCTGTCTACAGCACAGTCCCTCTCCACTGCTGTTAGCTAGTGTTCGGTCCCTCTACACCCTGGCTTCTCCGTGCTAGTTGTTAGGTACCTAGGTCGCTGGCAGGCCCACAGGGTAGAGCAGTGCTCACTTCCTCACACCAGAGATGGGTCGAGCGAGCAGCCTTCTTTCCAGGCCTGTTTTCTCGGTCAGAGGAACATTTAGGTTCCATTACTCGTGCTTTCACACAAACACCCCACAGGTGATATTTGCGTTCAGGAAGGGCGTTCTTGGCGGAGGGTAGGGGCCTCTGGCGTTTGGTTCCTTGGCGTGAGGCGGATGACAGTTCGGACTAAACGCACACAGGGCCAGACGACTTAGCTTCAGGAAAGAGGTATTTGCGTCGAGAGGTGCCTTGGGCCCCTGCCTCTTTATGCCTTGGAGTTCAGCTGGGACGCACGCCCAAGGTGGGCACACAAGCACGGGTGAACGTGTGGCCGCCCCCTGTGGAGATGGTACGGGAGCTACAGTTGTGCTAATTTGGAAGCTGCTTTCTTACAAGTCAGGGTTGAGCACCGAGAGTGCCAAAGCCACGGGGAGAAGTGTAGAGTTAGCAGCGCCAGGTAGCAATGGCTGAGTCGAGAGTGCCTTTCGCAACGGCCTGCCTCTAACTTCGCTTAGGCGTACGGAACCCGTGCCCCAGGCTTTCGCGCCCGGACACCGTACACTGCTTCCTCCCGCAGAGAGTTCGGCGGTAGCTACAGTACGCATACTCCACACTGTTTTTGCTTCGCGTTCGTCCGCTAGCAATGAGGCTTGCCTTCCCAAGCGGAGCCGCAGGCCCGGCTTCATGAAACAAGTGGGGAGTCGTGTTCTGCCTTCTACCGCCGCCTGAGTCCCACTCCGAAAATAATTTTTGCACTCGCTGGCAGAGCCCGACCGCAGGCAGAGAGCAGAATGCTTCCACTCTCAGCACCGGCTGCCCTGGCGAAAGCAAGGGTGCTCTCCAGTGTGGTTCCCTGGAGTTAGGTGGTGGTGTTGTGGCCTGCACTCACACAAGGGGGAACGGGACTAGGCCCAGAAACGAGAGCTGAGCCAAGAGGTGTGTCTTCGGCACCGGCCGTTTTCTCACTCGGGTTGACATTAGGGAGGCCGTTCCCAGAGCTCTCAGCCACACTACACCGTATACCGCGTCCTCTCACCGAGGGACCGGCGGGACTTTAAGGAATGGTATCTGCCCAGACTTCTGCCTTTGAAGGAGGTGCCTGGATCTCAGGGCTCCACGCACCCATGCCGGAAGAGCGCCAGCTTCGTGACCCTGGAGCTGCTAGGAGAGGTGCCTCTGCGCGAAGCCGTTTCTCTCACCCTGTGATGTAGGGGAATCGTTTCCTAGGCTCTCACGCAGACACACTGAAAGTGTTTCCACCCTCCCGAACCGTGATGCTGTCTACAGCACCGTCCCTTCCTCTGCTGTTAGCTAGTGTTCCGTCCCTAAACAGCCTGGCTTCTCCATGCTAGTGGTTAGTTACCTAGGTCTGCTGGCAGGCCCACAGGGTAGGGCAGTGCTCACTTCCTCACACAAGAGAGGGGTCGAGGGAGCCGCCTTGCTTACAGGCCTGTTTTCTCGGTCAGAGGAACATTTAGTTTCCATTGCTCGTGGTTTCACACAAACACCCCAGAGGTGATATGTGCGCTCAGGAAGGGCGTTCTTGGCCGAGGGTCGGGACCTCTGGTGTTTGGTTCTTGGCGTGAGGCGGATGACAGTTCGGACTAAACACACACAGGGCCAGACGACCTAGCTTCAGGAAAGAGGTGTTTGCCTCGAGAGGCGCCTTGGGCCCCTGCCTCTTTCTCCCTTGGAATTCTGCTGGGACCCACGCCCCAGGTTGGCACATAAGCACGGTTAAACGTGTGCCCCCCCCCCCCCGTGGAGAGGGGACGGGTGCTACAGCTGTGCTTGTTTCCAGGGTGCTTTCTTACAAGTCAGGTTTAAGCACCGAGAGTGCCAGAGCCACGGGGAGCAGTGTAGAGTTAGCAGCCCCAGGTAGCAAGGGCTGAGCCATGAGGTGCCTTCCGCAACGGCCTGCGTCTAACCTTGCTTTGGCGAACGGAACCCGTGCCCCAGGCTTTCGGGCCCGGACAACATACACTGCTTCCTCCCGCAGAGAGGTCGGCGGTAGCTACAGCACGCATACTCCACACTGTTTTTCCTTTGCGTTCTTTCGCCAGCAATGAGGCTTGCCTGCCCAAGCGGGGCCGCAGGCCCGGCTTCATGAAACAAGTGGGGAGGCGTGCTCTGCCTTCTACCGCCGCCTGAGTCCCACTCCGAAAATGATTTTGGACTCGCTGGCAGCGCACGCTCGCAGGCACACAGCAGAATGCTTCCACCCTCAGCACCGGATGCCTTGGCTGACCAAGGGTGCTCTCCAGTGTGGTTCCTTGGAGTCAGGTGGTGGTATTGTGGCCTGCACTCACACACGGTGCAACGGGTCTAGGCCCAGAAACGAGAGCAGAGCCAAGAGGTGTGTCTTCGGCACAGGCCATTTTCTCACCCGGGTGGAGATGAGGGAGGTCGTTCCCAGAGCTCTCAGCCACACTACACCGTATACCCCGTCATCTCGCCCAGGGACCGGCGTGAGCTTAAGGCACGGTATATGTCCAGATTTCTGCCTTCGAAGGAGGTGCCTGGAACTCAGGGCTCCACGCACCCATGCCGGAGGAGTGCCGGCTTCGTAGCCCTGGAGCTGCTGCGAGAGGTGCCTCACCGCGAAGCCGTTTCTCTCGCCCTGTGATGTAGGGGAATCGTTTCCTAGGTTCTCACGCAGACACACTGAAAGTGTTGCCACCCTCCCGAACCGTGATGCTGTCTACAGCACGGTCCCTCTCCACTGCTGTTAGCTAGTGTTCGGTCCCTCTACACCCTGGCTTCTCCGTGCTAGTGGTTAGGTACCTAGGTCTGCTGGCAGGCCCACAGGGTAGAGCAGTGCTCACTTCCTCACACCAGAAAGGGGTCGAGAGAGCAGCCTTCCTTCCAGGCCTGTTTTCTCGGTCAGAGGAAC